>NW_006287679.1:269165-270925 GCF_000327345.1 Myotis davidii
TTTACAAATCACGGAATTACTGAAATTCTATTGGTTTGATCCTGAGTGCATAGGATCTTTTTGGTTGGTGTTTCAGGATTCTTAGGATATATTCCCAGAAATGGGATTGCTGGTCCAATGGGAGTTCCATTTTTAATTTTTTGAGGAACCTCCATACTGTTTTCCATAATGGCTGCTCCCATCTGCATTTCCACCAGCAGTGTACTAGGGCCCCTTTTCTCCACCTCCTTGCCAAAATTTTCATTTGTTGATGGTAGCCATTCTGACAGTGTGAGATGATACATCATTGTAGTTTTAATTTACATCTCTGATGATCAGTGACGTTAAGCATTTTTTCATAAGTCTGTTGGCCCTCTATATGTCCACTTTGGAGAATTGTCTATTCAGGTCCTTTGCCCATTTATTGATTGGATTGTTTCTCTTCCTTTTGTTGAATTTAATGAGTTCTTTATATATTTTGGAAATTAATCCCTTAACAAATGTATCATTGTTGAATCTGTTCTCCCATACAGTGGATTCGCTTTTCATTTTGTTGATGGTTTCTTTTACTGTGTAAAAGGTTTTTTAGATATATGCACCCATGTGTTCATAGCAGCATTATTTACAATAGCCAAGATCTGGAAACGGTCCAAATGCCCATCAGTAGTAGATGAGTGAATTAAAACAATGATACACAGTGGAATACTATGCAGTTGTAAAAAGGAACTCTTACATTTTGCAACAGCATGGATGTACCTGGAGCTTATTATGCTAAGTCAGAGGTCCTCAAACTTTTTAAGCAGGGGGCCAGTTCACTGTCCCTCAGACCGTTGGAGGGCCTGACTATAGTTTAAAAAAAAAACTATGAACAGATTCCTATGCACACTGCACATATCTTATTTTGAAGTAAAAAACCAAAACGGGAACAAATACAATATTTGTATTTGCATGTGGCCCGCGGGCTGTAGTTTGAGGACTCCTGTGCTAAGTCAGTCAGAGAAAGACAAATACCATATGATCTCACCTATAGGTGGAATCTAAATGAACAACCTAAACTGATGGACGAAATAGGACCAGAGGTATGGATACATGGAACTGACAGATTTCAGAGGGGAAGAAGGGACGTGACAGGAAGAGATTAGCTAAAGAACATATATGCGTGTATGCCTAGCCCATGGACACAGACAGTAGTGTGGTGAAGGCCTGGTCGGGGGTGGAGGTGGGCAAAAGGAGGGGAAATGGGAGACATCTGTAATGGTGTCAACAATAATTAAATAAGTAAGTAAATAAGTAAATGAAATAAGACATGTCCTGAGTGATGTAAGGCAATAACCAAATACTGACATGTATTTAGTGGCAGAGAACAGGTCAGTGGAGTCTTTTAACAAATGGATGGATGGGATGATTGACTTAGATTAGATTAGATGGATAGATAGGGCTTCAAAGGAAGTATGTACCCAGAAGACTAAAATGAGATTGCCTTCATTGTCAGTAGTTAGAAGGTTTTAAAGGTCAATACTGTTGTGCCCAGATTTCAAGATTCCCAAGGGCCCACCAGGGAGCCAGCGAGTGCGATGCAAAAGCAGAGTCATTTATGTCAAACCTAGGTTTGGCTCCCCTGCCACACTCCACGAGAGAGCATAACCCTTACCCTGGGGCAAGGTGGAGGGCGTAGTCCTCGCCCTTTCAAATACCATCTCTGGGCCTCTCATAATTTTCTTATTTGGGAAATCGTTGTTTTTGAGAGAATTGCTTGAGAGTGTATGAGCAACTGTATTGAA
>NW_006287679.1:272159-280360 GCF_000327345.1 Myotis davidii
GTTGGGTGTTTTTTTACTTCTTCATACTTCAAATCTTTGACTTGATTCTTGCGATCCTCTAGTCGGCTGATGGAACTCTGTATAATATTCTTTATTTCATTCAGTGTATGCTTAATTTCTAGCTGGCCCTTTTTCATATCCTCGAGGGTCTCACTAGACTTATTGAGGGTCTTACTAAATTTATCGGGGGTTTCTAGAAAATTCGTGAGAAGCCTATTAAGTGTGGTTTTGAACTCTATATCCTGTAGTTTGTTTTCCTCCGTCTCTGTCATTTGTGACCTGTTTCTTTGTCTCTGCATTTTTTATGTGTGTTGATAGAGTGACTTTCTGTGCTCAGTGTCCTATAGAGCCCAGTGGCTCAGCCTCCCCAATTATCTGAGGTGGACACTCTTGGTGCACCCTTTTGTGGACTTTGTGCACAGTCTTGTTATAGTTAATCCTTAATTGTTGTAGGTATCACTGGGAGGAATTGACCTCCAGGCCAATTGGCTGTGAGAATCAGCTATGTCTATGGTGGGAGAACTTCTGTGCTGGAGACACCCTTCTGGGGCAAGACCTGCTTCAGTGGGGCTTTGGTGCTCACTGAGTCTGCCCCCTGAGTGGATCTGAGGAGTTGTAATCTGGATGGTCCCACTCTGACCACTGGGTACACTGGCTCTTGGATCTCTAAGGAGGTGCTAATTTAGCCTCTGCCTGAGGCTACCCAGCAGGAGGTATGGAGAAATCTGCAGATTTCTCTCCCTTGTTTGGGGTTTGGAGGTGCCCAGATGAGGCCCAGCTGTGAAGCAATGCAAGCTGCTGTGGGGCCTTGAGCCTTCTTTTGGAAGTTCTGGGTCTCTTTGACCCAGCTGCAGTTTGTTAGGTAATTTTAGATGTCAAAGGGCCAGCCCATTCATATGCAAAGGTATATCTCAGTCCTACCCTAAGAGGCCCCGCATCTCAGTGCCCGGTAATTGCTGCATTCACCTCTGAGAGAAAGCCGCCCTCGAGTTCGGACTGATGCCAGACAGTCCAGTTTCTCCCCGTATGACTCTGGGTCCCCAGAGACTCACCCGGAACTTGAGTTCAGAGCATTCGGGAGCTCGTGTCTCCCTCCCGATTGAAAAAGACAACCGCATCCTCAAGTTGCTAGCCCTTTCCACGTGCACCTCTGTACCTCTGCACTTTACGTCTGCACCTCCTCTGAGTCTCAATGTGCTTTTCTCTTTTCTTCTGGTTGTAGAATTTCCACTCAGCCAGCCTTCCTGTGGTTCTGGGTGATGTCCGTTTTGTCTTTTAGTTGTATTTTTGAAGTGGTTGTGCGAGACAGCAATTTCAGGTGTTTACCTATGCCGCCATCTTGGTTTCTCTAGCACTAAATTTATTAAATAAATTTAAGGAAATGTAAGTTTTCTTAGAACATTGAGTGCTCTTAAAGTACTTAATATTTTCATTTTTAAAGAATTTTACTTAGTATGTACAGTCACATCTTCATGCTAAGTGTGTCTAAAATATTGAAGACTTTAAACCAGCGATCACCAACCGCTGGTCCATGAGGTCTGTAAGGTTGGCGCCTGCTGCTGTAGACAGCACCTCCATTGAAACTAGATCCTTCCCTGTCACCAGACGCCCAGGTGGGATAATGAGGGCTTTACTAAATGCTTGCAGCCAGCAAGCAGGAGACCATGTTTCCAGGTGAGTGTAGGACTTTTATACTTTCACAGGGAGTATCCAGCTGTTTATTTGTGGCAGGTGTAGCTGGATCTTAATTTTTCCTATGGGGGTTTTCAGGGTCATTGATTGGCCCAACGGACTGATTTTTAAGTGCTTTACTTTCACTTGAAGAGAGAACATTCGGGGTAGGAGGGATGAATTTTGGGAAGATTAGTGGGTCTATAATTTAGAGACAGAGACAAAACACTGTCTTTTAAGGCAAATTAATCAAGGAAATTGGCATCCCCTTATGAAAACATTTCATTGGCTTCTTAGAAAGAGAATTTTCCTGCTAGAGAACCTAAGCCAATGAAATATTCTCCAGACCTTAATTTATGTTCATTGCCTCTTTTTTCATTATAAGAGCGCTGCTTACCGACCACCTAATGTCAATTAAGTAGGCAGAATTTTATTTTAGGCTTGTTCATATTTGTTTTAAGTGTAAAAAATAGATTCTGGCCATACTGAGAAGTCAGATAAACATTTTAGCTCCACCAGGTGAAGTCTGTACGCCAAGAGAAAACAACTGAGCAGAGGCTGAGCAGCTAGTGCCAGTGTGCAAGAACTAGGCACTGGGGTCTCAGTTGAATTCATAGAGTTGTGTGTACCTTAAAAAAATAGTATGTAACTTGTGGGATTTTAAAGCCAGAGAATGTGATAATGGCAGTAATCGACAGTGAACTGCATGACTCCTTGCGGTGTTGGCTAACCAGAATGTCATGCTTGCTACTAAAACCCCTTACTTATGATAAATTTATTTGCTGGAACATTATGACCATCACCATTTCACCCTGAATATTCTGACTGAAACAAATTTGCATTTTTGCAGTTTGATACAATAGGTCTTTGTTCTTAGGTTTCTGGTGTTGAGATAATATTAACTTTGGAATGGCAGCTCTTGCTTTCATGGAAAAGCAGCTATTCTAGTTACAGGTTTTGTTACTGTTTTATTAAGATTTGCCACCAATGGGGGAGTTCTTTGAAATATAGACACTGAAAGTTTTGGATTTGCTTTAGTATGAGAAACCATATCTTTTTTGTGGCCCAGACCCGTGGTCGGCAAACTGCAGCTCTTTGGCCCCTTGAGTGTGACTCTTCCTAAGCCTTAGGAGTACCCTAATTTAATAACAATGTACCTACCGATATAGTTTAAGTTAAAAAATTTGGCTCTCAAAAGAAATTACACTCGTTGTACTGTTGATATTTGGCTTTGTTGACTAATGAGTTTGCCGACCACTGGCCTAGACTCTAGTTGTCAAACTATGGCTCAACACTTGTATTTTTAAATGGTAGTTAATGTGTCTACATAATCATTGTATTTTGCCTCCTGGCCTTTAAAGCTGAAATAGTTTGCTGACTCCTATTCTAAAGGAATACAATAAATATTGACAGTATTTGATTTAATGTCTGAAGAGTTGGCTGTGAGATCAGAGCTAGGTTACTTACATTAATTGTTTCACTTCTGGCTTCCTCAAGTTAACCATTATTCCCTTAATAGTATATCTGATCAGAATGTTTTGTAGAAAATAGTAGATGTATCATCAACCTGGAGCATTTTCTAGGCATTTTTCTATATTTAAAAATAAATGTGGGATACTTGTGTCTGTTATGAGTTATCTATTGCTGTGTAACAAATCCCCAAAATAGCCATTAAAACACCTTTTTTCTTTCAGTTTTATTGAGACATAATTGACAGTCAGCATGGTATACGTTTAAGGTGTACAGCATAATGACTGACTTACATATATTGTGAAATGGTTACCACAGTAGGTGTAGTTAAATACATCATTTCATTTAGTTACAGAAAAAACAAGTTTTATTTTTCCTTGTGATGAGAATGTTTAGGACTTACTCTCTTAGTAGCCTTCCAAGGTACCATTCAACAGTGTTAACTATTGCCATCATGCTTTACATAACATCTCCAGTAATTACTTAGTCTTACATCTAGAAGTTTGTACCTTTTGACCACCTTTATCCAATTTTCACCCCTTTTTTAAGAGTTAGAGTTAGGATTTTACAAGTGGTTTGGGCTCAGGCTCCCCAGTGAAGTTTTAGCAAGATGTTGGAATGGGCTGCAGTCCTCTGAAGGCTTGACTGGGGTTGGAGGATCCGCTTTTCAAGATGACTTGCAGGACTTTGCCAAGACCCCCAGTTGCTTGCTGGCTGTTGGCAGGCAAGGCAGGCGTCCTTAGTTGCTCACCACCTGAACCTTTTCTGAAGGCTTTCCAAGTGTCCTCATGACAGGACTGCTGGCTTTCCCCAGGGGTCCAAGAAGCGCCAGGAGAGAGCTTCATTCCTTTATACTTAAGCTCAGAAATCACTTAAATCATATTCTGTTCGTTAGGTATATGTCATGAAGGGCGGCTCAAAGCCAAGAAGAAAATTAGGCTTCCTAGTTTTGTGGTGTTTTGTGTTTGTGAAGTGAGAAGTATCAAAGAATTTGGACAGATTTTAAAACCAGCACGATCTGTTTTAGTGGTGATAGTGGTAGAAATCGGGGGTAGTATGTGCTTTGGGAGGTGTGAATGGGATCCGTTCTTGTGTGAATGAATGTATTACATATAGTACATTAAGTGTTGGCAGCCTTTCTAGGTAAGTGACAATGAAGGTGTAGAGCAGGGGTCCTCAAACTTTTTAAACGGGGCCAGTTCACTGTCCCTCAGACCGTTGGAGGGCCGGACTATAGTTTAAAAAACAAACAAACTATAAACAAATTCCTATGCACACTGCACATATCTTATTTTTTAAAAAATATATTGTATTGATTTTTCACAGAGAGGAAGGGAGAGAGATAGAGAGTCAGAAACATCGATGAGAGAGAAACATCGATCAGCTGCCTCCTGCACATCTCCCACTGAGGATGTGCCCGCAACCCAGGCACATGCCCTTGACCGGAATCGAACCTGGGACCCTTCAGTCCGCAGGCCGACGCTCTATCCACTGAGCCAAACCGGTTTCGGCCACATATCTTATTTTGAAGTAGAAAAACAAAACGGGAACAAATACAATATTTGTATTTGCATGTGGCCCATGGGCTGTAGTTTGAGGACCCCTGGTGTAGAGCATGTATCTTTTGGGTGGAATTAAGAGTACTGGTTTATTTGGGTGGTATATCTGTGTGTGTATTTTGTTGGTGTCCAGAAGAGGATGTGCATTTGAGGAATCTGTCTGCCTGTGTGGGGTGGATTTGGGAGTGGCTTGAGGGGTGTGGGAAGTTTCCCCAGTATCTGAAAGTAGAGTGTTCCTATGAAACCTCCCCTCCCCTTTCTTCCTTTCTCCCCTTTCTTTTTTGTTTTTTGTTTTGTTGTTAATCCTCACCAGCGGATATTTTTCCCATTGATTTTTAGTGACAGTGGAAGGATGGGGGAGGTGGAGGGAGGAAGAGAGGGAGAGAAACATCAATGTGAGAGGAACACATTGATTGGTTGCCTCCTGGATGTGCTCCAACTAGGGCCAGGGATCAGATCCAGCCTGCAATTGAGGCACATGCCCTTGGCCAGAATTGAACCCATGCCAACGCTCTAACCGCTGAGCAACCAGCCAGGACAAAACCTTTCTCAATGGCATAAATGGAGTAAAACAAAGAAGCAGCTAACCATTAGCCTATATGGAAAAATTTTTGAGTGATAACTTTTTGGAACACCATACTTTGCATGCCCATCAACCTAGTCAAACACTACTTTCTATTTTATCCATTATTGGATGCCCACTAAAGAGACCACTTGGCTACCAACATAACCAACAGTAATTTCTGCAGCCTTCAAGATTTTTCTCTCTGAATATAAAAAGCGCGAATGGTGGATGCACACAACTTTTAGCACACACAATGTCTTTATTTCGTACTCCAAGATCAAAATACTTAATCACATCCAGTTTCACACCAAGCAGCTCTTAGGCTTTGTGATACCTGAGGACAGTGTTGCTGAATAAGTGGAGACAAAGCCCAGGTCTCACAGATAGGCCCAAGCTCTGGTTCCCAGGGAAGGAGCAGGCCCCTGGTGCACACTGCCTCTATAGTGGCTGCTGCAAAACAAACATTATTTTGTCTTTCTTCATAGAGGGGATTGTTTATTGTGAAATACAGCTACTAATATAGGTCTTGTGTAAATGTGAGTGGCATATGCAAATTTTCAAAAACTGAAGGGTGCCAGCACTTGGTGTTGCTGGACAGCATTTATAATCACGCACCTGCAATGAGATTGCCCTTGGAATTGTAATGAAAAAAAAATGTATAGACTCATTACCCTCTTGGTTACTAACTTGGCCTTTGTATCACAAACACTTAGCACATTTTGGAGTTACTAGAAAAAAGGGAAACAGTGAATCACAACTGAGTACCACTTCCATCCCACCCTCATAGGTTAGCGTGATAGCGACAACGATCGACACAGAAACAAACCCTGCGGGAGCTGGAAAGTCAGTGAGCAGAACCGGAAAACAGCCAAACCAAAGCAGATTCTGCGACCAAATAAATGTGGGATCACTGGGTAGAAACAAAGCTGCACATATTTACTATAGAACTTGAAGGTCTTTAAGGTTTACTCTCCGTTGTGAACCTTAAAGAGGGCTCTGTGAGGTGTGTTTCTCAAATGGATTTCTTCAGGAAGTGCCTCTTTGCACTTTGCCAAACACTACTTGACAAATGCTCTGGGTTTCTGTAAAGTCACAGTATGACTGCAGGGCCAACCTAAATCCTAAAGGGTTTGAAATCTTGTTTATTCCTTAAAATCCACTTGAAGTCTTCCCTTTTAAGGTTTTTTTTGTTACACCAACTACACTTATTTTCCTCTTTGCATGAAATTCTGATACACTCTGTCGCTTTTTAGTATTTATCCTGCTGTAGGTATGGTCCTTGTCTTGTCATTTTCTGACAGCATCTAGTAGGGGTCACTTTTGCATTTGGTACATTAAGAGGAGGCCCTTAGAGTTGTATAGATGTGAAACCCTATCCTCCCTGATAAACAGCACAAGACATAGACAGGCATCTCTCTGGCTTTTCTGAAGCACTGTTTATTTCCTCTCTCAGCAGTGCAGCTGTGCAGGGACAGAATCCGGGCTTCTGGCAAGATCCTATTGACCCACAGATGGACTTTTCAGGAGCTTGGTGCCATATGGAAGCTTGACTGTCAGCCCCCTTGTCCAGATTAGTCACTGCCACCTGTGGATCTTGGAGTGTGGATTACCACTCACCTCAACAGATTGGAGGGGGAATTGCTTCGTGCTGCCCTGCTCCCCGCAGTTAAACCCTTGTTCTCCTTATTACCTCCCTGTTTTAAACACATTTATATTTTTCTTAACGTTGTGGGATAATTTTTTCAGTTTTGCCAAAGCTTAGTCATCAGACGTTCATCATGTTCTTCAGCAGCTGAAAAAGTTGAATGAAACTAATTCTGTTATTATTCACTACAAATCAGTTTAAATGATAATATTATTTAGAGCTTTGTACCTTCGTAAAAATTAGGGATTGATTTTCTAATTATTTCAGGAGATGTGTCATTTGCTAGGTAGGAAACACCTCTTTTATGATTAAGATTTTAATGGTTAGCCTGATGAGTCTCCACCCATAACCCTGTCAGTCAAAAATACTGTGTATTTCCTAGCTGGTGTTTGAAATGAAGGACTTTGGTGTTAAAATACTGTATTTGTCATTCCCATGAGATAATATTTCATACTTACAGAATGAATATGATTATTGATGTGTTTGTGTCTTCTTGAAGTTTTCCTTACTGGATTTTCAGTTTGGGACGTGCATACACATTGAGAAAGCATGGTTGTAGCTCATTTATTAAGAACAGTTAAGTATGGAGGAAGTTTAAGATATATTTTTATGATTGCTTTAATGTAGCAATAACTCATTTGCAAGAACAATTTTCTTTAGAAGACACTTGGAGAAGATGCTGAATTAGTGGTCAGAAGCATTGTAATCTGCTTCTGAAACAATTGCATTCTCAATTCTAGTATATTATTTTAAGTGAATGTTGGTTTCCCAAAATGAGAGTGGGTGTGGATGGCTCCTACATTCCCAGCAGGAACAGTGGACAGCTCCTAGGGCAGGGGTTGGAACATCTGGCCATGAGAAACCATTTGGTCTGGGTGAGTTAATTGAATGTTGGAACAGAGACAACAGGCTAATTTCTAAGTTGATAATTTTGTATGGACCATGAATTGCTGGGGTCCAACCCCAGCAGGTCCAGGGATCCCCAAAGGTGTGGACGGAGTCAGCGAAGAAGGAATGACACGGAGACAGCGTTCAGTTGATCAGCAGCCTAGCCAGGATCTTTAGCCAAGTTCTGATTCGGTTCTCCAGCCAGGTTCTTCAGCCAGGTTCTGTCCAGGATCTTTTGCCATGTTCTCTTGCTAGGTTCTGTGTCCTGTTGTCTTGTTACATCTGTATTTATACCAGTTGATTCCAATCCTATCAATCTCTATTCCAAAGGTTAGGGTGTTTCTTATCTCCATTCCAGGGAGTAAAGATTATGTAGCTTAAGCATGATTGTTCATAGTTAACG
>NW_006287679.1:280408-287724 GCF_000327345.1 Myotis davidii
TCGATGTTTCTCTCTCATCGATGTTTCTAACTCTCTATCTCTCTCCCTTCCTCTCTGTAAAAAATCAATAAAATATATTTAAAAAAAAAAAAAGAACAGTATGTCATGTACGCCAGGTCCCTTGAAACATATGCTGTGCAGATGTTTCTTCCCTGCAGCGACTGTGTCAAGCAGCAAGGATGGACCTGCTCCCGGCAATGAATGATATTATATAAATAACCAACTGTCTCTTGGCAGTAAAAAGGTTCCCCACCCCTATTCTAGGGTAAGGATGGCATACTAGATGACAGTGTCATTGGTGCCTACCATGGCAGTGGTGGCCCAACTTGATGGGCTGCAGGAGTTCTGCACGCTTCTCCAGAGAATCTCGCTGTGTTTTCCATGTTATGTTCAATAATATGAGGAAAATGTAGAACCGGTTTTTAAACCAGTTTAAATAAACTATTTGGCATGGAGCAGATTTCCCTTTCCAGGAAATTCACTCATGAATCACAGGATGGCATAAGGTTTGTCCTTTTTTTCTTGTTGGAGTACTTATGTAGTGTCAACCCTCTGAGGTGCATATTGGTGTAAAACTTGGAAAAATATTCTTCTGTTTTTACTAAAACCAAACTTTTTAAAACTTTAGTTTGCTTATGAATATGTATATGTGTGAATGTGAAAACCAAAATAACTTTTCTATACTTTGCCCCCCAAGTATTTGGCTGGTCCCAACATTGTATCCTCAACCATATTGAGAGATACGTAGAGCAGATACTCTCTCTTTTAACAGTTGGGAAAACTGAAGCTGAAGACTGGTTCTTTGTTGTAAGTCATTCTGCAAATTGATAAAAAGAATACGTTTGTTTTCTTAACATCTGCCACTCTTCACTGGGCCAGGTATGTTCAGATTAAGAAATACAGCAAGCAGGTTATCTTCGTAAATACTGCTGCTGTGTCAAACCAGTAGCTGATCTCAAAGTCGTTATTGCAATTCACTGAACCCCTTCAGATCTCCCTTCGGTCTAAAGTGCTAGGTAGCCCCAAGCCACCCTTTCCAGCGCCTGTCCACTGATTTCTAAAAACCTTGCTCACTGCGTCTCCTTCCCGGGCCCTTGTACCTCAGTTCAGACATTAAGACAGCCCCTGGGTATGCATATTTATTTTTAGGTTGTTGTTTTTTGTTTTTTTAATGGACACAGTTTAACACAATAGAGACAACAGTTTCTCTGCCACTCATCCAGCCTTGTCAGTCATCGTATTGACAAGCTTGTTGGTCGGTCTACACACATATTGTAAAAGCCATCAATTATGCTTGTATAAAAGTGCGTCCTTGCCCTAGCCAGTTTGGCTCAGTGGCTAGAACAGAGGTGGGCAAACTTTTTGACTCGAGGGCCACAATGGGTTCTTAAACTGGACCGGTGGGCCAGAACAAGAGCATGGATGGAGTGTTTGTGTGAACTAATATAAATTCAAAGTAAACATCATTACATTAAAGGGTATGGTCTTTTTTTTTTTTTTTTAGTTTTATTCATTTCAAATGGGCCGAATCTGGCCCGCGGGCCGTAGTTTGCCCACGGCTGGGCTAGAACGTAGGCCCCAGGACTGAAAGGTCCCAGGTTCGATTCCGGTCAAGAGCATATGCCTCAGTTGCAGGCTCAATCCCCGGCCCTGATTAGCAAGTGTGGGAGGCAACCAGCTGATGTGGCATCATGTTTTTCACTTTCCCCAGCCCCCCTCCATTCTCAAAAAAGCAGTGAAAAAAAAATACCCCAGGGTGAGGAGTAACTAAAAAATGTGTGTTTTTTTTGTATCTAAATTCTACTTCATTAAAATTTATCCTAGACGACGGCCAGGTCAGCACACCTCAGCACTTGTTTGTTACTCTTCCTAGTCTTCTTGTGTGCGCGAGCGCGTGCGCGTGTGTGCGTGTGGCAGGAGACCACACAACCATAAGCAAGCAGAGAGTAATTGTAGGGATCCCGCTAGTCTGACATCTATCTCATTCCTCCTGGCACTTTCTCCCCTGGCTGCAGAACATGATGTCTTTAGGACCTAGCAGTTTCCTGTGAGTAGAGGGCATTGGATGAGTGCATGCACTCTGAGAAAATGCTATCATTAGACCAGAGTTCCCGCTGTGGTCCACACTACTCAGCTTCTGTCAGTGGGATAGCATGCTATTAGGATGGATGTAAGAGTTTATCATTTTGCACGACTGACAAGGTATTATATTCTTTCTCTAGCTGGTCTGCAATGTGTTTGCTGTGGTGGTGGTTTTTTGTGTTTGTTGTTTTTAGTACAGTGCTTAGGACTGCAAAATAGTCTAAGGAACATTTAATTTATTCCTAAAAGCTTCTCGATTCTAAGGGCTCAAGGATGGGAGTCATCAAAAGATCTTGACCTGAAGGAAGAGCTCCTGGTGGCAGCTCCAAAAGCTGGGCACTGGCTTCTGACCCAGGGAATAAAATGAATATTTGTGAATTTGTACAGACATCAGTCATTTCCTGAGTAAGTAAGTGGGAAAGAAGAGACATTTACACAGGAATTTCAGTCAATAGATGCCGAGGGAAAGGGTTCCCCATTAGGCCAAAGCAAACAAACAAAAATAGTAGTTTTTGCAAAATCTACATCTTGATCCTAATCTCCAAATGTCTCTTCTAAGATATTTATTGAAAAGATAGTAACTTTAAAATGGAGAAACCTGGCAGACACCACTGTAGCCCAAGATCATGGTTCATATTGCCCGTAATGAGACATAGAAATATCATGAACCCTTAACTTGGCACCAGGAGGACACACATCTTTGCTGTGGTGTCAAAACGCATCACCTCATTCTTGAACCTAAGAAAACGTCAGACAGCCCTGACCAGGAGGCTCCGTTGGTTCGAGCGTCATACACCAAAAGGTTACGGGGTTGGATCATTGCTCAGGGTGCCTACTGGATGCAACCGACCCATGCTCTCTGTCACATCAATGTCTCTCTATGCCCTGTCCCTTCCTCTCTCTAAAATCAAGAAAACACATCTTCAGGTGAGGTTTTAAAAAAAGAAAACATCAGACAAACCCAAATTGAGGGACATTTCTACAAAATACCTGTCTAATGTTTTCCAAAGTGTCAAGGCCATTAAAACCAGAGATGGAGGAGCTGCTTAGACGGGAGACACGAGAACAACAGAAGGTGGCATGGGAGCCTGGGTACAAGGCTGAGACAGCAGGGAGTTCATGGGGAAGCTGGTGTGAGAGTCAGAGTGTGCATTCAGTTAACAGTGTTGTAAGCTAACCCAGGGCTACTTTTCTGGTTTTGATAATTATACTATGCTTATGAGAGGTGAACATTAGAAGCTGGGTGAGGTGGTACAGGAACTCTGTACTATATGACTAAAATTTCAGACGTATAAAAGGGATTAGAGACATCTGCTTTATCTTGTGACTTAGTGAATCATACTTTGGGTGAGTCTCTGAAGACAGTGAGCTTGCAGCGACTTAGCTTACGAGGAAAAGAAGTCTTTTTCAAGCACACATTTCAGAGTTGTTTATGGGACACAAGAGGCTCCTGACCTTATTGCAAACTTAGGATAAGGCATGCACATCGGCTTACTTTGATACCAAAGGTAATTGTGGAATACCAACTTGAAAATCTCTTGTATGAGGACGATGGCAACTCTTTGTATGTATGGACTGTACCGCCTTCCCAGTGTGTCGCAGTCCATGAAACGGGGAGCTTGGTGGTAATGTGGCACCCCCCTTGATGCCACAGTATGTACTCTTGTGACGCTGTGGTTTTCTAGGGTGAATGAGCAGATTATTGTGTCACGCTTTGAGAAGTCAGTTGTTCCCACCCATAGATCTTTTTTACTTTGATAGAGAAACAAAAAACTAGTCCTGCTTCCTTGGCCCTGTTAAAAATACAGGCACTGGGAACAGAAGGTCAAAGCCTGCTTTCTTCCACCTCCATGGCAGTGTGTGTCGGTGGAATGTGTAAAAGTAGGTTGGATGTTGAGGCAGGAGCAGAGGTGGGGGCACGAAGGGCTTATGTGTAATCTAGTGAAGGAACCGATGAGAAACATCTTTTTTTTGGTTGGCAAATTCAGAGACCTGTCTTCAGTCCACATTTGCTGCAGCTTTTAGTATTGTTGGCTGTTCTCTCCTGGAAACGTGCATCCTCTGTCTCTTTAATAGTGTACCACTTTGCTTGTTCTCCTCACTGTCATTGGCTTCAGTTCGTTTCCCTTCTCAAGGTTCATTGGGCAGGCAGTGTGGATTAGTGTAAAAAGCATAAACTTGACTTAAACTCTACTTGCTTAGCTTTCTTTTTTACTGTGGAATCTTTAGGCTTTGGTTCCTTCAGCAATTTCAAAAAGCTGTGAGAATGTAGAATACTCATCAGAATGCCTCCTTACACGAAAAGGCACTCTATTCATTCCCTGTGAGGTTTCTTATTCCCCCCCGACCCCTTTAAACTGGGAGTTCCTCTATCGCCGGGGTAGATATTTATATTCATTGAGAGCCTCCCATGTCTTAGGCCAGTGATGGCGAAACTTTTGAGCTCGGCATGTCAGCATTTTGAAAAATCCTAACTTAACTCTGGTGCCGTGTCACATATAGAAATTTTTTTGATATTTGCAACCATAGTAAAACAGATTTATATTTTTATATTTATTTTATATATTTAAATGCCATTTAACAAAGAAAAATCAACCAAAAAAATGAGTTCGCGTGTCACTGACACGCGAGTCATAGGTTCACCGTCACTGTCCTAGGCTTTTTGCTTGGGGGTGGCAGTATGAAAGATGAGTTATTCAGATTCCCTCAGTTCTGAGGCCCAGAGAGACTGAAGTCTAACATTATCACGCAGTGTGATGCTCCCTGTGGGGGCGCACCGGCTGTCTGCATCACTCTACCGAGGACATACGTTTTTGCAGCCAGCATTAACTGAGCTACTGTCAGGAAACAATTATTTTGAAGCAGGTTTTGGGGGAGTGTAGCATAGAATGTAAAGGTCACTGTTGCCTCAGAGATGTTCATAATCTCTAGTAGGAAGAGCCGGGAGCCGGGTGATGTTATAAGATAGACATTAAGTAGTAGAGGCATGTCAGGGTAGTGTGGGAACCCCACAGATCTGGCCACAAGATGTTATTTGGCAGGAGAAATGGAGAAAGTGCTGGCATTTGAACTGGATTTTAAAGTAGGTGTGGGTTCTGCAGGTGCTATATGCAGAAGGACGTTTCAGAAACTTAAGGAATCAGCAGATGAAAGTGGCTGAGTTATCTTCTGAAAAGCTGAAGACCTGTGTGGCTTGAGCGAGAACTCAGAAGCAACGTGGGGTGGCAAGTGGAGGAAAGGTGAGCTGGTAAGGAATTTGGACCTGAATTATAGAGCCCCATGATACCAAGCTAGAGAGCTAAGATTTACTTCTGTAAGCCATGGGTGTTGGCAGACGTTTCAAGCATAGAAATAAGTTGCACTTTCTTTTTTGGACCTGTGGTCTCATAGTATCATGTAAGACAGGGGTCCTCAAACTACGGCCTGCGGGCCACATGCAAATACAAATATTGTATTTGTTCCCGTTTTGTTTGTTTACTTCAAAATAAGATCTGTGCAGCGTGCATAGGAATTTGTTCATAGTTTTTTTTTAAACTATAGTCCGGCCCTCCAACAGTCTGAGGGACAGTGAACTGGCCCCCTGTTAAAAAAATTTGAGGACCCCTGATGTAAGATAACTAGAGGGAAGGCAAAAAATGAGCAGGCAGGACCTTGTGGAGAAAGGTGTGTCGGTCCTGGACTAAAGGGAAAAGGGTGACGTAGAGGTGAGGTGGTGGACACTATTCGGATGTCCTCGCGGCTCCTGAAGAACGAGAAAGAGGAGAGAGAGTATTCGCAGGAAGTGCGCGGAACATAGCAGTGGTACATGTTTGCCATTCACCACACTTCCTTGCTAGGAAAGTTCTTTTGAGAAGTTTGCTTAGGTAAGAAAAGTACTCATGGGTAGGGGCTGCACATGCTTGTTCATGTAATGTCCTGAACGCCACTTCTTTAGGTCCTTCAGAATTAAAAGGGTACAGGCCAAGTTGGTTATCAAGATTTCCCCACAAATGATTTCTTTAGCTAAAGTGGCTTTTGATATTAGCAGGACTGATTTTCTAGACACTGAGATATGGCGATTTGTTAGGATGTTAGATATGACTATTAACAGTAATCTCAAAATCTCTCCTGTTTACTCAAGTTTCTGTTCCTACCCAAATAATTATCATGTTTTCTTATTTCTTAGAAATGTTTAATCCACTTAACAAATGTGATCAACATTAAGATTTACTGTACTGTTTAAATTTATATATGAATTCCCATCTTCAACCTGTGTCGCATGCTCATCCACTGCCCCAGCAAAACAAAGTCCTATCTATTGAGTTAAAGGAATTCTCAAACTCACTGCAAGTGTCTCTAGCTGAAAGCTGCTGGGGGTCTCAGAGTCCTCACCTTCATTCTATCTAATTTTTAAATATTTGAAGTAGTAAGACACCCTAAAATTCCCCTTCCCTTCCTGGAAATAAAGAACATGATTAACCTGAAATGCCTGAGGTATAGATGATATTGACTGTCAGAGTTTGTAATGGTGTAGATATCACCGAAGTAGTCTTCCCTCAAGCCTCTCTCTGGTGATTGGCCCAACTGGCTTTCATGGTCTTATACATAGAGGTTCTCTCTCTACACATTGACTTGGGTTCCCCTAGAGTAGGTGCTACACATAGAAATAATATTCTTTAGATCTAAGCAACTGACAGGTTCCTGACAAAATGCGATGCTTAGAAGAACCAGAGGCATCATTTTTCATCAGTATAAATGGTCTATCTTACGATGAGTCTTTGCAGCACAGGACTTAATATTTAATAAAACTGCAAAAATTTTTTAATCTTTATTATTGAGATTATTACAGATGTCCCTCTTTATTCCCTTCATTGCTCCCCTTCACCCAGTTCCCACCCTAGGCCTTTGCCATCCTATTGTGTGTGTCCATAGGTAGTGCATATCCTATCTAATAAAAGAGAAACATGGACTTAATATTTAAAAACTGCAAAAATTTTTTAATCTTTATTATTGAGATTATTACAGATGTCCCTCTTTATTCCCTTCATTGCTCCCCTTCACCCAGTTCCCACCCTAGGCCTTTGCCATCCTATTGTGTGTGTGCATAGGTAGTGCATATCCTATCTAATAAAAGAGAAACATGGTAATTAGCCGTAAGTCCACTACCCTTCCCATTGGCTAATCAGGGCAATATGCAAATTAACTGCCAGCCAAGATGGCGGCTGGCGGCCCGGCAGCTTGAAGCGAACATGACG
>NW_006287679.1:289204-301909 GCF_000327345.1 Myotis davidii
GACTTCGACTGCTCACTATGACGTGCGCTGACCACCAGGGGGCAGCGCAGAACACGGTGGGCGTCGGTGTCGCTGGCAGCAGGTGGCAGTGGAGGCACCGCCAACCCCGATGTGCCCCAATGACAGTGGGATGGTGGAACAGGTGAGCGGGCGGCGCCAGGCCAAAGTGGGTGTGAGCGGGGGCCCAATTGCCCCTCTGACCACCCCACAGACAGCAACTGGTGGTGGGGGGCGGGGCCCTTGCTGGCTCCCAGGCGTTGAGGGAGCTAGGCAGGGGGTGGGGCATGGCCCTAACGGATCGCCCCGCAGTCGGTGGCTGGCAGGCCCTGATCTCCTGACTGGGGCCGGGCCCTGGGCTGGGATGGGGAGCTGGGGGTGGATGGCAGCAACCAACCTCCCGTGTTGCCTGGGCTGGGGGCTGTGACCTCTTGCTGGCTACCTGAGGGTGGGGGTGACGGATGGAGGTGCGGTGAGAATGTGGGGTGTCTCCTGAGCTCGCTCTCACTCCCCCTGCTACCCTCTCCTGGGATACTATGGCTAGCTAAGAAGCCCCTGTGATCAGGTGCCAGGCGCCCGTGGGGAGCCCGCCCCGCACCTGCATGGCTTCTTCTAAGAAGCCCCTGGGATCAGGTGCCAGGCGCCCGTGAGGAGCCCGCCCCGCACCTGCATGGCTTCTTCTGGATGAGCCAGGACCACAGGGACTGTAGGGGCCGGTCGGGCTCCCCATGGGTTAGCACAGGAGCCAGTCGTTGAGGCCAGCTTGGAGAAAGCGTGCTGACCGCCTGGCTTCCGTGCGGCACCGCTTGGCGGCCCAGAGGCCCATGCTGCGCCCCAGCCCACGGCGTTGCTGTGCTCACTGCATCTCCATGTGGGGACTCGAGCACCATGACTCAGGTGGAGGGGAGTGTGTGGGTGCCCAGGTGCTGCCCAGAGGTCAGCTGGGACCTGCCCTTCCATGCCAGACGCTTGCACTTAGATCACTGGCCAGGCCTAGGGGCCACACCCATTCACAAATTGCATGCTCCGGGCCTCTAGTATGAATATAAGATCTTTGTTTCATCTCTTCCCGCCCCCCATTCCCTCTGAGAATCATCAGTCTGTTCCATTTCTATGCCTCTGAGTCTATTTCATTCACCAGTTTATTCTGTTCATTAGATTTCTTATTTGTTTATTTTGATTTTTAGATTCAGTTGTTGGTAGGTATGTATTTGTTGCCATTTTGTGGTTCATATTTTTGATCATTTTCTTTTTCTTCCTCTTCTTAAAGAATACCCTTCAATATTTCATATAATACCGGTTTTGTGGTGATTGAACTCCTTAGCTTTCTCTTGTCTGTGAAGTTCTTTAACTGACCTTCAATTCTAAATAGTAGCTGTGCTGGGTAGTATTTCTTGCCACTCCCTCCTGGTCTTCATAATTTCTGGTGAAAAATCAGCTAACAGTTTTATGGGCACTCTATTGGAGGTAACTAACTGCTTTTCTCTTGCTGCTTTTAAGATTCTCTCTTTATCTTTAACCTTTGGCATTTTAATTATGATGTGTCTTGGTGTGGTCCTCTTTGGGTTCCCCTTGTTTGGGACTCTCTCTGCTTCCTGGATTTGTAAGATTTTCCTTTTTATTTTATTTATTTTGGCAGTTTCTAGAATATTCTTGAGTAACCTTATAACCATGGTTTTGAACTCTATATCCAGTAGTTTGCTTTCTTCCATTTCTTTCATTTGTGACATGTTTCTTTGTCTCCGCATTTTGGCTGCTTCCCTGTGTGTGTTTCTATGTATTAGGTAGAGCTGCTAAGTCTCCTTAGTTCAGTGGTTCTCAACCTTCTTAGTGCTGCGACCCTTTAATACAGTTCCTCATGTTGTGGTGACCCCCAATTTCATTGTTACAAATTGAACATAATTAAAGCATAGTGATTAATCACAAAAACAACATGCAATTATATATGCGTTTTCCGATGGTCTTAGGCGACCCCAGTGAAAGGGTTGTTTGACCCCCAAAGGGGTCTTGACCCACAGGTTGAGAACCGCTGCCTTAGTTGATAGAGTGGCCTTGTGTGGTAGGTGTCCTGTAGGGCCCAGTGGATCAGCCTCGCCAGTCACCTGAACTGGGAGCTCTAGGTGCACCCCTTTATGGGCTGTGAGCACAGTCTTGTTGCAGTTGAGCCTTGATTGCTGTTGGTGTCACTGGAAGGAATTGACCTCCAGGCCAATTGGCTGTGGGGACCAGCTGTGACTACAGTGGGAGAGTCTGGGTTCAGTGGGGCTTTGGTGCTCAGAGTCCGCCCCTTGAGTGTGTTGTTTATGAATGTGTAGAGTTGTAATCTGGTATGATCGGACACTGACCATTGGGTACACTGGCTCTTGGGTCTCCAGGGAGGTGCAAAGTCAGCCACTACCTGGGGCCACCCAGTAGGAGCTACAACAATGGTTCCCAACCTTGTCTGCACATTAGAATCACCTGGAAATCTTTTAAAAATCCTGATTTCTAGGCCCCTCCTCCGGAAGTTCTGTTTCTTCGTTACTAATGTTGTGGCCTCACCCCATAACAAAGAAACAATTTCCGGAGAATGAGGCCCAGAAATCAGGATTTTAAAAAGATTCCCAGGTGATTCTAATGTGCAGCCAAGGTTGAGAACCACTGAGCTACAGAGAGATCTGCAGATTCCCCTTCTTTGTACCAGGTTTGGAAGTGCCCAGACGAGGCCCAGCTGTGAAGCAAGGCAGGCTGGAGCCGGCCCTGGGCCTTTTATTGATAGGTTTGGGGCTTCCTGACTCAGCTGGAGCTTGTTTGAGCGATTTTACCCTGAGCTAGGACGACCATTCATATGCAAAAGCCGCTGCGCACAGCTTGGGTGGGGCTGTACATTGGATGAGGCGGGGTCTTAGGGAATCACCGGGCGGAGCAAAACAGAAATGGCTGCCAGTCAGCCCTGAGACCTCTTCGTATGTGTCTGTGTCCCCCAGAACCTCCCCCTGGTGCTGGAGCTCATAGGAAGTGGGGCTTTGTAAGTTCAGTTTGTGGTGCCGGTCATTTTAAGAGGAGCAGCTGGGTCTCCAGCAGCCTGTGTGTCACTCGGCCACAATCCACACTGGTTTTTACAGTCCGTAGTTCTTATTGCCTTTAGAGACTTCTTATCCCAGCTCTGGGACCCTGGGCTAGTGATCTGTTGTGGGACTGGGACCCCTTGCTCCTCCGGGTGCCTCCACAGAGAGGGTCTCCTTCCAGATTAAAAAGCTGCACACATGGGTGCCAGACCAGGCGTTCCGCGCCTCTGCACCTCCCACCAGTCTCAGTGCGCTTCCTTCTTTACCTCTCTAGTTGTAGGACTTCCACTCAGCCAGCTCTCCCGGGGTTCTGGGTGGTGGAGGTTCTGTGTTTTAGTTGTAATTTTAATGTGATTGGGAGGTGGCAAGTATAGGTATTTACTTACCTACACTGCCATCTTCCAAACTACTGCAAATTTTTTGAGAAGCATGATCATACAACTTAATATGTGTTTAAAAAACACACCCACAATCTCAGTATATTCAGAGTTCTTAGGATTCTTCTCCTAAATCCTACCCTCTTCTAACCTTACCAGTTAAGAGTGATGAACACCTTACAGGTGTTTTGATAGATACCTTTGGTAAATATTTGAGTGCTATTTTTTCTGGGATGCCTTCACACTTCCCTGAATATTTCGATTCTCCTATATTCTTATATAGATTAATGGTTCTCTCTCGGGAGTAATTTTCCCACCCAGGGAACATGTGGTAATGTTTGGAGAGATTCTTGTCAAAACTAGGGGTTGGTTGGGCTACTGTCTTGTAGTGGGTAGAAGCCAGGGCTGCCACTAAACACCCTACCGTGCGTAAGCACAGCCCCCATAGCAAAGACTATGAGGTCTGACACAGCAGCAGCACTGTGGGCGAGAAACCCTAAATTAGACATCTTCTGAAGTGGTGACAGGCTTTCCGAAAGCTTTGATCACCAGTGATTGAGGAGGCGCATTAGAACATGACTTGACCATGAACGAGGCTGTTGGTTAGAACTGTCATTTTCTAGTCTGCATGTTTCTATTGGAAGGAGTAGAATTGAAGGGATTCTTTCAAAAGTCGAACTCTTTAAATTTTACTGGTGAGGAAACCAAGACCTGAAGAGAGCAATTGATTTTTTAGTCCTTGGATTTCTTTCAATTACCTCATAGCTTTTTATTCTTTGAAGAATTACTAATTCTTTTGTGTGTTTTGCAAGTGCCCTGTTTTTGTGACATGAGCTGTAATTTCAAAATGGTTAAATGCATTTTAAATGGAATTTTGACAACTATGAAGTAATTTGTAGACCATATTGGATTGCTTTAGTGTACTGTTTCTTGGAGAACTGATTCATGATCAAGTTTATTTGAAGATATGGTTTGCTTAGAGATTTGTAGTTTCTGTGATTCCTCTTAAATCATTGACATGACTTAAAAGGTAATTTTGTATATCTTTTGAGGGGGAGGACGAGGTCATATCAAAGTCACTAAACCGACACTATAGTTCTAGTTTGTAGAATGTGCGTCATGATGCTTATTTCTGACTTGCAAAAAAAGGACTAAATGAGTTACTAACAGCATAAACTGCAAGCTTGCCTGGTGTGCCTTAAGAACAAATACTATCTTCAGTTGTCTTTATTAAATATTGAATACAAGTGTCTGAGCTACAGGAACGGTAGGAATGGTTTACTCTAGTCTCTCTCCCAGTGAGAAAACACCAGTTTTGGAGAGCATGTAACTCATCTGAGGTCACCAAGTTCGATCCAGAAGAAATACAGGAAGTAAAGGGGAGAGTGTAGAGGGGAGAGCTCAGGCACCGCCTGTGAAGTCCTATGGCCCGGCTTGTGTGCAGGCTGCACCCCATAAACACAATGGGCCTTCACCAGAGGTCCAGGCCGCTGATGTCTGTGGTATTACGTCTTATCAGCTCCATGGGAATGAGCACATAGCCACACTATGCAAGCATAAACAGCACCTGTCTCAGCACGCACTAGGTCCCTGGAAAAGTCTCTTTAAAGAATGTGAACTGGAAGCCAGAATGCCAAAGGGGAGACGGCAGAAGGCATGTGGCATCTCTGCTTCTTCACCCCAGCAGGGTTTGAGGAGCACGGGAGGTGGCCCAGAGAGAGTAGGCATTGGAGGCTTCCATGGGCTTTCCTGCTCAGAGACATGGCCGGTGAAGAAAGGTGTGTCTCCACTAGCCCTGCTTGCAGTGCCGTTGCTGCTGTGACACTCACACTGGCTCAGGTTGCCAGTGACCTTGCACTGCTGCTCAGACCCAGTCCTCAGCAGAGGTCTGGCCTTGCTCTGAGGGTTTGGCCCGCGTTGTACGTTCTTTTTCAGTGGGCTTGCTTCTGGGGAAATGCTGTGTGAGATCCAAAGGGCACCTTTATTATGGGATATTTACTAAACTGTTTGAATGACCACAATAAAATTATTTTAGGCACCACAGGGGAGAGGGAGCCAGATCTATAGTCTGGTTAAAATACCTTAAGCCCACTTCTTGAAAGTTTGGGTGTTTAGTGAGCTTAAAATTTTTATTTTCAGCCCCATCTAGTAATGTCTTAGAATTATTATAGAAACAAAACTACTATCGAAGTAGTTGTGGCCTTGTAGCCTCCCCGCCTCCTGCTCCCACCCCCAAGGGTTTTGAGGACCCCTAGGAGGCTAACACTTATCTGTTGTTGCCAGGTTGGCTTATGAAATAGATGTTTTGTTTTTAAGAATCTAAGCTACTTGTAGCTCCTTTTACTGAATGTATGTTCCTGAGCTGCAGAAAAGTCCTATTGCCCACACTTAGTAGTGCTCAGTTATATGTCACCTAAGTGTGCTTTCAGGACATAAGAGACATCTGAATATTCAAAATGATAATTGTGAATCTAGAGTAGAACATTTCTGATTCTGCTGTCTATTACGTTAAGAATGATATGTTCTGTTAGAACCAGTTGTCCCTAACCAAGTTGTATGTGGTGAGTGTGCGTGCGGTACCGTGTATATTGTACAGTTGAAGTCTGGTGGCCTTCTAAAGGCATCCTGTTTTAAAAGGAATATCTGCAAAACCCAAATTCTACCTGAAACATGCAGGAAAAGCAGAGGTAAGTCAGTGAGCATGCTTAGTGCTGTTGTTGCTGCTGCACAGCCTGGCTCACTGTGAGGGCTCCACATCTAGAGCCAGGGGCCTGGAGGGAGGGCCGCGGCCTGGAGGGAGAGCTGCCATAGCTTCTGCTTGTGCAGCTTCCCACTGAGCCCAGCACTGAGGCCGGTGGGAGGTGCCTCCACCACTGGAGTAGTACTGCTTTGAAATGTATATATTATTTTTAAGGGAATTATTTTGTTGAATATCTACATGCTGTATATGCATACATTATGGCAACAACTAAGTGAACTTGACCTTATTTAATCGACTTAAACACTGTTAAATTAGGTGTGTCCCCATTTTGAGTAATTTATCTGTGTTAGCTAGGTCTGGATAAAAGTCCAAAGGCTGTCATACTCAAAGTCCATACCTGCCTAGCATGTGAAAGTGACAGAAGGAAGGATAGGTGGAGAAAGGGGACAGCTTGTCTTCTCCCCCCACTTATTTTATTTTTCCCCCGTCACCATTTATCTCCCCCTGTACCCTCTCTCCATCCCCCTCTTCACCCCACAACCACCACACTGTTTTCATGTCCATAAGTTTTTTTTAATCGAGTAATTTGTAGTCAGTTTGAGGGGAAATAACTAGCTTTCTGATACAGAGCAGCAGTTCTCCTGAGTGAAGGCTATGTACTGATGGGGAAGAATAACCTAGAAAACAAACTTAAGACCCTTTCATATCACCCACTGGCTCATTCTAGAAGATGAGCCAGAGGAGTTGAGAAATTTCATGAAGACAAGTGCTTACACGAGAGGGGAAAGAACTATTTAGGAGAGAAAAAAACAAAAAGACAAGATGATTTGGGGAGCAGAGGGAAATTAATAATGCCATGCCATGTGTGATCCAGCACAGCGACAGTGAGCCTCTGAGTCATCCTTGTTGGATGATGTTGGCTTCATGGCCTGACACTATGGCAAGAGCAGCTCTGGCCATGAGCACTCATCTTCCCAGAGCAAGGCCCGCCAGGGCTGAGCCATGTAGACATGGGCCTCCACCAGCCAGCTGAATGGCACCACTGTCACTGGGTCTAACCCCTAGTACGAGGTCTTCTTTCCTGCGTCAGGGAAGACTTAGGCTGGTGGTGTGGTGTGGATTCATCTCCCCATAGCTGAACAGATGAATATGTGTCCAATGTTCTCAAGATCATCAGTCCTTTAAAATGACTGCAAATGCCCAGCCGGTGGGGCTCAGTGGTTGAGCATCGACCTATAAAACAGGAGATCATAGTTCAATTCCTGGTCAGGGCACATGCCCGGGTTGCGGACTCGATCCCCAGTAGGAGACTGCAGGAGGCAGGCGATCAATGATTCTTTCTCATCATTGATATTTCTGTCTCTCTCTCACTCCCCCTTCCTCTCTGAAACCAATAAGAAAATAATTAAAAAATAAATAAAATGACCGAAAAGAAAGCACTTACCTGGAAACTTCCTGGAAATTTGCTTATAAGCCAAATTATCTACCATATTTTCTGATATTATTCTTCATTGGGATCACATTGGTGATTCTTTGTAATACTGAACTATAACACCACAACAAATATGAAAAAGGTACAGCAAACTTTAAGGCATTAAAATCTTTTATTTAAAAGAACCGTTCAGCTTAGCATGGTGTAGCTGAAAGGATATCAGCCAAATAGTCTAGAAATTCTGATTCTCTCTGGTCTGGCTGTTAGCCCTCTCTTTTTCAGTGGCTCACTTATCTTTTAGAATTGCTGAGGCTAAAGCGGGGCATTAGTCATTTAACAAAAAATACAGTTGGAGGGGAAAGAGCCCTAAAAGTAGCCTACTTACTTTAAATCTGTCCTATGCATTTCTAGATTTTTAAAATGTCTTATATCACCCGTTAAGGTCTCAGTGTGTGTGTTGGATTTACTTTTACATTTAAAGCACTTTTTACTTTTCAGTTGCAGATGACATACAATACTATATTAGTTTCCAGTGTATACCCTAGTGATTGGCCTTACATGATTTATCAAGTGGTCATCCGATAAATCTCGGATCCATTCGACATAAGGTCTCCTGGTTGTTAATGTTGGAGTTAGAACTCTTCTGGGTTCCACTCACAGCATTTCTCCTCTTCTCTTCGTTATCTTTGATATTTTCCAAAATTGAATGAATTGGGAGCTGGGTAAAATAAACAGAAAACAAGTAGTTCCTGTTGGTCTCTTCAGTATTAGTCATCAAGGCCAGGAGCATTCTGTTCAGTGTATTGTTGGGATAGACAAACCCTCCATGTTTAACACTTACATTGCCTAGAGATAATGCAGGCTTTACCCACTTAAATGCAGGCTTTACCCAATTTAAAAGTGGATTGTAGTCTACAAATGTATTTGCAGTTTGGTTGTTTACAATTTGGAATGCATTATTATATGCAGATTAGTTCAAAAATCAGATTAATTAACCTCATTGTGGTTTAACAAGGTGCTTTTGCAAAGAAAAATTTTGTTTCATTTATAAAGCATTTTTACACATTCGGCCTACCCAGTTTCCTGAGGTTGAATTTACTGTTATTCCTATCTTATTTTTAGACTGTTTTAGTGAGTGTTACTGAATCACGGCCATGCAGAGAATACTTGGCTTTTTTTCTCAGCTGGTACTTAAATTCATCCTTGTCTCAGCCGGCCCAATGCACATGTTTAGAAAGATCTGTTGAGTGTAGGGATAGGAAAATGGGTCACGTGGAGAGGCTTGTGCTTACAATACCATGGGGTGATGTCATAAAGAATCGGGGCTCCTCATTGAGTGAGCTTAGTAGAAAGGCATCCACAGAGTCGTTAAACTCTTGAAGTTGTTCATTCCTCAGCAAACAGATGGCCAGGGCAAAGGAGGGGTTTGGGACCTTGTAGAGGCCATGTCCAAAGAACTCCAGGGCAGTGGAAGCTAACCTGAAGATGTCATCCGAGGATATTTTCCCACTGATTCTTAGAGAGAGTGGGAGGGAGAGAGAGAGACAGAGGGAGGAGATACAGTGATGTGAGACATGTTGATTGATTGCCTCCCGCACGTAACCCGATGACCAGAGCATGGAATCGAACCTGTGACCCTTCAGTCCATGGGCTGATGCTCTATCCACTGAGCCAAATCAGCTAGGGCCATTTGAATACCTTTTATAACCCCCTCCTTCTTGATGGATGAATTGTCTGATTTTAGAGCCTTTGGTGATTTTAAATGAAAAGTGAAACACCAGATGGAATTCTGTAAGTTGGCAAAAGGCACAGATGATAAATTAGGAAGAGCTGACCATAGGCAAAGCTAGGATTTGTTAGAGATGCCTCTTGCTCTTGATTGCCTGAACCACAGGACATGTCTGCCTTGTTGCTTGTGGTCACTGAGGTATGGAGAAGCACATTGAGAAATGAGTGGCAAGATCTCAGGTCCCCCAGTGCTCAAGAGTAAAGAAGGAAAAGGTATACGGTAGACTTGTCTCTTTAAAAAAGTAGGGTTTGCCTATGTTCCCCAACGGCACAGTACACATACCAAAACAACCCTAAAAGGACTATTGTTTTGTGATCTCGTTCATGGATGCTCGAACTCTGAAATTTTGCCTTTTCAAATTGATGTCTCCAGGTAAAGATTTACTTCATTTTTTATCGAATAGACTTTTCTGAAATATTAGCTGTTTAAATGCAAATAAATAGAAATTTTTCTGATGATGTCTGTTTATTGCAGTTTCACAACATTTTCATTTGTAAACTCTATTGAAGTAAAAATAGATCTTATAAAATAATTTTAAGAAGCCACATTTTTTCGTAAAAAATGGTCTTATTTTTCAATTACAGTTGACATACAATATTATATTAATTTCAGGTGTACAACATAGCAATTAAGACATTTATATAACTTATATAGTGATCTACCCCAGTAAGTCTAGTATCCACCTGACACCGTACATAGTTATTACAATACTAGAGGCCCGTTGCACAAAATTTGTGCGCTTGGGGGGGGTGGTTGTCCCTCAGCACAGCATGCACCCTCTCGCAGTCTGGGAGCCCTCGGGGGATGTCCAACTGCTGGCTTAGGCCCATGGGTAGTGGGCCTAAGCCATCGGTAGGACATCCTTAGCGCTGCCATGGAGGCGGGAGAGGCTCCTGCCACCGCTGCTGCGCTCACTGGCCTTGAGCCCAGCTTCTGGCCGAACAGCGCTCGCCTTGTGGGAGCGCACTGACCACCAAGGGGCAGCTCCTGTGTTGAGTGTCTGCTGCCTGATGGTCAGTGTGTGTCATAGCGACCAGTCATTCTGCCATTGGGACAAAACCAGCTCTCTGACATCCCCTGAGGTGTTCTGGATTGCGAGAGGGTGCAGGCCAGGCCGAGGGACCCTACTGGGGCAGGATGGGGGCCAGGGAGGAATGTGGGAGGTTGACCAGCCAGGGATGGACTGTGGGAAGACTCTAGGGTATGTCTGGCCCATCTTGCTCAGTTCAATTGTCCAGACCACAGCAGCAAGCTAACATACCAGTGGAAGCATTTGCCACCCCCCCACCCTCCCACCCCCCCGTGGTCAGTGCACGTATTAGCAAGCAGTTGACTGACCTTAGCATATCATTAGTATTTTACGCTTTGATTGGTTGAATGGCCAACTGGATGAGCGGACACTTAGCATATCAGGCTTTTATTATATAGGACTAGAGGCCCGGTGCACAAAAATTTGTGCACTCGGCGGGGAGGGGGGCCCCTCAGCCCAGCCTGTGCCCTCTCGCAGTCTGGGACCCCTCGGGGGATGATCACCTGCTGGCTTAGGCCTGCTCCCCGAGGGATTGGGCCTAAGCTGGCAATCAGACATCCCTCTGGCAGCCTGGCAGTCCTCGGGGAATGTCCACTTGCCAGCGGGGAGCGAACCTAAGCTGCAGTTGGACATCCTTAGCGCTGCTGAGGAGGCGGGAGAGGCTCCCACCACCACCGCTGTCCTGGCAGCCATCAGCCTGGCTTGTGGTTGAGCAGAGCTCCCCCATGTGGGAGCTCACTGACCACCAGAGGGCAGCTCCTGCATTGAGCGTCTGCCCCCTGGTGGTCAGTGTGTGTCATAGTGACCAGTCATTCCCAGTCTTTCTGCTGTTAGCTTGGGGGGTGTCTGACTGACTGCTTAGGCATGCTCCCCTGTTAGTCAGACATTGTTAGCACTGCTGCGGAGGCAGAAGAGGCTCCCACCACTGTCATTCCGCTCGCCAGCTGTGAGCCCAGCTTCTGGCTGAGTGGAGGTCTCCCTGTGGGAGCACACTGACCACCAAGGGGCAGCTCCTGCATTGAGCATCTGCCACCTGGTGGTCAGTGCACATCATAGCCACTGGTCATTCCGCCATGGTATGGCTAAGTACCATGTTTGTCTATTATTAGATAGGATTATTGACTATATTTCCTGTGCTGTACTTTACACCCCTGTAATTGTTCTGTAACTTCTTCCTTCACCTTTTTCACTCATCCTTCCAACCCCCCTTCCATCTGGGAACTGTCAAAATGTTTTCTGTGTCTGTGAGTCTGTTTCTGTTCTGCTTGTCTGCTTATTTTGTTTAAAGATATATACTTTTGAAGAAGAAGATACAAAAAACTCGTTTAGTGCCAAACTTACTCATACAGGAACCCAGGCCCCCTGTTGATAGCATTTCTGGTCAAATAGGGCTTTTTATTTGTTTGGTGGTAGTGGTGGAGGCTTAGGCACCAACATCTATAAGCCATGTGCTGTCATCTAGTGTTTCCCACTGTATGGTGGTGGCTGTTAATTGCTCATTGAAGGTTTGTGAGTCGGGAAACGGGTCATTATGGAGACCCGCATCAAGCATTGAATTTCCTACAACAGGTTGAAAGTTCCACCCATCAAATGAGCTGTTGGCAGTTTGTTGTGTGACTCGGGGAAGACTTCATTGAGCAGCTAAACTGTGGGAAGGACTTTTTGTCAGGGTCAGCAGTGTTCACTGTCTGATCGGGGTTCTTTCCTTACAGACAGGGGGAGACATTCTTGCCAGCTTCTCCTGCCCTTTTCCCTTCTCTGAAGGACACCCCAGTGGTCTCTCTTGCCAGAGTAAAGCTGGTGAGACGAGTGAGGCCAGTGGGACTCTCGGGAGGAGTCTAAGCCATAGCCTGGGGTCGCCCTGGGCTTTCATCCCTAGTAGCTTCTGCTGGAGCCCCCCCCCCCCACACACACACACCCCTAAAAACAAGTCTGGGCTCTTCCAAAGTAGAGAGACTCATTTGCAGTTCCTTCATAAGAGGAACCCATGGGAAGTCCAGATGGATTTGGGTTAAAAAATCCCAGCTCACCCACTACTAACCCTTAACTATGTTTCTGTCTTCATTTTAAAAGTGGAAATAGCTCTAACCGGTTTGGCTCAGTGGATAGAGCGTTGGCCTATGGACTGAAGGGTCCCAGGTTTGATTCCGGTTAAAGGCATGTACCTTGGTTGCGGGCACATCCCCAGGAGGGGCTGTGCAAGAGGCAGCTGATCGATGTTTCTCTCTCATTGATGTTTCAAACTCTCTATCCATCTCCCTTCCTCTCTGTGAAAAATCAATAAAATATATATATATTTTTTAGAAAGGATTCTCTCTCATCTATGATGTTT
>NW_006287679.1:303069-304168 GCF_000327345.1 Myotis davidii
TCTAGGAAAACATATTTGCACCCTAAGTACAATGGAGAAGGACTATTATTTTACTACTTTAACTAAAAGTAATAATATCCTTATTTTCCTGATCTAGAATTTTGGGCATTTACCCCTAAGGCTGAAGGAGAGGCTAATTTTCCACCGTGTGTCTTAAAATTAATCCCGCATGCGCCCTAGCCAGTTTCGCTCAGTGGATAGAGCGTTGGCCTATGGACTGAAGGGTCCCAGGTTTGATTCCGGTTAAAGGCATGTACCTTGGTTGCGGGCACATCCCCAGGAGGGGCTGTGCAAGAGGCAGCTGATCGATGTTTCTCTCTCATTGATGTTTCAAACTCTCTATCCCTCTCCCTTCCTCTCTGTAAAAAATAAATAAAATAAATATTTTTTTTAAAAAGTGGAAATAGAATTCCTCCTCTAGAGGATGTTGTGCTAAATCCAGCTGTATGGTGTGCCTGTCTGGGCTGCCTGTGGACCACTCTGCCTCTTGGACTTGTAATGTCTGCCCTGAAAACTAGCTGGCTTTGGGCCTCGCAGGAGTGAAGTGTGTGTAGCTCCGTTCCTGGAGATTGGCTCTTTCCATTCTGTCACACATAGTCAGAGCACATTAGCCTAGAAACCCAGAGGGAACAGATGGCAAGCGCTGCTAGAGCAGTTGGGATACGTAGCGCCTTCACTGCAAGAGTAAAAGGTCTTGTGGGGCGTTTTCTCACTAGTTTCCCTTACCTTCCCCTTGAAAGGGGCTGTGCTGCTTTTTGAGCCAATAAGTGTTAGTGTGCTTTGTTCAGAAGCACTGTGGGCCTTTTCCAAACAAGTCAGGTGTATTTTCCTACCTCACCCATATCCCTAGGCCCTGGGAGAATTAACTTGAAATAGCAGCTGTAATAATCCTATCTAATAAAAGAGAAACATGGTAATTAGCGTACAACCGCTACCCTTCCCATTGGCTAATCAGGGCAATATGCAAATTAACTGCCAGCCAAGATGGCGGCCGGCAGCCAGGCAGCTTAAAGCGAACATGAGGCTTGCTTGCTTCAGTGACGGAGGACTCTAACCTTCCCTGCCTGCCGCTGCCGGCCTCTGAGCTGCAACTCTAACA
>NW_006287679.1:304314-320037 GCF_000327345.1 Myotis davidii
GCTGATCGCCCTGCGGCTCTGTGTGACAGGGTACGGCGCCCCAACCCCCTGATAGGCCCTGCTCTGTTGGTGACAGAGGGCGGTGCCCCAACCTCCCCTCCTCCCACAGGCCCTGCTCTGTGTGTGATGGGGTAGAGCCATAGCCTCCCCATCGGCCCTGCCCTGAGTGTGAGAGTGGCGGCACCCTAACCCCCTGATCGGCCCTGCTCTGTGGGTGATAGAGGGCGGCGCCCCAACCGCCCCCCACAGGCACTGCTCTGTGTGTGACAGGGTAGAGCCATAACCTCCCCATCGACCCTGCCCTGAGTGTGACAGGGTACGGTGCCCCAACACCCTGATCCGCCCTGCTCTGTGTGTGACAGGGTGCGGAGCCCCAACCTCCCTGATGGGCCCTGCTCTGTGAGTGACAGGGGGCAGTGCCCCAATCCCCTGATTGGCCCTGCTCTGTGCATGACGGGGGTGGCGCCACAACCTCCCCATTGACCCTGCCTTGAGTGTGACAGGGGGCAGTGCCCCAAACCCCCAATTGGCCCTACCCTTAGCGTGACTGAGGGTGGCATCGCAACCTCCCGATCCGCTCTGCTCTGTGCATGACGGGGCGGCGCCCCAACTCCCCAATCAGCCTTGCTCTGAGCCCAACCAGGGGCTGCACCTAGGGATTGGGCTTGCCCTCTGCCACCTGGGAGCAGGCCTAAGCCAGCAGGTCGTTTTCTCCCAAGGGGTCCCAGACTGCTAGAGGCTGAGAGATCCCCTCCCTTCCCCCCGATTTGTGCACTGGGCCTCTAGTCTATATATATAAAAGCCTAAGGGACCGGACGACCAGTCAGTAGCTATGAGCAAACACTGACCACCAGGGGGCAGCCGCTCAACGCAGGAGCTGCCAGGCGACAGCATCTCTGCAGAGTGCCCTCTTGAACTCTGGAACCCTTCCAGAGTTGGACTGCCAGTTTTGGCCCAATCCTCACAGGTCAGGCTGAGGGACCCCACCTGCTGGAGGGACCCTGCTCACTCCACAGACTCCCTTCGAGCCCCAGCACCGCCCTGGGTGAGGCCGGCTGGGGAGGGACCGTGGAAGGTTGCTCCAGGGCACGTTCGGCCTATCTCTCCCAGTTCCGCTCCACCCGACCACCTTCTAATTAATTTCCTTTCAATATGCATGAATCCGTGCACCGGGCCTTTAGTATATATAAAAGGCTAAGGGACCGTCCGGTAGGTATGACATGCACTGACCACCAGGGGGCAGACACTAAGCGCAGGAGCTGCTGAGCTGCAGTGACTTACTTGGCAGTGGTGGTTCTTGGATGGCGCACCCAGAACCAGAGAGGAGGGAGCCCGATTCCTCACAGGGCTGTGCGAATTCGCCTTTGACGGTGCGTTATGTTGTTGCTGGGGCACTTTCAGCCCGAATCTGGTTTACTGCTGAGCTGCGGTGACTGCAGATGCCCCTCGAGCTGCGGCTCTGCCCCAGGTGCGGCCGACCCGGGAGGTTGGCTCCAGGATGTGTCCAGCCCGTCTTGCCCAGTCCTGCCCTGCCAGCCACTTTCTAATTAATTTCCTTTCAATGTGTATGAATCTGTCACTGGGCCACTAGTTTCTTGATAACAGGCAGATCCCAGATAGCCTCGGCTCCTCCTCATTTGTGAAATTTTGTTTGGCTGACCATTAGCGGAGAGAGGCACTTGACCATTCGACCACTCATTTTCTTAGGTGCACGGGAGAGCGTGTGCATGCTGGGCACATGTGCTGCCTGCTGAGAAGTGGAGCTCATCTCACCGCCTGCACATGTACATTTGCACTGCCAATCCGGGATTGTGGTACTGGGCTGAAGAATTCTGAGGGTGTGTTTGCCGACATGTAGAGGATTGCCCTTGGCAGAGACATGGCAATGGGCAGCTCCCCTAGTGTCCAGGATGGCCCTAGCCGAGTGGACTGCTGGTTAGGGGATGGCCCTTCTGGATAAGCTGGTCGGGCAGCTGAGAGCGTCCATAAAGCACACTGCACTCAGGCTATTCAGGCCATGTGTGAGATGCGGAAGTCCCTTTCTCTCTGCTCATCACCAGCTCTCTCACTGCTGCTCTGCTTGCTGCCCACCAACCAGCGCCATTTCCAGTGCCCATGGTTTCTGAATCTCCTCTCTGCTTTTTCATTTCCATATTCTGCGACAGCCCCTCTAGTATCCCCTTCCTGTCTCAGGAAAAGTGTCCCCACATCTTCCCCAGTTCTTGAGTGTGTGCTTTCTCTCCTGCCCCTGGATTAACTCCCAACTCCGTGCACAACACAGCGTGTCTCCCTTTCCTGTAGAAATCTCCAGCCTGCCTACCCTTCTAGTAGGTTGTCCCAGAAGGCTCCCATTGGCTCTGAATTACCCCCTGGTGGTCCCCGGTGCCCTGGTCTCTGCTCGCATGGGGCCTGCTCTAAAAGTCGGCAGTGACTTCCTGTATCACCAGAGTTTGGCCCCTTTCCTCAGTCCTCATTCTACTTTGTATTTCTCTGCAATGTTGTTTATTCTTTATTTACCCAGTAGATAATGTTAGTAACAAAGGATGCAGTTTTGCCATTGAGGAGTATACAGTTGATTGGCAGTTACAGTGCCCAGTGGTAATGACATCATAGATGGGGCAGGCGTCCTGGAGTGGACTGGTGCCCAGGTGTCCTCTTGTTCTATGTGAGATTTCCCTGGAGTAAAGCACACATACTGGCAAATGGGAATTCTCCCTCAAGGTGTAGTTTTTCTTAGTTTTAATGGATTGGTCACAGTGTTAGCACTGGCTGAGTCTGGTTAGTGTGGATGGCACATGGACGGACATGCTTGGTGATCCCTGTAGACGGCGAGCTGTTGTGTCCCCAGCTAGCATCTGTGAGATGCATGGCCTTCTTTATGAGGGTGCTCGTAGTCACCCTCTCCTCAAAGGAAGAGAGGCTCAGAATGGCTACTGCTGCCTGGTTAGAGCCCGAGAAAGAGGCAGCTACTGCTGGGGAGGGGGTGTGGCTGGGCATGTTTGGGGGCCAGGCTTAGAGTAAGTCCCTCCCTTCCTTTCTAGGGACACTCCCACATGTGTTTGAAGCCCTTGCCCAGTGACACGTGCGTGTGGCCGTTTGTGATCAGGGGTGAGGTGTACCTGACGGGCTTCCATGGGGCGGCAGCCAACCGTGGCCTATGCTGCCGGAGCCCAGGGAACTGGCTCCGAGCGTGCTTCTTTGTTGGCATGTTTCTGGCAAAAGCACACGCCACTGAGTGCATGGAGCAGACTCTGCCTAGTGCGGGGTGGCCATGGATCCAGCAACTCTTGTTGCTTTCTTTTTTTTACGTTTGCTTTTCTTTTGTCCAGGCCTCCATCCTGTAGGGTCTGAGGGATGGTTAATTGTGGCAGCTAGTCGCTTCACCTCGTGAACGGATCCATTTTATGTTTGCTTCCCTACCTTGTTCTCGGAGAGTTTATTACGCGGTACATGTCCATCTAGGTCACGGTTCTCAACCTGTGGGTCGAACGACCCTTTCACAGGGGTCACCTAAGACCATCTGAAAACACATATATACATACTGTTTTTGTGATTAATCACTATGCTTTAATTATGTTCAATTTGTAACAATGAAATTGGGGGTCACCAAAACATGAGGAACTGTATTAAAGGGTCGTGGCATTAGGAAGGTTGAGAACCACTGGTCTGGGTGGACTGTCCTTGACGATGAGTACTGTGCAGGCTTTCCGCTCTGCCTTCCCACGTGGGCCTGCATGGTCGTGCAGAGTGAGAAGTGTTTGGCACCACTTAAAATTGGCAAACAATGGTGTGTGCTGAGAGTCAGCATCAGCTGGAGGTTGGTGAGGACATGATGGTTGCTATCACAATGAATGTATCATCTCCTCAGGATTTTTTATACTGACTTTCAGTCTTCACCCCCTTTATTGCTCTGTGTCGTCCGTTGTCCGTGCCAATCACAGAGCTGCAGGGATCAGACCACATCGGGATCATTGCATTGAGTGGAAATGTCATACTTGTAATTTTATCCTCTTTTTGAGGGGTTACCAGTGTCCACCTAATGAAATGAGATGACCCTCTGCAGTGGGAGTGTTTGTGAGCTGACAGGCATATAATCTTGGCAGCTCAAAAGCAGTGGTGGTCTGAGCACTCTCGGAACAAAGCAGTGCCCTTTATGGCGAGAGACACTGCACTGCTGTGTGAGCACCTGCACCTGTCCTTACGGTAGACGTACAAGAAGTGAATGTGAGAAGGAAAAAGGTCTTACGGACTCCTCCATGCCACATGGAGATAGGAATGGAGAAATAGCACCAGGTAATGGAGCTTTGAGATGCCAGATACTAGTAATAAAATATCTGAGGAATTAGGAGACCAAAATAAAACCTGATATTTATAAAACAAATAATGGTGTGTCTTTCCTTGAATGTTTTAGAAAACCTCGAATCAATTCTCAGCTGGTGGCACAGCAGGTGGCACAGCAGTATGCCACCCCACCACCCCCGAAGAAGGAGAAGAAGGAGAAAGTTGAAAAGCAAGACAAAGAGAAACCCGAGAAAGATAAGGAAATTAGTCCCAGTGTCACCAAGAAAAACACCAACAAGAAAACAAAGTAAGTTCCGGGTAACTCAGCTTGTATGTTACTTTGCAGGTGAAGCAAAGCTATTTTTTTAATACCTCTTTTGGCACCCCGCCCCTTTAGACCAAAGTCCGATATTCTGAAAGACCCTCCTAGTGAAGCAAACAGCATACAGTCCGCCAATGCGACAACCAAGACCAGCGAGTCGAATCACACCTCAAGGTACTGACGCAGACTGCAAAGGTCAAGTGCTGCTCTGGTGGACTGAGTCCTCAAGAACCAGATGGTTTTGTGCCTGTGGGTTTATAGGCTGAGGGGTAGGGTGGAGAACTAGGTCTGAGACTGAGCTATGTGCGTGCGTGCGTGCGTGCGTGCGTGGGTGTGTGCGTGGGTGTGCAATACTTTATACCACTGTGGCCAAACAGGAGACAGATATGTTGATGATCACTTTGGAGTGGTCCGAAGCTTTGTTGACAGGCAGTGGTTTCTGTTGCTGCTGAGGTTAAGCTGCAGGTTTTGTGGTAGCTGTGGTATGTGGGGGTGTCCTGGATCTCTGTGTGGATGATGTCTGCCAGACCGCGTCTAACCCAGAGCTTATGTAACTGGCTGTTCCCTGTGGTGTTGCTTTCAGGCCCCGACTGAAAAATGTGGACAGGAGCACTGCACAGCAGTTGGCAGTGACTGTGGGCAACGTCACCGTCATTATCACAGACTTTAAGGAAAAGACTCGCTCCTCCTCCACGTCCTCCTCCACAGTGACCTCCAGTGCAGGGTCAGAACAGCAGCACCAGAGTAGCTCGGGGTCGGAGAGCACAGACAAGGGCTCTTCCCGCTCCTCCACTCCGAAGGGTGACCTGTCCGCAGTGAACGACGAGTCTTTCTGAAATTGCACATGGAATTGTGAAAACTATGGATCAGGGTCTGAAATTCAGATCTCCACCTGCCCATGCTGCTGCACCTGGAACCTTCTGTGGACATCGACCTGTGGGTGATGCTGCCAGGATCATTTCTGCTTGCCATGGGCATTTGGTCACCGAGGAATTTCGCACCCTGACGATTACTCTTGACACTTTTATGTATTCCATTGTTTTATATGATTTTCCTAACAATCATTTATAATTGGATGTGCTCCTGAATCTACTTTTTATAAAAAAAAAAAAAAATCTGCTGTGCACAATTTTCCATGTACATTACAACTGGTTTTTGTTTTTGTTTTGTTGGGGGTGGGCTGGGAGGGGGAGGGAACTTTTATTTATTGTGTTCACAAGCTCCATCCTCTCAGCATATCCTTCTAAGTTTATTTCTTTCTTCCAGTTATACTATGTACTATCAATTTTGATATAACTATATATAAATATAAAATTATATATAAAGGGTTATTTGAAACCAATCCATGGCAACGCTGGTGCTTGATACACTGTGAAGTGAGTACAACCTTGAACAGTTACAGACCCGGGACAGTCCCTTCTACGGAAGTGCGGACATTGCATTAGAATCGGTCTTACACAAGGTGTTTTCCCGCCCACGGGCAGCTTGGCTCTCTCATCTGTCTAAAGAGCACTGGGTGATAGGAAAACAGAGGTTTTTAAACAATATGATCTCCCATTGCAGGACTGCTCCAGAGCCGGCACTTGCAGCGGAAGCGCTGACCCCAGGTGCTGGCTGGGAGGCTCTGTCGATCAGCAGCACCCAGCGCGCCCCCCTGCCAAGGGCTGTGCGCACCCCGGCAGTGTGCGCAGTGCTATTCTCACATGGCGCTCGCTTGTGAAAACACGGTGTTCCATACGCGATTCCACCACTTCCCAGGCCCCTGCTCGGGGCTGAGGTCAGTCTATAAATTGTCGCTTAGCTTTAGGATTAAAACGGACTCAACTGCATTTTTGGTCGATACAAGAAGCAAATCCATGACACCACGCGCACAGGGCATTGCCCTGGTGGTTTTGTCATTGAAATTGGTTTGCCTCCTGCCCTCCTGTCCCTTATGCCACCAATTCAGTTGTGGGAATTGTTTTTCTTTCTTAAAACTCCACTCCTTTCTTGTCCTGATGAACAAAGGTGGTCAGCTGCAGGCCTCGCCTCCCTGCTGGGAAGGGCACTTCTGGGAGCCTGCCGTCTCCTTCCTGGGCCTGACGATAACGCGAGTAAACTCTGTTGTAAAGTTTCTTTTCACCCATTTTTACTCTCAGTGGAAGCGGGGAGACAAAAAACAAAGACCACTAAGGTTTCTACCCACTGGCGTTTTAAAATGCTTTGTTTGGCCTCATTTGGATTAGGGTCTCTCTTCTGTGTAACTCCCACCACTCATGTCCAGGTTCCCAGACTTCAGAGTCACTGCAGGGACTTGATGTCACCTTCCTTTACTTGGTCATAACTTAAGGGAGCCTGGGAGGCAGCTGGTTGTGAGGAAGCCCCACAGGTGGGCGTGAGAAATCTGGTATGCTTAAGAATAGAAGTCATTTCTGTCTGGAGGCCACAAGCAAAAAGAAAAAATGAACAGCTTGATTTGAGTAGCCGACAGGAAAGGTTCCTTTCCCATCTACATCAGACTCCGCGTCCCTCTGCGCCATGACCTCCATCTGCTCTCCAAGCACAGGGTCTGCAGCAGTGCCGTTGTTGTGTGGTCCTACTCGCAAACGCTCGGACAATGTCCCCTTTTGCAAGGATGCTTGCATCTGGGATGCAAGCTGTGCTTATCTTTTTAGATACCTTTTTCAAGTATTTATTAATGAACCAAAGGAAATCAAATGCTTTCTGTAAGTATCAGAATATATAATACATAGTGATTTGACTATGAATTTTAAATCCACAATTTAATATTAGTGGGATATTGCAAAGACATTCCTTCTAAAGTTTTAATATTCCTTTTATTAAGGGTCTCAGGGAGGGTAAATTAGTCAGCCATATTTATTTTCCAGAGATATAAGGAATTGCTAAGTTTGAAAATTAACTTTTTAATAAGAAAAATTAGATGTCACCAAACTCGTGGGTTGCACTGCTTTCCGAACCATAAGGTGTTGGTGTGCATTTCAGAAACACTGTGTAACTTCTCAAAATTAGTCTCCTGTAAAGTGATTGGACTCCTAGACTAGTGGGGGAAGCTGATGAGCCAGCTACTCGGCTGCTGATTCATGATGCAATGCCTTGGTGTTTTGGCTTTGCCTCCGACATGAATAGAGGACGGGAGGTGACGGGTGGAGGGTGCTTTAGGACAGGTGGGATGACATGGCCATTGTGATGAGACTGCAAGTGGCAGTGAAGCCTCGGGCCCATGTCCTGGGCCGGCCCCTGCTGCCTGCGAGCTGCTGAGGCCCAAGGTGGTGGGCACTGGAGGCTTAACTTCTGGCATTGAGGTTCCTCAGACATGTGCTCTGGAGACAGAATTCGTGGAACTTCCTGTATTTGCAGTTTGCCCTACAACAGGTGGGCAGTGTGTAGATTAGAAAGATACATATTAAAGGGTCAGAAATAACTGGTGTTCGGTGGCACAATAAGCAGGTTATAAAGCCAAAACAAAAAGCACAGTGTTACCCTTGCAAGGTTCCATTTGTTTTAACACCACCCGGTCTTCAGGCGAGCACAGAGCTTACCTGACATGCTCTGTTTGAGTCGAGCAGTTCAAAGGTGAAGTATTTTGACACCCACAAAATATTTCAGTCAGAGCCCTTCTGTTTCAATCTGGATATTTGAAAACAATGGCAGAAGCTTCTGGGAGTTGCGTGCCACAAAGACGTCTCACCTGCCTTATCAAGACCATTCTCAGCCTACTTTTCTAAGCTACCATATCGTAAATTATTGAAAATTTATTAATTGCTGAATATATAATAACCTTTGCTTGTATGTAACCGAAAATGGTTTAAGAGCCAACATTTAGAGTATGACAATGGAGCTGAACAGTTTTTAATGCGCAAGCAGTTCTGTTCTTGTGTATGACTCGTAACCTTAATTTACTGTGTAAAGATGGTTACATTATTTCCTTAGCTTTGTTTGTTGGAGACAAATAGAGAATGCTTGTTAAGTATGTCCAACATAATCTTGTGAATTTTTGTTACTGTATTATACAAGCTATATTTTTCATTTGCCCAGGAAGACAGCTTGTCTCGCTTCGGAGGTTTCTGCTCTGTCGTCTTTATAGCCGAGTCTTAGGTCTGATTTTTCTTCATGCGAAAGTGTCAGTTGGTGGTTTTGTGAACTGGTCAGAAATTCGCAGGTCTGAAATGTTGGGGGGAATTTATATTGGACACTGCTCTCCGTCTAGCAAATAAAGATGTTAATATATTCCTGTCGCTGGCATGTGCACGACTGTGTGATTAGAAGCCACTTTATCATTTTCCTGCTTTAAATAGAAATGTCTATTTATGAATTCTGCTTGTAGTTTTTTCACAAATAAAATAGTAAAATTTACATTGAAATCTTAGTTTTGTGTGGGAAATGGTTCCTTTTCGAACTTAGTTTGTGAACTGGTAGAGTATGCCCACTGGGAGCAGGAGGCACAAGGCGTGTGGGGAGCAGGCGTGGCTCGGGGCGTGGTGCAGGAAGTGCTTGGGCAAAGGATGGCCAAGTTCTGGAAGGAAACGAGCGATGTCATGCGCATCCTTTGGGACCGATGCGGTGAGCTGAAGGAGGCAGTGATGCTGAAAGCCTCCGCGATGTCTCCAGAGCGCCAGGGCCATGCCCGGGACTGCTGGTCCCGTCAGCGCTTGCACCAGCACTGAAGGGAAGGGACTAGAAATGGCTCAGGACCCTCATTTGAAAATAGGTTGGTCCTGGTAACAGCAAGCTTGGCACGTTCCCTTGTCCTTGTCCTAATTTCCCGGGGTCAAACCCAAGTCCAGCCCCTCCAGAATCTGGCAGGTTGAAGGGTGGGGCTCATGGTGTCTGGTGTCTCCCAGGGGCATTGTGGGTGCAGGTAAAGTGACAGGCTTTCTGTGCTACCTGAGGGTCAGTCCTTGCTGGGCACTGGCTTTACCATTTGGGAGGATGAGAGCTGTCCCCACACTAGACAGCATGCAGCAGGGGTGGGTCCCAACAGTGAAAGTGCAAGGGGATCCTTTAGGGGAGGGAGGATGGGGAGGGAGGCGAGGCTCACCCCAGCGTGGGGCTATGTTCAGATGCCTGCGGGAATGCCCTGGCAGGAGTGGGGTTCCATTGTGCTAAGAAGCTCTTGCTGAGTTAATCTTGGTCAAGGGTAGGAAGATGTTTTAAGCTGGAGAGTGCCCAAGCTTATGCTCTGCTCTCAGCATCTTCCTGGGCAGCCAAGAGGAGATGAGAGCAGTCAGGGGGGCCCTTGGTCCCTGACTCCAGCAGTTCTGAGGGGCTACTCGGAAACCTTGATGCCACAGCAAGGAATGGGTTAGAGGCCGTCCTGTGTTGGGATTAAAAACGAGCGTCTGCTCAAACTCCTGTTTGAGCATCTAAAGGAGCCAGTCCAGTCCAGCCACAGGACATGGCTTTTGTCAGGAAGGGCCGTTAAGCTCAATAAAGTGGGCCCTGAAGGCTCAGATTTTTATTAGAAAGTTCGTAGGGCACATCTGGAAAGATGGGGTGAGGCTCAGAGCCTGTACTGAAAGGAGACATTCGGATGGGTGGGGTCAAGCCGCCTGTGTGGGCAGGAGCCCCGGCTGGGCGGACTTGCTGTGAGGCAGGCAGGGTGCAGGGGGACACTGGGCAGGCCTCTCCCAGGGCAGGTGCAGGTGCTCTTGATGCCACCCCGGCTGCCCCCTCAGCTGTGCCAGGCATCGCTAATCAGCACTCCTGGTCAGCGATTCACTGCGCATCTCCACCTGCTCTGGTGCCACGGCCCCATGTTCCTGTGAGTTACAATTCGTGTCATTCCCGCCTGGACACACTCACCCAAAGCCCCTGGGACGTGCACAGCGTGCTGACTCAGCTCTCCGATTGTGGGGCGCTCCCTGGAGGGAGCTGGCGAGCGGCTTGGAGGGTCAGGAAGAAGGGAACTCGTATCCAACACCCAACTCTTGCAAAGGCTCGGCCCCTCTTCAAAAGTGGACCAGACCAAGCGGCCGGCGCAGCTCTAAATACCAGACGCACGGCCAGCCAGCCATGCAGGCCCGATGGGACCTGCCCCAGCTGCCGCTGGGAAAGGCGGCCGCGGGCTCGGCACAGGTCACCGTGCTGAGGGCTCCGGGAAACCGCATGTTCTCCTGTGGCGTCAGCCACCTCACCTGCCTGGGTGCCAGACCGGCCTCCGGCTCACTATCTCATCTGGAACGCCTCCCCATACCCTTCCCCTGCTCCAGGGCCCTGGGCCAGTGCCCGTGCTTGCTTGTAATATGCTGTGTTTTTAACGGGAAGCAATGATTTTTTCTTAACAATTTTTCTAATGCTTTACTGATGTCAACACCTGGCATGAATGAAAGGGCTTCTTTTTGTTTTGTGATTGTTTTATCTTGTTTTCAAATGTCAGATGTATTTGTTTTCTTGGCCCAGAGGGAGGGGCAGTTGGTCACATGGAAATAAAGCCCCTGGTAGTGTTGACAGCTGCCCCGTGTGTCTGTGTCTGTGAATAGTGTTTACAATGAGCATGGCTTTTCTTCATTAAAAGTGTGTGTTTTACGCTGCTTACTGCCCTGGTATTAGTAAGAGAGAGCCAGTGTGGAGCCTGTGGGAGAGGAGCGATCTGCAGAGTGCTGGCACCCCGCACAGTGGGCATGTAGTGAGCGTCAGTGCTGGGTTACGTGTATGCACTTGACACACAGGAGTGGCGTATTAAGAATGAAAAGTTTCAAACTATTTTTCAATTACAGTTGACGTACGATGTTCTATCAGTTTCAGGTGTACAGCAGCGGTGCAGATACACCTTACAACCCATCACCCCGAGGAGTCTCGTGCCACACAGTGGGGTTTGTTAATTCAGGCACGAATGGCGCAAGCTCCTGACAGAGAGGCATCTGGGCTGCAGGCGCACTAGACCAGCCACCGTGCCCTCAGGGTGGCCCTGGGTGAGCGCTGTGGTCGCCCGGAGCCGCCACCAGCAGCCTCCCAAGGAGGGGCTCCCTGCGGGGCCAGGTGGATGTGCATGCGCTGTGCCTCCGTCGAGGGGCCTGGTCCCCACGTGGGAAGTGGCCGTGGCGGGGATGGCAGCGCCTGCCAGGTGGAGGGAGAGTTGGTGCCGGCCAGGCACCCCAAGCGGCTGGGCCCTCTGACGAGTGGCACTTGCAGAGTCACGCTGACAGGAGGACAGGCAGCAAGCAACCAGGTAACCATCACCTTTTCCCCCTTGGGGCAGACCAGGGGCCGGCTACCCTGGGAGGTGGCCAAAGGCGAAGACCACTTTGGTGGGCACCCGGCCAGGCTCCCTGCTTTTCTGTAGAAGCTGACAAATCCAAGTCGGAACTTTTGCCCAGACACGGGCCTGGAGACACGTGATGGGGGTGGGCCCTGCGGCAGCTCCGCCCATCCTGACGCCACCACTCTGCCCGTTCTGCGTGGCGGAGAGGAAAGGTGTCCCAGTTCAGGGACACCCTTCCTCCACCTTCCTGTGCTATTGGGCCCTCCAGGGGTGGGATGGGGCCTCCCACACTGCTGAGGGCAGATCTTCCCGACTTGGTCACTGATTCCACTGCTAATTTCTTCCAGACACACCCGCACAGACACACCCAGAAATAATTTTAACCAGCTGTCTGAGTGTCCCTTGGCCCAGGCAAGTTGACATGTAGAATTGACCACCACACACTACTATTGGGGGTTTTTCTGTTATATGCAGATGATAAAAAAAATCCTAGTAAAACTGGTGCTTCAGCAAAATGTGCTACATTTTTTTTTAAATATATTTTATTGATTTTTTTACAGAGAGGAAGGGAGAGGGATAGAGAGTCAGAAACATTGACATTGACCAGCTGCCTCCTGCACACTCCCTACTGGGGATGTGCCCGCAACCAAGGTACATGCCCTTGACCGGAATCGAACCTGGGACCCTTGAGTCCGCAGGCTGACGCTCTATCCACTGAGCCAAACTGGTTAGGGCAAAATGTGCTACATTTCTCTCATATAGGGTCCTGTGCCCGGGTTTGAGTGGCAGGGCCCATGGGCAATGCCAGGTCTGAAGCTGGTAGATTTAGGGTAAGATCCAATTCTCACTTGGCAGCTGGTTGGCCTTGAGTTTTCCTATACAATGGATGCCTCCCAACACGCTGCTGTGTTCAGTTCAACACACTGGTCATGATGGTCTGCTTTGTGCTGACACCGTTGACCTGCAGTAGGGGAGGCATCCTCGAGGGGAGGGCTCTGACGTGCCGCGTCAGCTCTCCGCTCTCTGCTCTCCGACTTAGCTCTGCTGCTAGGGATTTTTGAAGAAAGACTCAAGTTAGACCTTAAATCAGAGGTGATTCAGAGGTGTGGTGAAGTCCTTGAAATTATTTACTAAAAATGTGTGGCTTTTATTGCAATTATGCATTTCTACAGAGGGCAGTGTTTTGAGGTTTTATTGGATTCTAGAATGGTTCCATGATCCCAAATTGAAGTGCCACTGCAGGCTAAGAAGGATTCAGATGATTTTGGTATGGCTCTCTTTTCTCTTCTTCTGAATGATGTCCTCCATGAAAAGAAAGAATCCAAATTATTCAGAGAATGTGATGGCCGTATGAGTTAATGGGGCCCTGTTGAGGTAGCTTCAAACTGAAGAAATCCTCACTGTAGTCAGCTCAAGCTATATTTTGCTACTATAACAAATGCCCTTAAAGCTCCAAAGCTGACAACAAAGGTGGGTTGTCACCCACACTGAAATCTCTCACAGCTCCATTTCGTGTCGCCTTTGCTCTGGACACCGGCCAATGGAGCAGCCTCTCTCTGGGATGTCAGAGTCAGTGTTCAGGCAGAAGGGACAGTGGCCCGTGCTCGGGCCCGTCAAGCCTCTGAGAGGTCACTCATGTGTCTGCTCACATGTGATGAGCTAGAGTCGCATGGCCGTGCAAGACTGGGTGGGAGCTGTCCCACAGGGAGGGCAGCAGATACTTGGGGCATTAATCAGTCTGCCACATCATTTTATTGGAACATAGGAATGCAAACAGAAATTGACAAGAACTAGAATGAACTAAATCTGACCTAGTTCCCTCCATTCCACTCCCCTAAGCATATTCCAAGGAAACTGATCAGAAACACCTGTTTTTCCATTCTTTTTTTTAAATTCTCACCCAAGGATATTTTTTCCATTGAGTTTTAGAGAGAGTGGAAGAGAGAGGGACAGAGAGAAACATCGATGTGAGAGAAACGCATTGATTGGTAGCCTCCTGCACGACCCCTGACCAGGGCCCAGATCAGGGAGGAGTCTGCAATTGAGGTATGTGCCCTTGACCATCATTGAACCTGGGACCCTTTGGTCCACAGGCCAACGCTCTATGCACTGCCCCACACTAGCCAAGGCCCTGTTTCTCCATTCTGGCTGCGTTGTTAGAGTCAGAAGAAGAGGGAAGCCAGCGGTTGCAGGCGGCACTGGGAAGAGCCACACTGGGGGATCAGCTCCACGGTCGCAGCCACCTCTTTGCTTCCAGTCAGACTTCTCTAACGTGAAGACTGAGCGTTGCTAGTGTGGCTGAGCTTCGGGCCGGGAAGAGATGTACTTTTACTCAGGTTCACATCCTTGCTTCTGCTCTGGCAGGCCTTCATGTGACTCTGGTCCCTCTTTGTAGTTCTTGGCGGTGACTTTGTGCTGACCTGAAGGACTCATGATGTCTGTCTAACAGTGTCCACGGTGAGCCCGGCTCTCCATGCCCACCTGGCAGTAGAGCAGGAGGCCTGACATGACCATGCTCCAGACATTCCCTATGCAAGTGTCCAAGTCTAAAGACTCTCCTCAGTCAACAAGGAAGGTTAAATGTTAGGACTGAATTATTTCCCAGAATTCATAGGTGGAAGCCCTAACTCTATTCCGTATGTTGTGTGATTCCATTGCTATGTAATGTCCAGAACTGGCAAATCTATAGAGACCGAAAGCAGATTAGTGGTGGCCTAGGACTGGGGAGAGGATTCGAGAAAAATGGGGAACAGCTGCTACAGTGTGTGTTGTAGGGGTGAAGAAATGTTCTGAAGCTTATTTCGGCGATGCTTACACAGCTCTATAAATATACTAAAAGATCATTGAATTGTACACTTCAAATGGTTGAATTGTATGGTATGAACTATATATAATACTAGAGGCCCGGTGCACGAAAATTCATGCACTGGAGGGGGGTCCCTCGGCCCGGCCTGCCCCCTCTCACAGTCCGGGAGCCCTCAGGGGTGGAAGGCGATGCCCCATCACACCTCTGCTGCTGCCACTGCCGTCAGCACAAGCCTCAGCCGGCCCTGGTTACCTGAGCCCCGGGCGGTTCTGGATACCTGAGCCCCGGGCGGCCCTGGGTACCTGAGCCTTGGGCGGCCCTGGGCGTCTGGGGGGCTGAGGGGACTGGGCGCTGCCATCTTTGTGACAGTGTGAGGGTCAATTAGCATATTCCCTCTTTATTAGATAGGATATAACTAAATCTGTGTGAAGAAAACATGGGCATCTGGCATCTGCAGGTCCAAGCAGCCTTTGGCAGCTGAGGAGGTGGCTGGCTGTGTTGCAAATCAGCATCATACACTGCAGATATGGAGGTCGTTGGTCCCGGATGGTGAGTCAGGCAGACCTGAGGGGCTCTTGGATGAATTGCAGCGTCTCAGTTTCAGAGTTTGTGGAACAAGATCAATAGAAAGGACTTGACTCCAGGAGACGCCGCGAGCTTCCACCAGGAAGAATGCCTGCGGGATGGCGAGGCAGGTGCCTTTGGCTGCAGGAGACGGTGAGCAAAGCGGCGGGGAAGGGAGTGAACTGGCTGTGTCACTGGGAATTAGCTCCGGCAGCTGGGCCAGGGGCTTCCCAACGACACCTCCTCCTTCCCTGTTCACTCGACAGAGGGGTTGAGAGGAAGGACTCTGGTGCCTGGATTTCACACTTGCTCATCATGGGACCTTTTGCAAGTTACATAATCTTTCTGTGCCTTGGCTTCTCAGCCATGTGACATGGTGATGGCGGTAAGAGGAGAATCATGCAGATTCGCTGAGGTAATATATGCAATGTGCTTAGAATAGTGCTGGGAACAGTAACACTATAATATTTAACTGTTTTCTCCTCTTCCTCCCCCTCCTCCTCCTATCCTCTCCTCCTCCTCTTGTCCTGTCCTCCTCCTCCTCCTCCT
>NW_006287679.1:320306-321448 GCF_000327345.1 Myotis davidii
TGGTTAACCAGCAGTAGCCAGAAACATTCTATCAGGCAAGAAAGTTGGTTCCTGGAAGCTTGGGTGTAATCCTGACAGCAGATAATTAAATCTGTTTTTTTTTTAAATATATTTTATTGATGTTTTACAGAGAGGAAGGAAGAGGTATAGAGTCAGAAACATTGATGAGAGAGAAACATTGATCAGCTACTTCCTGCACCCCCCGTACTGGGGATGTGCCCGCAACCAAGGTACATGCCCTTGACCAGAATCGAACCTGGGACCCTTGAGTCTGCAGGCTGATGCTCTAGCCCAGCCGTGGGCAAACTATGGCCCGCGGGCTGGATCCGGCCTGTTTGAAATGAATTAAAACTAAAAAAAAAAAAAAAAAAAAAGACCGTACCCTTTTATGTAATGATGTTTACTTTGAATTTATATTAGTTCACACAAACACTCCATCCATGCTTTTGTTCCGGCCCTCCGGTCCAGTTTAAGAACCCATTGTGGCCCTCGAGTCAAAAAGTTTGCCCACCCCTGATCTAGCCACTGAGCCAAACCGGTTAGGGCTAAATCTGTTTTACAAGAGGAGGACTGTCTACACACACCAGCTCTCAGTCCTAGAGAGCCTGGTATGTGCCATTCCTGACCCACATCGAGGGCTGAAACCTGACGCTTGGCCCCCTCCAAGCCCAGGGCAGGGATCATGATGGCAGCCTGTGACCACGTGTGGACACATGGGGTGAGGAGGGGCTGGAGGACGCACAGAAACCGGCATTGCCCCATCTTCAAGGACACCACCCAACAGAGAAGTGGATTCTGGAAAGGCTATGATGGGGAAGGGCTTGGCCGTGGTATGGGGCCTGCTCTGTGCTTGCCATCCAGTGAGTGACCGCTGGGAAAGCGAGGCCTCTCGCGCTTCCTGGAGGCGGAGGGAGACCTGAGAGCTGCCAGGATTGCCTCACTGTGGCCAGAACTGGAGGCCCCCTTACTTTTGCAACCAGACCAACAGGTTGAAAAGGATGGTGGTCTTCAGTCTAAATGGAAAACGAACAAAACCTACGTTTTAGACAGTTTGGGATGCTCGGCGTGGCCTCTGGCTCACCCAGCTCCCTCGGGCCCCCGGAGAGGCAGTTCCAGGCCGTGGGGGCCGTGGGGTGTGGGGC
>NW_006287679.1:321655-331459 GCF_000327345.1 Myotis davidii
CTGTGGGGGCCTGTGGGCTGTGGGGTGTGGGGGCCTGTGGGATGTGGGGGCCTGTGGGGGCCTGTGGGCTGTGGGCTGTGGGGGCCTGTGGGGTGTGGGGGCCAGGCTTTGCTGGGCTGGTGATTCTCCACCCCCTGGTGTGGAGGTCGAGGGCTCCTCTTGGAGAAAGTGAAACAGACGCTTCCAACAAAGGGGTCCGGGAGGCTGGTTGTATGACATGAAATTTTCTGTGTGGCATGAAATGTCTCCACTGAATGGGGCGGAGAGCTCAGTTCTCTTTCATCATAACAGGCCTTGGAAGCAGCAGCCCAACGGGCTTTCTGGAGGGTGAGTGCTGCCTGCTGGGGGCTCGAGGGCCGTCCCGTCTGAACAGCCCGTCTCTCTCCGCTCTGGGGGGCTCTCGGGTCCCTGGCACCCGGGCTGTGAGGGGCAGCGCCCTGCTTCCGGGCGGCACCGTCCTGCCCTCGTGTAGTCAGTGCCACTGAACCCCTTTGGTCCGTCCACCCTCAGCTTCCCAAGGAGCCCGCCCAGGAGGCAGCCTCGCCTGGCCAGGGCGTGGGAATGCCGGATGGGGTGCCTCTGGGTGCCGCCTGCTCTGCCAAGGCAGCCGGCCCTAAGGAAGCACCAGACGGGGCGGCTTAGGAGAATTCATGGCGTCACAGCTCCGGGACCAGAAGTCCAAGGTTAAGGTGGGGGTGGTTTCTTCTGCGGCCGAGGGAGCGGCTCACAGCCTGGCTCTCCTGGCTCGTAGGAGGCCATTTTCCCTGTGTCTCTTTAAAAAGATCCTCACCAAGGATATGCTGTTTCGCTGATTTTAGAGAGCGAGGGAGGGAGAGAGAGAAATATCAACAGAGAGAGAAGCAGCAATCAATTGTCTTCCCTACTCACCTCGACCAACCGGGGATGGAGCCTGCAGCCTGGGCTGTGCCCTGACCGGGACTCAAACCTGCAACCTTCGTGGTGCCCCAACTAGGCTCCACCAGACGGAGCCACCGCCAGGCCCTGTGTCTCTGCCCGTCAGCTTCCCCGGGCCCAGGTCTCCCCTTCCCGGAAGAGCAAGGTGTCTTGGCTCGGGGCCACCCTAGCGCCTGTCTTCATCCGCCTTCTGCAAAGATGCTCCGAGGAAGGTTACATTCTGGGTGCTAAGCGTTAAGGCTCTGACATACACATTTTGAGGGAACACTTCAGCCTGCAGCCTGCTGTCCTTCCACTCCTGGGGCCAACCCTGGCGCCTCCCACTCGCACACCCCCGGCCTCCGCTGCTCTTGGACTGTGGCTCTGCCCTCATTTAAGTGCATTTCTCACTCACGTGTTCAACCGATCAAACATAAGAGTGCCTACTTCGCAAGATTGCTGAGTAAATGAGACAAGGAATGTTCACGTTAGCTTAACGTCTGCCACATAGTAAGTGTTCAACCACATTTATTCATCTCTCCACTCCCAGTGTTTAAGTGACAGGAGCCAGGCCCCGCGTGTTGGCCACAGCGGAGGTGAACCACCTGTGGGAAGGGCTGGGCTGGAGCTGCTGAGCGGGCGGAGAGAAAGAGGCAGAAGCATGCGACAGGCCTGTGGCCCACCGGAAGGCACTGGGCTCCCTCTGGCGCAGCGGAGGGCACAGGAGCAGATGGCATCGAGGGGTCAGGTTGGAGTGTGTGTGTGTGGGGGAGCCCTGGGAAGCTGCAGATGTTGAATTTGAGGCAGAGGAGTCCAGACTCGCTCAGCACGAAGACGGTCAACCATCTGTCCGTTCATTGCAGGGGTGTGCCTGAGCCCTGGTGCACGCACACACCTGCAGGCGCCCAGGGGCGCAGTGGACGAGGCAGAGCGCCTGTGCGAGGGGCACTCTGTGGGGAGATGGACCACCTGGCCCATAGGCGAGTGTCCGACGACGAGGAGGAGACGAGGCCAGATGAGCGAAGGGAGTGGGTGCGGTGCCTCGGGGCGGACAGGAAGGCTCCCTGAAGGTGGCATTGGAGCGGAAGCCGCATGGTGAGCATGAGCTGGAGCAGAGCGCGAAGGCCCCAAGGAAGGAGAGCGAGGCTCAGAGGCCGGCCTCGCAGACGAAGGGTGTCCCTGGCGGGGCCGGGAGAAGCCGCTCGCGAAGGCCTGACGCAGGAGGTGACTGAAACCAGCGGGAACGCTGGGGCCTCTGTCCACACAGTCCCCTTTGGCTTAACTTGGTTTCAATTAAGTTTTGCCACCCAGTGTCTTGAGGAACACGTTCGGGAAAAAACTTGTCTTGGATCTTGCTAACAGTGTAACAGTGCCTGGCTGCACACACGAGGCACAGGAAGTTGGGGCTGTGTGGGCCCCAGGGCTGAGCGCAGCCAGCAGCCCACCTGCTCCCCGGGGAGAAGGGCACCAGGGCCCGCTGCTCTGCACAGCCGCAGGGGAGGTGTGCGTGCACCTTCACTGTTTGGAAACCCCGGAGACAGTGCATGCCACTCTTTTACAGACGGGGAAACTGAGCCCGGGGAGATGCATAGAGCCGCACAGTGGGGAAGAGGCTGCACCCAGGGCGGGCGGTGGGTGTGCCGCCCTCACTCCAAGGCCGTGCAGGGAAGTCTGCCTCCTGGAGGCCTGGGCTGCCGCCCTCCCAGGACTCACAGGCTGGGCTGAGGGCACGGGACAGGGCCCAAGGACTTGTTGAGCTTCTTTCTGGGGCTCCACACAAGTCTAAGGTGACTTCCCCGACCCAGCATCCCCTGGGGCTGGCCGTACCCAGGACCAGGAGGCAGAACCTAAAATAGGGACTTGGGGCACAAGCTTGGTCATCAGATCTGAGTTCAGGTCCTGAATCTGCCTCTCATGCCCTGGGAATCTCCGAGCCTCATTCCTCCTCTCAGGAAGGACGAGTGCAGCCCACAGGGTCCTGGAGAACCAAGTGTGACTCTGCACACATGTGTGCACCACAGGGCCTGGCTGCACACACACGTGTCACAGGGCCTGGCAGCAGGGCCCGATTTAGTTGTTGCTCTGCTGCTCCCGTAGACGAGGGTTATCGCTGCATCCAAGGCCCTCGCCGGCGTCTGTAAGAGCAGAGCCTGAAGCCTGGACTGGGGCCTGGTCTGTCACTGGCATGAAATCTCAGCCCGCAGTGGATTTCCGAGGGAAATGAAGCGGGCGCTCGGTGCTTCCCATGGACGGAATCACACCCTTTCTTCCAGCGCTGGCTCTGGGGTTAAAGCTATAGTGATGCTGGCACTGTTTGCCCGTCTCTGTTTATTTTACTTGTATGATGAACAATCAAAACACATGAACTGGCCGTGTGGTTTCTAGGAGCTAAACAGAAAACAGAAGAAGGAAAGCTGCCTCCGGTTCGGTTCCCCTTCTCCCGGGCCGGCCCGGGCGTCTCCCCAAGGGACGTGCTTGCTGCTGCCTCCCGTTCCCAAGGCCCAGGAGCAGAGGGCGTTCGCACAGCTGCTCCTCCAGGGGCGTTAAGGGCGCGTGAATGTATAGCTGACATGTACTGAGCCAGCTCAGTGCCCCGAATTCTCTGAACTCGTCCCCAGCTAAGGGCGGTTGTGACTCCCTTTTGCAGATGCGGACGCTTGGGTGAGGAGGCCAGTCCCGGTGGGAGGACCGAGAGGCCGGTGGAGGCAGGGACTGCAGGCTCCAGAGACGGTGCTGACGCTCTGGCTGCGAAGACTGGGAGCTGAAGGTCAGTGGCCAGGCCTTCCTGCTCACCACAGCGCTTCCCAGGCATGGATGGCGCAGCCCGAGCGCTGGCTCCCGGGAGCACTGGTGACTTCACAACAGTGCCCTCCTGGCATGGCCCTCCTGGCGTGGCCTTCCGGCAGGCATGTGGGGCAGGCCTGCTGGGATATAGCCACACTCCCCACATCTCGGGACTCACAACAGCCGTGGCCAGTGTGTCTCGCTCTGGTCTGTGGGTCATCGGGGAAGGTCTGCGTTAGGCTTGGGGTCTGTGACCAGGCCTGTCCCATGTATTTCTTCACTGGGGACCAGTGGTCACCCTGCGAATGATGATCAAGGGACGGGGCACAGAGACCAGGACAGATGAAGCAGACACGCTGGGCGCCTCTGCCCACACACCCACTCACCTGCTGGCCACACGCAGTCCAACGGCCAGCGTCGCCGATGCGGGAAGATGAACCATCAGCTTCCGCGCCCCGGCACGCTGCAGGCAATGCTTTGTCGCTCATTTCCCTGCGGGCAGGCTGAGCGTGCGGAGGCGCTGCACGGAGACCGAGGACCAGACAGCAGGCCATCGGGAGCCGCTGCCCAGGGCCCGTTCCGGAGGAAGCGGTCTGAGGAGCCGCCTCACCCACTCCCAGTCTCTGTGATTGGGGGTGAGTGCTGTCCTCACCTGCCGACTTCAGCAGTGACACCCGATCCATTTCTGGCCCGTGGGAATACTGCATCCCCTGGACCAAATGATTGGTTAGGCTGGTCATGTGACCCACTGGGCCGGATGAGAATGACACTCGGGACTTTGGCAGAACTGCTGGATGGAGGGCCAGTTTCCAGTGAGTCTGACGCCAGTAGAAGCCCAGACACCTCTTGGACCTACAGTAACAACCGCGGAACAGGGCCAGCGGCGAGAGGAGCTGTGAGGAGGCTGTTGGCATCGGGCCCAGCTGTACCTGAAAGCCCTTAGTTTTATAATAAATCCTCTTTGGGGATGGAGGTGGGCCTCAGCCAGTTTGAATGGGATATTGCTCCTTGCACCCATCAACACGTTACAGATGCAGAAATAGATGCAGGTGGTAAAGCGAGATGCTGAGATCAGCCCTGGGCTCAGACCTGGTCCTCTGCAGAGAGCTGCGCCGCCTCCTGGTGAGACCTGGAGCACTTCCCTCACGCTGCTGTGCTGGCTCCTCCCCGAGTGACTGAGGGCAGGGCAGCCAGGCTCGGCTCCTGCTCCCTGCGAGCCGGCTCACAGCCTGTCTGCCCACAGATCCCAGTGGCAGGACATCCCCACCGCCAGCTCCCCGCAGCCCCAGGCTCGCAGGAGGGGTGGGAGCCTGGCTGGGGCAGGCTGAGGCACTCTGAGCTGTCAGTGGCGCCCCCAGAATTCACACCTGGGCTCTGCCTCACCTGCTGCCCTGTTGGTCAGAGACAATGTTAGAGGAAACGCGAATGGGTGCTTTCAATGGCAACAGCTTTGTATTTATCTGGTCCACTGTCCTCCAGCCCCTCCCACATGAGAATGCCAGGCCCGGGGACAGGGGCTCCCTGCTGTCTCCTGGTCTCCAGAGCCTGGTGGCCGACACTGGCACTGCCCCCGAGCGTCCTGCTGTCCTGTCGTCCTGCCTGAGTCCAGGGTGGGGCAGGGGAATCGCGGGCACTGGCTCTTCCTTCTCCGGAGAAAGTTCTCTCCGGAAACTCGTGTGCCAGGAAGAGAGGTCAGCTGGAAGGCAACGCGGTGGGAGGGCAGGGCGGTGTGTGCAGCGGGGGAGCGGTGCCTGGACTCAGGAAAGGCTGATGTGCCCGTGACCCTCCGGCAGGTCTGTGGTCCCCACAGCGCGTCCCGTGGCCGCAGCGGAGCCGCCGTCCGTCCGGTCCAGGTGAGCCTCTCCTGGGCGGCTGCAAGGATTGCCCACACGGGGGGGCTGCGGCCACGGGAGTGCGTTTCCAGTTGGGGGCGAGATGTCTGAAAGGCAGCAGCCTTCCAGGTCCCAGGGAGAAGCCTCTCCGGCTCCTCCCGCTCCTCCTGCTGCCCAGGCTCCTCTCTGCTGTCTCCTCGCCGCCTGGTCCCCGTCTGTGTCTTTAAAGCACACGGTCCGTTGGACCAGAGCCCACCTACCAGGTCACCCAGCACCGAGGTCCTAACAGCCACAGGCTCCAGGGCGGGGCTGGGCACACCTTCTCCTGCAGATCCCTGCCCTCCACTCGGGATCTGCGGCCTCCGGGGAAGGGTCCGGGGCGTTTGGGGCCTGAGCGAGCAGAGCTCCTTCAGGCACCGTTGGCTCCCCTCTGGCTGCCATTCCTGAGGGGGAGAGGTTGAGGGGGGCTGGGCCCGTGTGCTGCTCTACAAGTGTCCTGTGGCCACAGACTCTGAGGCTGATCTCTGGACGCCGTGAGGGGAGTAGGCAGGAGCAGGTGGGAGCAAGGGCTTGGGAGACCGCAAGCCTAGTGCCAACATGCCTGTGCTGTAGCCCCCCAACGAAGATCCGTAGCCCCCGCCAGTGCCAGGCGATGGCCAGCGCCCTGGCAGCACCGGGTAGTGCCAGCCTTATGGGCTGGCAGCGGGGGGAGAGAGATTGAAAGGGAACCTGCAGACAAGTGAGGAAAAACTTCCCACGGCGAGACAGGAAGGAGACTGGGCAGGGAATGGAGAGTCAAAAGCTGGGACAAGCATTCCAGACATGGGAGCAGTAAGTGCAAAGGTCCTCAAGTTAGAGAGCCCACGCCTGAGACATGAGCGGGCCCAGCGTGCAGGACCGTGGCCAGTGGGCAGACGTGGGAGGTCAGCAAGGACGCGTCCTGCTGCCCCTGGGCTGTGGGAAGAAATATGGATTTTATTCAAAAGATTTAAATGTGGTGTCATGACTTCAGTTAGCTTTTTAAAGGATCCCTTTGGGGAGCAGGCACAGACAATTACAGGACAGAGACTGGCAACCTTTCTCTGTAAAGATTCAGACAGTTGCCCTGGCTGGTGGCACAATGGTTAGAGTGTCTGCCCACAAAACAGGATCTCAGGTTTGATTCCTGGTCAAGGGCATGTACCTGGGTTGCAGGTTTCATCTGCAACCCAGTTCATCTCTCTCTCTCTCTCTCTCTCTCTCTCTCTCTCTCTTTTTTCCTCCCTCCTTCCCTCCCTTTCTCCTCCTCTCCCTTCCATTCACTCTCCCTCTCTCTCTCAAAAAAAAAATCAATGGAAAAAAAATACTTGGGTGAGGATTAACAGAAAAAAAAAGATCTGGACAGTAAATGTTTTGGCTTTGGGGAGCCTACAGTGCCATTATCTGGCATGGAAGCAGCCAGAAGCAAGTCCTAGGCAACCAGGTGTGGCTGTTCCCGGGAAACGTGGTAACCATCGGCAGCAGCTGGACTGGCCTCCAGCACTGGCTTGCTGAGCCCATGGCAGGGTAACAAAATGGAAATGAAAAGAGCACTGTGGCCCCAAGCAAGTGACTTAACCTCTCTGAGCCTCAGTTTTCTCATCTGTAGAATGGGCACACCTTAACTCACAGAACACATAAAATTTCTAAGTATTAATAAAGCGCAATCAGAGCCCTGGCCACACACTAGCGGCTACTCTAGTATTACATGGAGCCAGGATGATTGTATTTGTAAAAAAAAAAGGGGGGGTTTAAAAAAGGAGTGGGGTAGGTCCAGCCTTATAAGGCCCAGGAAATCGTTTGGTCTGGCCCTGCCAAGGCATTAGGGTGAGTTAATTAAATGTTTGACCAAACACAGCAGGCTAATTCCTAAGTGGATAATGTTGTATGGCCCGAGAACGATGTTACAAATATCCAAATGGCCCTTGGCAGAGAGAAGCCCCTCCTTAAAACATGGCGTCGTAGAGCTAACCAAGCGCCGGTGCTCTGGCACTGAGAGGTTGACGGAAACATTTCTCACGGACGCGAAGGCCGCAGTGACACAGCCAGGGCTCCCCCTCAGCCAGGCCAGTGTGCCTGCTGCAGGCCTTGCTCCCTCTTCCTCAATGAGGCCTCGGTGCCGCCTGTGTGGCCAGCCCTACAGCCTTGCCATCCTGGTCCTCCTTGGGGAGGTGTCTGGGCCGCAGCAGCCTGTGCTGCCCTCGGGGCTGCGTATGGATTTAATTGGTCCTTGTTTCTAGCTTCCTGTTGCCTTTTCCCTCTTCCATGTGGAGAGAGAGACTCCCTTTCCGGGGCATGCGCGGTGGGAAGGGAACCTCAGAAACCCTGGCTGGGCCGGGCCAGGGGAGTGCCGAGGAGGCCCCGAGGGGGCACATTTGCCTTCGCCTATGGCCTGTGCGAGGGGACGGTCAGGCCGAGAGGCCAGGAGGCAGGTGCAGGCCCTTCCCACCGCGCTGCTGTCATTGTCACGGACACTGACCTCTGAGAGCAGGTAGTGGCGGGAGGCGGAGGGCCTCTCCTGGGTGAGACCCATCAGGAAGCCCGGAGGCAGGAGTGAGGGATGCACAGAAGAGCGGGGAGTGTGGCTGGTCCCCAAACCCAGAGAGAGATGCAGAGAGAGCAGAGATGAATGAATGGACGGACAGATGGACACACAGATGCACAGACAGATATACAGCAAGTCTTCTCAGGGCGATCAAGGGAGAGCCATTCATTCGTCAACAACTTCAGGAGCTTTAACGGTTGACCGGTGTGTGGCACTGATTTTTCCTGTCAAGTGAAACAGCCATGCTCCCTGCTCGTACAGCGCCCTCGGTCTGCTGTGAAAGCTACTACCCTGGGCCCGCAGACACGGCTTTTATCCGTCTGGTTGCTTCCGGGGGCAGCCCACAGTCACTGCAGCCTCAGCCAGGGGAAGGCCGAGGGCAAGGCCTGGAGGCTGCTACCCGTGTAAGTGAATTTTAAGAGACTGACAGGTATCAGTGAGCCAAACCATTAAAGTATGGGAATCAGATCTGCTTGGGTTCAAATCCCTCGCTTTACCATTCACTAGCTGTGTGACATTGGGCAAGTCACTCTACCTCTCTGAACTTTAGTTGCCGCATTTGTTCATTGGTCATTGTAGGTGTTGAGAACACAACAGTGAACAAAACAGACAAAATCCTAGTCTTTGTACAGGTGACATTCTAGTTGGAGGAGACAGACAATAAACAAATCCATGGCCCTGTAATGTGGATGGTGCAGACAAGTCAAGCAGCAGGAGAGGAGCGAGGAGCCCCGGCATCCGGTGGGGTTGTCGGAGCAGCCCCTTGAGGAAGGCGGAGGAACGAGCCGCCGGGCCTGGGGGGAGCGTTCTCAGCCCTGGAAAAGCGAGTGCGGAGCCGGCGGCGGGGGTGATCCTGCAGGGCTCCCAGGCCGAGCCTCTCCTGGCCCGGCCAGCCCCATGTGATCACAGGTGCTTCTAAGAGGGAGGCTGGAGATGCAGGGGACAGAAGGCGACATGAGAAAGGAAGCAAGAGGTGAAGTGAAAGAAACAAGGAGGGACCCAGAGCCAGGAACGCGCTGGCCTCTGGGGAGCCAGGAGCCAGCTGCTGTGCTGAGACTCGAGGGCGCAGCCCTGGTGGCCAGCGCTGCTCAGAGACACCGTGACCGGGACCAGGCCGTGACCAGGACCCGGGCCGCTGCAAGGACCACGCCAGCCCCTGGCGCAGGCGCGAGCCCTCGTGCTGCTTCCATCCCTACCACAGGTCCAGGGCACCTCTTCTGCCCGTGCTGCTGGGCGGCCGCTTCAGCCCCCGCAGGCCCCGCACCCAGTGCTGCCCTCGCTCTGGCCTCCAGGCCTTTGCGAGGCCGTCCCTCGGCCGGGAGCTCCCCAGCTGGCCAGGCCTGTCTTGGGGCTGAGCCCTTTCTGTCTCTGACCCTCCATTCCTCCCCGTTCCTCCGCTGTTCCTCCCCAGCGGACCCCCTTCCGCACTCTCCCCACACCTACTGAGCACTTGGCACACCCTGGGCATCAAAGTGCTGGCCCCCTCCTTTGTGTAACGTAAAAAAAACCATTGAAACCTGTAAAGAACTTTTGTGAGTTTATTTGAGCCCAACTGCCGACATAGGCCGGGAAGCAGAACCTCAACAAATTGAGATAATGCTCCGGAGAATGGTGGGTTCCATCTGTATTTATACATTGCAATGAAAGGAGGAACATAGGTGGGTTACATGAAATTCATTGGTGACAGATTAAGGAGGAGGGAGAAAGCAAAGCAAGGAAAACACTGGGTTG
>NW_006287679.1:331720-335684 GCF_000327345.1 Myotis davidii
ACCACGTGCCCTCTCCTTGGGGTACGTGGGTCTCCCGGGGACGCAGAAATAAACCTTTTCCTCTCCTTTCTTTTCTGATTCACTGGACTCTCTATTTCTTGCGCCGCCTCCTGAGCCACCTAACCTAACAGTAACTGCCCACCATCACTGCTTTAGTTAAAGTTTAATTTCAGACCATCCTTTGTTGGTGACCTTAGGTCTCTGAGTTTGCATGACCGCCATGCAGGCCTCCCCTGAGCTGGTCAGGTCAGCATGTGGCCCCTTTCATCCACATTTGCATCCCCCAAGAGTAAGGCAAACAGCTCCTCCTTGTCCAGCCCTTATTGTGGGCCAGCCAGGGCCGCTGTGAAGAGGGGCTGAGGCAGCCGCTCCACCAGGATGAGCCGTGTCCAGAGCTGTGCCAGGCGGGCAGCCAGCGCGCTCAGAGCCCACCTCCTGACTCCAGGCCACAGGGGCGGGTGTGGCTGTGGGGCAGACAGGACACCCAGTGCCCTGGGCCTTACATTCGTAAGCATTTACCGAGCATTTTATCAAATCCTTACCTGATGGTGCTACAGTGGGAAAACGGAGGGGGCGTTCCCTGCCCAAGGTCACAGCTCCAGCAACCAGCTGAGCTCCCGGGGCTGAGTCCAGGCCTCAGGAAGGAATTGGTGAGGAGCCGCAGGAGGCTCCTCCCACTTCCTGGCTGTGGCCCTGGTCTGAGGTGGTTTACACTCCGGTGAGGCTCACTCAGGGCCTCAGCAGCCCGGGAACGTGCGGCAGCATTAGTGCGGGAGGGGTGTCCGGGCTCACACTGGGTTCTTGGCCTCCTAAATCCAACGGAAAATGCACCTTAGCCCCTTCAGCAATGTCCAGGGGCAGTGGCCCCAAACCAGCCTCCTGCTCTGGGCTCATAGGAGAGACGGGCTGAGGGGATGGGCCGACCAGCGATTCCCACTTGTCAGCCAGAGGTGTGGCGGAGCGTGCCGTGGACACCAGCTCTTTGTCCCCACCTGAGGGTCTTCTCTTCCCAGAATGAGGCCCCAAGCCTTCCCAGCAGGGGTACTGCGAGCAGGCCTGGCCCTGAATCGTGGGCTCCTCCCCCTTCCTCTGTCATCAGTACCCCCTGCTCTGTCCAGATAGGCGCCACCACTCTCCATAGCTCAGATCTGCAGCTGATGCCCCCCAGTGCCGCTCCTGAGCATGTGTGCATGCACACACACACAGGCACACTCACACACACACTCACATAAACCCACATGCACACACATACTCACACACACACAAACTCACATGCATGCACACACTCACACACACAAAAACATACATGCACATATGTGCGTACATGCACACACATGCATGCGCACACACGTGCATGCACATGCACACACTCACATGCACACACATATGCACATCTACACATACACACTCACATGCACACATGCACACACGTGCATGCACATGCATACACACCCTCACACACATACACACAAATACACATGCACAGCCACATGCACACACATCACATGCACACACACACACACAAGCACATACACACATACAGATACACACACTCACATGCATGCACACACACACACACAAACACACACATGTGCTTGGCCGCCTGGCTTCTTGGCCGGCCTCATTTCAGAACAGCCTGTTCCAAGAACACCCCCCTTCACCCCCGCAGCTTCCGTCCACAGGGGCTGAGCCCGGGGGACTGTCCGTCTCTAAGATGAGGCTGTGCCCCGTCAGCACCTGCTCCACCGCGCATTGGCCTGTGGCGACACTGGCACAGCAGCTGGGTTTAGAGCGGGCTCCCTCATCTACGATGAAGACGAGAACGGATCCCACCTCCCAGGGTCTGGGTGAGGAGAAACCGAGGGGTGGGGCCTGGAGGAGGGCAGCGTCTGTGACTGCTGACATGGGTCTGGTTTTTCCAAGCAGCCCAACGGGTGCCCAGGCCAGGGGCTCCGAGACACTTCTCCCACGTCCCTTCTCTCGCCCGGTCCTGCAGCCCCCCCCACCCCCCGCCCCACCATCACAGCCTCATCCTGCGGGGTGTGCTCAGTGGGCCACCCTTCCTCGCCTCCAGTAACCCAGGAAGTCCCTGCTTTTGCTGCGCCCATTTTAGAGGAGGAAGCAGAGGTCCCAGGAGCTGGAGCGACTGCCCAAAGCCACAGGCAGTCAGTGCAGGGCCAGAACCAGCTGATCCTAAGGCCCACGGTTGTCTACGGATCTTGTCCCTGTGACCCGGCGCCGTTAGCTGGTTATTAATAACAAGAAGGAGCAGAGCGAAGGCCAGATACTACAGGCATGTCACCCGGGAGCTTCTCCAGGAGCTGCCGTTTCATACTTCCCAGTGGCCAACAGAGGGGAGGCAGCCGCATGCCCAGTGAAGCTGGGGGGACTAGGGAAGGTGCTTGCTGTCAGTCACAGCTGGAAAGAGGACATTGGCTAGAATGGGCGTGGCCACTGCAAGCGAGCAGAGATGGGGGGCTCATAATCCCCTAAATACAGGGATCCACCCTCTTGGTTGCTCTTGGTGCTCCTGGGACTCTTTTTGCTCAGGTGGTCCTGGCTTCCTGGTCTCTGCCCCGATGGCCATGGCCATGCCATCCCTGGGCGGACGGCGCAGCTGCCTGACGCGGAAGTGGACTGTGAGCCATGGCGGAAGCTCGGGCTCTGCTCGGACGCAGCTCGCTGACCCCCAGCGGCACTGCTCCTGTGTCTGGATGGGGAAATGGGACTGTGGAAACCAGGGGTGCACGTCCATGGACGTCGAGCTTTCTACCGTGTTTCATTGTCCCGAGGGCCTGGACATGCTAATTCCAGTGGAACCTCACAAAGCCCATCCCCACAAGCAACCAAGGGAGATGAGGCACCCTCCCCTCTGATGACACCCCACCTGCCCAGCATCCCCTCTTGCACCTCTAGCCTCCCTCCCTCCTCCATCCATGCTGGCTTCCTGTTCTCACTCGGCTTTGCTCTTGCCTGAAGTTGTTCAAGAGTTGATGTCCTGAATTCCTTAGAAATTGCACTCCCATGTGACCCCTGGAGTGAGATGCCCTTCCCAGCAGGCCCGGCTGCTGGTGGCCACGTGCCTGAGTGGGGGTATTCAGGCGGGTCTGGCCTTGTGGCGCCCTCTCTGAGTCAGACAGGCCCTTCCTCAGCACGTGCTGCATGTGGCTGGGCGCGGTGGGAGGCGCAGTGCCAGCAAGAAGGGGCTGCACAGGAGGAGCAGCCCCCAGCGCCCAAGGGGCGGGGGCGGGGGCAGTGGGCCTGGGCCTTCCGCTCCCCTCACCCCCAGAAAGCAGTCCCGGCACTGGCACGTGGCTCAGAGGCACAGGCCTCAGGCTGCCGTGGCCATGGCTCTGCCCCGCACACCGAGGGCCCAGAGGGAGCAGAGGGAGCTGCAGGAGCCTTTGCTGTGAGGGATATGGCTGGGCCCGCGACCGTCCCCCCTGGACTTCCTGCCCCTCTCCTTCCTCCCTTCTGCTCCTCCTGCTCTCTCCATCAGTCCTTCCCTTCCCCTCTCCCTTGCCTCCTCTCTTCCCTCTCAGTTCACCTCTCCCGACTCCTCTTCCCCTTCCCCTCCACACTCAGCCCTCCCCTTCCCTCTCCCTCCTCTCCACCCACAGTCCTTCCTTTTCTGGATTTCTTTCTCCCCTACTCCCAGTCCACCTGTGGGTCACCTCTTCCTTCGAGCCCTCCTGCTCCTGCCCCTCTTTCAGTCGGCCTGTCTCTTTTAGTCTGTCTGCCTGTCCTCCCTCCCTCTCTCCTGTTCCTTCCTCCTCCGGTGACTCTGGGAGCTCAGGGTTGTAGGAGTGGCCGTGTCTGTACAGTCTTTGCGAAAGCCTGACCCAGCTCCAGGCTGCAGCCTGCATACCGGGGTCTGGGCTGGTGTCAGATGGGCTCCACAGTGAGACACATGGTCCTCACCACTGGCCACCTCCCCCCAGGCCTGACCACCTCCCCCCAGGCC
>NW_006287679.1:337242-337858 GCF_000327345.1 Myotis davidii
AGCTCTTAAGGAGGCAGGGGCTGTGGCTTCAACATGTCTTTTTGGGGAAACACAATTCAAGCCATCACACTGCTCTCTGACCTTGAGTGTGTTACTTCACCTTTCTGCGCCCTGTTTTCCTCATCTGTTCAATGAGAATTGTGACAAGAAGAATTAATTGCCCCAGGATGCTGGGGGCTTTGATTTGAAGCTGAATTCTACTCACCAGCTGTGTGACCTTGGGCAAGTCCCTTAACCTCTCTGAATCAGTCTGAGACAGGCCAGTAAGCCAGGGCAAGTGGAATAGGTAAGCTGAGAGAGAGAGCTGAACAAGCTGACAGATAGTTCAACAGCAGGTCCAGAGGCCCCCTCCTAGAAATAACATCTGGGCCTCAGTTGTATTTCAGCTGTAGACCCAGATAAGCAGCAGAACCAGGTGGACAGCACCAGGACCAGCTGCGGGGACTGACGACCCCCTGCGTGACACTGACCATCGGTGGAGACCGCGCCCTGGAGGAGCCCACCTGGGCACTGAGGCATGTTCTGCTGGAACCTCCCTTGAGGCCTCCCTTAGGGGAGAGAGAGAGAGAGAGAAAGAGAGAGAGAGAGAGAGAGAGAGAGAGAGAGAGAGAGAGAC
>NW_006287679.1:337951-356817 GCF_000327345.1 Myotis davidii
TCCTGTCTCTTTTAGTCTGTCTGCCTGTCCTCCCTCCCTCTCTCCTGTTCCTTCCTCCTCCGGTGACTCTGGGAGCTCAGGGTTGTAGGAGTGGCCGTGTCTGTACAGTCTTTGCGAAAGCCTGACCCAGCTCCAGGCTGCAGCCTGCATACCGGGGTCTGGGCTGGTGTCAGATGGGCTCCACAGTGAGACACATGGTCCTCACCACTGGCCACCTCCCCCCAGGCCTGACCACCTCCCCCCAGGCCTGACCACCTCCCTCCAGGCCTGGCCACCTCCCCCCAGGCCTGGTCACCTCCCCCCAGGCCTGACCACCTCCCCCCCAGGCCTGGCCACCTCCTCCAGCCTAAGGAGGATGGATTGCTTTCCAGGGCCCTTTAAATCTCCACGTTCCCCGGAAGAAATGACCACCTCCCCCCAGGCCAGGCCACCTCCCCGAGGGTGCCCTAGCAATTTCAGGCTCCATCGTCTTCCCTGGGACCATTCTTTCTCTCCTCTGGGCACCCAGCCTGATCCTCTAGGTTTGAGGCAGCTGGCACAGCTGCCGAAGGAAGATGGCCTCGAGCCCTGCAGCTGCGAGGACGGCCCGCCAGGCCCTGTGTGCACGAGCCACAAAGGGTCTCCTCCTGAGTCCTCCCCAGCAGCAAGGACACAACACCATGGCCTGTTACACATCCCTCTGCCCGCCTTCCCTGCACTCCCAGTCCCCACTCTGCACATCACACCCAGGTCCTGGGGTGGGGGCCCCGTCAGCAGGCTCCTCTCATGGCAGCCTCCACTCAGATAGTCCTGGGCTTCGAAGGTGACCTGCAGGGCCTTGGGGAGACGTGGGCTGTGCTGTCTGCTGCAGCTGCCCGGGTGCAGTCTGCCAGCTTCGGCTCCCGGAGGGACTCCCTGAGCTGTCTGTCCATCTGATGGGGGCTGGATGGGTGTTGCTGGAGCCAGGAGACACTCGGGAGACTGGGCGAGAGACAGTGACTTCAACAGCTCGGGTTTGGCTGAGGAATCAGAGCCTGAAGGGAGTGGAGGAGGGGCTCTGGGAGACACATGGGAGCTATTTTTCTGGGGGAGGTGGAGGCCTTGCTCTAGGTTACAGGTGCCTCAACCGCAGTTCCTCACAGACCCCAGCTCCACGCGGGGCGGCGTCGGTCACGGCCCTTCCCGGGCACAGTGAGCACGGACAGCTCGGTCAGGGCCCTGCCAGCTGCCCAGCAGCTCTGCGGTGGCCTTTCTAGACGTGGATTCACACTGGGCAGTGAGAAGGCCTTCTGGGGGCTCGGGGTGGGAGTGGGCGCAGAGCCCTTCATTCCCAACAGAGGGGGCTCCCTGCTGAGCACCACGTTTCCCACATGTCCTGGCTCCCATGAGAGCAGGCCAGAGCGTGTAAAGGCTCCTCCAAGAACCCTGCTGGGTGACAAGCCTGGAAGACAAGGCAGATGGCTCCCCACTACCCTCGGAGAATATCCACAGGCCCTGCCTGCCAGGTTAACAAAGCCTGGCTTTGTCTGGCCTCCAGGCCTTGCTCCTGCCCCTGCCTTTGCCACAGGCAGCTCTTCCAGCCCCTTGAACTTCTTTAGTCCTAGGTCCTCAGAGCAGGCGTCCTGGCCACCCAACCTGCCCCTATAGAGAATACTCTTCTCCCATCACCTCTTGGTTAACTCTTCTGCATCCTTTAGGACTTGGATGCCACTTCCTCCAGGAAGCCTTCCTAGAATGCCTCAGGGGAGAGGCAGTAGAGCATAACTGTTAGGATCAGCCATACTGGGGTTAGAGTCCTACTTCCTAGCTGTGTTAGGTTTTCTAGGATTCAAACAATTGGAACTTATTGTTGAAGTCTGAAACCAGCGCGTCAGCAGAGTTGGTTCTTTCTGAGAGTTGTGAGAAGGAATGGCTCCAGGCCTCTTCCCAGCACGCGAAGCCTCGGCTCCTTGGCTGGCAGCTGGCATTCTCCCTGTGCCTTTGCTGGCATGATCTTCTTTGTGTGATATCCGTGTGAGACTTCCCCCTCTTGTAAGGACACCTGGCATATTGCATTAGGGTCGACCCTCATGACCTCGACTACATGTGTAAGAACCCCATTTCCAAATGGGGTCAGATTCTGAGGACTCAGGGGCTGTGGCTTCAACATGTCTTTTTGGGGAAACACAATTCAAGCCATCACACTGCTCTCTGACCTTGAGTGTGTTACTTCACCTTTCTGCGCCCTGTTTTCCTCATCTGTTCAATGAGAATTGTGACAAGAAGAATTAATTGCCCCAGGATGCTGGGGGCTTTGATTTGAAGCTGAATTCTACTCACCAGCTGTGTGACCTTGGGCAAGTCCCTTAACCTCTCTGAATCAGTCTGAGACAGGCCAGTAAGCCAGGGCAAGTGGAATAGGTAAGCTGAGAGAGAGAGCTGAACAAGCTGACAGATAGTTCAACAGCAGGTCCAGAGGCCCCCTCCTAGAAATAACATCTGGGCCTCAGTTGTATTTCAGCTGTAGACCCAGATAAGCAGCAGAACCAGGTGGACAGCACCAGGACCAGCTGCGGGGACTGACGACCCCCTGCGTGACACTGACCATCGGTGGAGACCGCGCCCTGGAGGAGCCCACCTGGGCACTGAGGCATGTTCTGCTGGAACCTCCCTTGAGGCCTCCCTTAGGGGAGAGAGAGAGAGAGAGAAAGAGAGAGAGAGAGCGAGAGAGAGAGAGAAAAAAAAAAAGAGAGAGAGACTCCAGTCAAAGCACCCAGAGTCTGCCCTCCCTCAGGGAGCAGCCCCCACCAGTCCCCTCCCCGCCTTCCCCCACGGGCAGACATTTCCTAAACCCTCAGGGACCCAGGAGACTTGCACCAGGGCAGCAATGGGCAGCAGCAGCTCGTTTCAGGCTGGCCCCCATCCTGCCCCCAGGCCTTTCTCGACCTCCCCGAGAGCTAGGGCGGCCCACTGGGCTCTCCTGTGGCTTCTTCTATGCTAAGCCCTTTCTTGTTTTATGTCTCCGGCTTTAATGCACGTTCCCTCATAGTCACCTGGGCTCGTGAAATCTTTCCTGCACGAAGTCAAGAACCCACACCCTACGTGCCAGCCCCGGGAAGACCGCCCAGGCCAGGTCCCTGTCCCCTAACAGGTCTATGCTGCAAGCAAAGCCCCGCCAGCTCAGTGGTGACGAACAATAACCATCGTAGGTTTTGTCCCTGAATCTGCAGTTGGACAGAGGTCAGTAGGGAGATGTCCTCAGTTTCACACGACAAAAGTGGGGCTGGAGCTGGAGGGCGAGCCGCACGCCATCCCGGCCTCCTGTAGGCACTGGCGCTGGCAGGAGCGGCCAGGCCTGGGCCCAAGCGCCGGCTCCTCCTGTGAGTCTTCCCCTGGCGCGTGGGCTTCCTCCGAGCACGGCGGTCGGTTCCAGGAACCAGGTCCCCAGAGACCTGGGTGGAAGGGGCCTGCGGGTTCGGACCAGCCTTGGAAGTCACCTGGTGTCATTCCCACTAAAGCCACAAGGCTGCTGGGATTCAGGGGAGAGCGCCAGCGAAGGCAGCGGCCATTAACATGAGGAAGGAAGCAACAGGGAACTAAACAATCCATACAAACGGGAAGTGGAAGCGGGACCGGACAGAGGAGACCAGTCCTCCCAACGAGACAGAAGGACAGGGCACCCACAGAATTGACCGGGAGGGGGCCCAGGCGCGGCTGGGAAGAGTGAGGAATGTGGGTTGGGCAGTTTGGATGGTTCTTGCCCTGTGCCTGAGCCAAGAAGAGGTGGGTGGCGCTGGAGAGCCTGCCCACCCTCCCGGCCGAGGGTGCACCGTCCCCTCAGTTCACAGGAGGATCTGCCTGCGCAGGAAGCCCCTCCTTGTGGTGGAAGTCTCTTCTCCAGTCGCCACTTCACTGGCAACAGAGGATGGACGCCCCTCTGATGGGAGGCGAGCCACGGTCCCTCCCTTCCACTCTCTGTAGAAGTTAATGGACACACATCCTCCCTGAGGGTTTGAACAGCTGTCTCCCATGAGGCCCGAGGAAGCCCGGTGTTTGACCGCCGGCCCTCCATGCCGAGGCTTCCAGGATGGACCAGGGTTCCCAGGACGGACAGGGGCTCCCAGGACAAACCGGGGTTCCCAAGATGGACCGGGGCTCCCAGGACTGAGCCGGGGCTCCCAGGACTGAGCTGGGGCTCCCAGGACTGAGATGGGGCTCCCAGGACTGAGTTGGGGCTCCCAAGATGGACTGGGGCTCCCAGGACTGCATTAGGGCTTCCAGGACTGAGTCGGGGCTCCCGGGACTGAGTTGGGGCTCCCAGAACTGAGTTGGGGCTCCCAGGACTGAGTTGAAGCTCCCAGGACTGAATTGGGGCTCCCAGGACTGAGATGGGGCTCCCAGGACTGAGTTGGGGCTCCCAGGACTGAGCCGGGGCTCCCAGGACTGAGTTGGGGTTCCCAAGATGGACTGGGGCTCCCAGGACTGCTCCCAGGACTGAGTTGGGGCTCCCAGGACTGAGCCGGGGCTCCCAGGACTGAGTTGGGGCTCCCAGGACTGAGCCGGGGCTCCCAGGACTGAGTTGGGGCTCCCAGGACTGAGCCGGGGCTCCCAGGACTGAGTTGGGGCTCCCAGGACTGAGTTGGGGTTCCCAGGACGGACCAAGGTTCCCAAGATGGACCGGGGCTCCCAGGACTGAGTCGGGGCTCCCAGGACAGGCTGTGGCCTAACGCACCCACCTCTGCAGCCGTTGGAGGCCAAACAGCAGGGATTCAGTTTGGGCTCCGCGGGCCCGATTCTGGATGTTCTCCAAAGAAAATATGATCCTATTTGCTGTCTCCCTGGGTCCGCGACCTGCCCCTGCGCTGGGGGACACATTGCTCCCTCAGAATGATGGGGCTCTGTCTGGATGAGCCCTCCTCCCGCTGGCACCTCTTCCAGCTTCTTCTCCCCAAACTGTGGCGCCTGGCTGGCTCCCAGGTTGGGCGGGCGGGGCTGCAGGCCGGGAGGAGGGGCTGGCGTGGGCTTGGGGACACCCTTGGCTGAAGGCCAGGGCGCAGGTTCTCTCCTGGGGGTCAGGCAATGGGGGGCACTGGCTGTGGGCCTCCACGCGGCCTGTGGCTGGGCCTGGCTCTGAGTCTGTACAGCTGCGGGCGTGCTCGTGGGGGGCCTGCCCTCACCTGCCTGTGCCTTCGGGCGGGGCCCAACCCTGACGGGGTCACTGCCTGGTCCTGCCCTGACAGCCCCTCCTCCCGGCGCCGTCCTCTGCCCCTGGAGCGGCCTGCTTCCTCGCTCCCGCCCGGGCAATGTGCCGTGACCGTGACCCAGGGAGCGACGGACGTGCCTCCTCATGTTAGCCTGGGCCAGGCTCCCGGGAGCTCCGGGAGGGATTGAGCCCGGGAGGGTCCTGGGAGCCTCAGGCCATTGGCCCAGAGGGAGGGGGGGCCAGTCAGCCATCTTAGCGTTGGGGACACAGCTGAGGACACCCCAGGAGACCCAGGCAGGATGCGGGGAGGCTGCAGAGGTCGGAAGCCGCAGGCAGTGGGCAGACCACAGGCCTGTGCCGTCTCCACTCCCAACAGTAGCAGCTGCCTGAGCCAGGAACCGCGCCGGGTCCTGGCCACAAGCATGGCTTCTCACCGCGCGGCAAGCGGGAGGCAGCAGCCGCCCTGTGGCCCTCCTCTCGGTGAGGACCCCGAGGCCCCGGGAGGCAGAGGCCCGGCTGAGAGCTCATCAGAGCTGGGATCAGGACCCAGTCTGGGCGAGAGACTCCAGCAGCTGGACCTTCGCCGCAAACACAACAAAAAGAAAGTCCTCCTTCATTCTGAGCAGGAAGAAGGAAGCACATTGACAAGGACACAAGGAAAATGCAAATCCGAGGAGACTGCTGAGAGGGCGAGAGCTTCTCCCGCAGGACCAGCGACGCCATTTGCTGGATCCAGTGCAAAACCGAAACGCAAGGGTCTGCTCAACCAGGACTGAGTCTCCACATGGAGATGGAGGAGCATGAAACAGCGTTGGGCCTTCCGGGGCAGCCCTGTGACCAGTCACCGTCCTCCTGCTTGAAGCAGCCGGTGGGCACAGCACGGCTCTCTCTGCAGATGGGGAGGTGGCCGGGATTTTCAGTGTGGAGGCTAGAAAGTCCTGCACCTCCCCTCCCGCCGTCTCAGCTCTTCTGGCTGGACTAGCAGCCAAGTGAACAGAAACAGACTCCCAGGAGGACGTGGAAGTTTAATACACGCGTGGGAATAACACGGACACGGGAAACCCACGGAAATCCCAGAGACCGCGAGGCAGCCCTGAGGCTGGAAGGCGTTTGCACCAGGAGAAGGGGGTGGTACTTAGATTTCAGTGTGAGAGGGGCAGCCACAGGGGGCGAGGAGGAGGGGGCGCAGGGCAGGAGGCCTTGACAGGCGGCTCACAGCCCCACAGGCCAGGTCTCCCATGGCGCTGGGGGAAGGTGAGGGCATAAGCCAGGCTCCATCCTGAAGCAGGTTCTCTGTCTGCATCTCCTGGGCAGGAGAGGGGAGGGTCAAAGGTTCCCCTGAGCCTTGTTTCCCAACAACCAGCTGAGCGCCGTTATCCCTGGAGCAGCTCCAGGCGGCAGCACTGGGTCCCTTCACCAGCTTCCAAGCTAATGACCTTGAGCAACTTCTCTAAGCCCCTGAGCCTCAGTTTCCTTATCTACCAGATGTTCCAGTGCTCGGGAGTGTAACGAGGCAGGAATAAAATGATGCAGGCCCAGCGCACACCAGCAGCACCAGCGTGGGTGCTGGCTTCTCCCTGCGCCCACCGCCCACAGCCCACAGCGCCAAGGAGGCGCGGTCTCCGCGGCAGGACCTCTGTGCTGCAGCCCAGCTTGGCTGCTGCCTGCTCTGGCAGCCCACCCGCCCTCCCCCACCCCCAGGCTTTTAATGAGTTTAGTATTTTCATCAAATCATTCTTCCTGCAACACAGGGCAAGGAAAGGCTAAAAATAGCTCCCAGCGCCGCATGCCAGCTCCAAATGCGGAGGCTGAGCAGCGGCACACGTGGGACTCGTTTCCTAGGAAATGAGAGTCGTTGAGAGGCCGCTGCCAGGCAGCCGCCAACACAGTGGGCGCCTGCAAAGGCACATGCTTCCTGTGGCACCTCACAGTGCCAGGCGGGGTGGGCTGGGAGGTACACACGCGGGCAGATCCATGGCTTGGTGCCCTGGGGTCTGAGCCAGAAGCTACTCCTTGCTTTCAGGAGAAAGGGGACCAAGGCGAGGCCTTCCTCACTCAGGCCCCTGCTTCAACCCTCCCACCGGGATGGCAGGGATTTGCTTTGTCAGCGGGAGAGATGGGTTTCCTCTCGCTGACATGCTCTGCCCCGCGATCCTATCTTCAACAGCTTGCATCTAAAGGTACTTTATTATTTGATAAGGAAAGCAAGTCCGCGGACAGCACCCCCTAGGGAAGCCTTGCAGGCTCCTCTGCGCCCTCCTCCCCGCGGTGCAGGGCTGGGTAACGCCTATCCCAGGCCTGTCTCCAGACCCGACCCTGAGTGCATCACAGACACCGGGAGGCTTGTGCCTGGCCCTCGAGTTTCTTATCCAGCAGGTCTAGGCTGGGGCCTAGAATGTGCATATCTAGCTGATTTCCACGTGGTGCAGATGCTGCACTCAGGGAAATAAACTGTATTTTTGTTTTTTTTGTTAATCCTCACCCAAGGATATTTTCCCATTGATTTTTAGAGAGAGTGGAATGGAAGGGGGAGACAGAGAGAGAGAGAAACATCGATGTGGTTGCCTCCCGCACGAGCCAGATCAGGGCTGGGGATCGAGCCTGCAACTGAGGTACGTGCTCTTGACCGGAATTGGACCTGGGACCCTTCAGTCCGAGGGTCAATACTCTATCCACTTAGCCAAACCGGCCAGGCCAGGGAAACAAACTTCAAGAACCTCTGTCCTAGACACTAGGGCCCGGATTTGCCCAGCCTCCTCCCTGTTCCTTGTCCTCCCTCACACTTCTGGTAGCAACCTCCAATGCGCTGGCCCTGCTTTCCACAAGACTTTCTGGCCCCTGGGTCTTGGCTCTGGGTCTTGCTGCCTGGGGTGCCCGCCTTCCCACTTCTAGTGTAAGTAGTAAGAGCAGCCACTTATTGATCAGTCAGCACACATGCCTCCCTCTTCACAATTCCACACAGTAAGCACTGTTATCATCTCGATTCTAAAGTGAAAAACCTGACGTTCGGATGGCAAGTCACAACTACATCCCGGGCTTAGGCCACAGCACTGGGGGTAAGGAGGTCTGAGTTTCAAACTCACCCACGTCCTCAGGAAGCCTTTTCTAAAGCTTCCAGAGCGACTGTGTCCACCTTCTTGGAAACCCTGCACTCCCTGATGTCTGTCAAGGCACTGGACCCTTGCAGAGCAGTCATCTGCTGCAGGTCTATCTTCTTGCTTGGACTTCTTGCTTAAAGGTATAGACTTATCCTAATCATCACAGTATCCCAATCGCCTAGAACAGGGTCTGACATTAGTAATGCTAGCTTGCTGGATGATGACTAGTAATGATTACTCAAATGTTTGTTGAATGAATGAATGGTTGCTGTCTGGTCATTATTAAGGAAATGCATAAATACTAGGTGCTCATTCCTGAATAAATGAATGAGATATTAAGTTCTCTATACATGTTGGTTGGCTGGCTGGATGAATTAACAGTAGCTACTAAAAAATGCTTGCTGAGTAAATTAATAAATACATGAATGGCTAATAGGTGCTCATTAAGTGTTTATTGCCTAGCTAGATGAATGGATGGGTTGACTGATGGATGGAACGGATTGGGTTGATAGGTTGGATGGATAGATGGTTAAATGGTGAAATGGGTGGATATGTAGGTTGGTGCATAGATAGATGAATGGGTAAATAGATGACAGGATGGATGCCCTTGGGTCTGAAAGGATGGGTGGATGAATGGGTGGGTGGATGGATGGGTACATAGAAGGGTGGATGGATAGATGGGGTAGATGGATGGGTGGATGGATGGTGAGTAGATAGGTGGATGGATGAATGAATGGGTGGGTGGGTAGCTAGGTTGGTGTGCAGATGGGTGAAAGAGGGAGAAACAGGTGTGTGAGTTGGTGGGTGGATGAATAAAAGTGGATTGGTGGTTGGGTGTGTGGGAGCCAGGGTCATGACTTTGTTAGCATGGGACACTGTGTGCAATGCCACTTCTGCCAGACAGATGACAAAAAGTGAGTTAGTCATAAATGCCAGGGCACATGGAGTCTGTAGCCAGAAGGGAAGCCTAAGGGTTCTTTGAGCCACCAACTATACCTTAGAAAACCAGATTGATAATGCATCATGAACACTGAAAGGGGGCTGTGGAACTATTATAAATGTCAGGATGCCTTCTAGCTGCAAGACTGGGGCTTGACAGTTATCACATTTCTGAAGCACTTGTTTTGATAACTAATTATTTTTCCCCTCTGGACATAGGTCATTGGGAAGGGAGCAGTGAGGTTCACTGGAAGTTGAAGATCTGCACTCCACTATTGAATTCACTAACAAGCCAGAAGTAGGAACCCCTACCTGCCAGGTAGGGAGAAGAACCCCAAAGTCCCAGCCAGGTGTTGCCCTGCTAGGAACACCTCTGAGCTGGCTGGTTCTTGCAAAGAATCTAGAACATCTGAGCCAAAACTCAGGTGGATATCTAAAGATCTAAAGGGTTGAAAATTATTTGATATCGATTGAAATAAAATGCTCAACCATGTTTTTTGTTTTAAAGTAGTTTGACATGAAATATTGAAAATGATGAAAAGCCAGGACCTGCAACCAAGACTACTTTACCCAGCAAGGCTATCATTTAAAATTGAAGGAGAAATAAAGAGCTTCCCAGACAAGAAAAAGCTAAAGGAGTTTGGTACCATCAAACCAGTACTACAAGATATGTTAAAGGGCCTTCAAGAAGAAGAAGGAGGAGAAAGAAGTGAAGGAGGAGAAGAATGAGGAGGAGGAGAAAAACAACTATAGGGGAACTTAGTTAAAAGAATAACATAGCAGCCAAAACCCGTTTGGCTCAGTGGATAGAGCGTCGGCCTGCGGACTGAAAGGTCCCAGGTTCGATTCCGGTCAAGGGCATGTACCTGGGTTGCGGGCACATCCCCAATGGGAGATGTGCAGGAGGCAGCTGATCGATGTCTCTCTCTCATCGATGTTTCTAACTCTCTATTTCTCTCCCTTCCTCTCTGTAAAAAATCAATAAAAATATATTAAAAAAAAAAAGAATAACATAGCAATAAATACTTATCAATAATCACTTTAATATAAGTGGCTTAAATCCTCTGATCAACACACATAGGGTAGCTGAATGGATAAGAAAATAAGACCCATATTTTTTCTGTTGACAAGAGACCAACTGGAGAACAAAAGATACACACAGACTAAAAGTAAAAGGATGAAGAAGATTTTTCATGCAAATGGAAATTTTTTTTAAAAGCTGGAGTAGTAATACTTATATCTGACAAAATAGACTTTAAAACAAAAGCTATAGTAACACAAAAAAAGGACACTACATAGTGATAAAGGGAGCAATTCAACGAGAGAACATAACCCTCATAAACATTCATGTGCTCAACAGAGGAGCACCGAAATATGTAAAGCAAATCTTGATGGACATAAAGGGAGAGTGACAGTAATGCAATCATAGTAGAGGATTTTAACATTCCATTGACATCAATGGATAGATCTTCCAGAGAAAAAATTAATAAGGGAATGGTGGGAAATTAAAAATGGTGGCGGGCAGTGGAGTAAGTGGAATGCTGCACAGACATGCCTCAGGACCAAACTGGAATTACAACTAAAATACAGAAAAACTTCCTGAGTAATAAACTGAAGACTCACCTGAGAGAACCCTGATAACTGAGGACGAAAAGTGGAGACTGCATAGAGATTGGTAGGAGGGGTGGAGGCATGAAAAGGCTGGCCAGACTCCCACAGACAGCAGCTGAAGTTCTGGAAAAATATTGTTAGGGGCAAAAATAGAATATTGGGGACTAATTATGATTAAAAGAAATATTAATCATGTCTGTTAACCATGATTTCCTTGTTCTGATTAAAGAAAGGACACTTTAACTTGGCTGGAAGTTGCATGCCCTGGGACCTGGGAGTCAACCTTGGACCTGGGAATCAATCTTGGAATGTGGTCCATTCTCATTCAAGAACTGCTATGGAAAGATTAACAACCACGTTGCCCAAACAATGGAGTTCCACCCCAGCCTTCATTGCCTACTTCCCCATGCCAGTAATCCCTCCTTCCCCATATCTATAATCCCTACTTCCCCATGTAATTTTTGACTTCCCCTATATGAACAACTGACTTATGGAGGGTGGGCTGCAGAGCAGACTTTTGTGGATGACCTGCTGCACTCCCATACTGCTGGCAGTATTGGAATAAATGCTCATATATGATTCAACCCTGTCTCTGCTTAATTGGCTTAAGTAGTGACAGGCAGCATAGACCCATTGATTGTCTGGTTACAATATCTCACCTGTGGGGGGTTGCCATTGAGAACTCTGGGGTCTAATCCCCAAGCTGGGCTGCCCAGCAGAGAGCACCAGAACTGAGAAAGGTAGCAATACCCATATAACATCTGGCTGTGAAAAGCAATGGAGTTGCTATCTGTCAGGGAGAGACAGCTGAAAATGTAGGCACCCTCTTAAAAGGCCAACACACAAAATTCCCTGTGTAGCCACTCACCTTCGGTTCCAGCAGAGGGAGGGCAGAGTGGACTGGAGCTGCAGGAGCAGAAGCCAGGGTTGGGGTCTCTTGGGTTAAAGCTCAGAAGGTAAACATTTTGGTTTCCTGTGCTGAGTCATTCCCTCAAACTGCTGAGGTCATCTTTATCACACAGACAATTGCTATCTAGGTTGTTTTCCGTGAGCTTGACTGAGAATAACAATTAGCCTCCAGGCAGAAGCAATTGCCCCACCCTGTTGGGAAAAATTCTTGCCACACCTGTGGGTGATTGCCTAAGGGTAATTCAAGAGTACATCCAATCAGCCTGAAAGCAGAGGTGGTCACTGGAGGCTTTGAGTCTTTGCCTGATCTAATTAGTCAGAAACAGCATTTGACATTGCCCTACACCAGAGATTGAGAGGTGTAGCAGGGCTACCTAAAACATAGTCACAAACCCAAACAGGCATCCAAAATGAGGAGACAAAGAAGCAACCCCAACTGAAAGAGTAAGAGAATTCTCCAGAAGAAAAGATAAATGAAATGGAGATAATAAATTTACCAGATATAGAGTTCAGAATGATACTAAAGATGCTCAACAGCATGAGAAAAGATATAGTAACTATGAAAAAAGAAATAAAGAATGACATAGCACAAATAAAGAGCACATTAGAATGAATACACAGAATATTAGGGGAAGCTGAAGATCAGATCAGTGAATTAGAAGACAGGATAGAAAAAAGAACTCAATCAGAGACCCAAAAAGAAAAAAAAAAAAAACAATTACAAAACAGGAGGACAGCTTCAGGGAGCTGTGGGACAACATGAGATGTAACAATATTAGAATAGCAGATGTGCCAGAAAAGGCAGAAAGGGAGCAAGGGGTAGAGAATATGTTTGAAGAAATAATGGCAGAAAACTTCCTTAACCTGGTGAAGGAAAAAGTCACAAAAATTCAAGAGGCACAGAGAGTCCCATGCAAGAAGATCCCAAACAGGCCAATGCTCAGACACATCATAATTAAAATGCCAACAATTTAAGACAAAGAGAGAATCTTTTTTTGTGTGTGATTAATCACTATGTTTAATTATGTTCAATTTGTAACAAGGAAATTGGGGGTCACCACAACATGAGGAACTTTATTAAAGGGTCGCAGCATTAGGAAAGTTGAGATCATTGGTATAAGGTTTATTTCTACCTCAATTGCTGGCTGTTACCCAGCCTGGCCCTGGTCCGGCCTTGGGCAGGAGGCAACCAACTGATGTGTTTCTCTCACATGGATTATTTCTGTCTTTCCCTCTCTCCCCCACTCTCTCTAAACATCAATGGGAAAATATCCTCAGGTGAGGATTAAAAAAAAAACAAAGGTGGGTAACCTGGTCAGAAGGTCAAATCTTCAAAGTGCATGCCAGCTGCTCCTCCCAGGGGGTCCAGACTGAATGTTCTTGAGTATCTCCAGGAAGGCCTGCGGGGATGGTGCCTCCAACATTCTGGAAGGTGTCCTGGACTCTGCCATACCGGAAGAAGTATTTCTCCTCCAGCCAGATGAACCCGAAGTGGTTCTCATCGAACAGGATAAAGACACCAGGGCAGCACCTGGTGTAGGCGAAGCCATGTAAGGTAACATGTGCATGCCATAGAAACATCCTGCAGGTTCGGGGTAGTTCTGGTGTATTGAGCACACGCCCACAGGCAGAACAAACGGAACAGGTTGCTACTTCGAAGCTGCAGCCCCGGACTCCCTGACGCTGGGCTGGGCAGGGCTCTGCCAGGCATGGCCCTCGCTTTCCTCAGTCTTCTTGCTGCTGTTGCTGCTCCCGGATCACCTGCTGTCAATCTCCTGGACCACGCGGGAGAGCTCGTTGAAGTTGCAGAAGAACTCGCCATCTGGCAGCTGGATGCGGTGCATGAGGTGGCTCTCTAAAGTCCCGATGGAGTCTCCCGTGATCTTGGTGACCCTGGCATACTTCCCATGGAAGCTTAGCATGACAATCGTTAGGCCGTAGGGATCATATTTGCCTTGGAAGAGGCCTGGCCTGATGAGGTCGTCCGGGTGGCTTGGCGGGAGGTAGAGGCAGCTGTAGGTCAGACAGTCATACTGATGTCTGTTTGCTACTTCGAAGCTGCAGCCCCGGACTCCCTGACGCTGGGCTGGGCAGGGCTCTGCCAGGCATGGCCCTCGCTTTCCTCAGTCTTCTTGCTGCTGTTGCTGCTCCCGGATCACCTGCTGTCAATCTCCTGGACCACGCGGGAGAGCTCGTTGAAGTTGCAGAAGAACTCGCCATCTGGCAGCTGGATGCGGTGCATGAGGTGGCTCTCTAAAGTCCCGATGGAGTCTCCCGTGATCTTGGTGACCCTGGCATACTTCCCATGGAAGCTTAGCATGACAATCGTTAGGCCGTAGGGATCATATTTGCCTTGGAAGAGGCCTGGCCTGATGAGGTCGTCCGGGTGGCTTGGCGGGAGGTAGAGGCAGCTGTAGGTCAGACAGTCATACTGATGTCTGTCCTCCTGCACCAGCACCCACCCCCGTTCTCCCCTAAGCCGCATTGTTGAATCCTTTTGGTGGTCTCTCTTGATCCACTGGATGCTGAACCTGTCCTTCTGAATCTGCAGGTGGCGGCGGTGGGACCAGCTGTAGAAGCTGCCCATGCACTCCACGTGGCGTGGCTGATTTCCTCTCTGTCAGGCTAATTCTGAACGAGGGCTTGAATTGCATTGGGCCATCCACATGGGTGTTATGGGAAGGTCTGTATGTACCATCAGTAATGCATAAGCCATCCACCACTACATTCAGCAGTGTTCTATAGCTATTATCTAGCTGCCACATCCCAAAATGTGTCTGTATGGGTGGAACAGCTTCACATAGACTTCTTGATAAGACATACCGAACATCTCCAGGTTCTGCAAGTTTTCACGAACCCCAAACTCCTCGCGGCAGCACCGTCTCCAGATGCTGTCGGTGTGCAGGATGTGGTGGAATTTAGTGCAGGCCTGGCCAGGCTGGGCAGATCGGTGCCAGGGAGTGAGGCGAAGATCTCCACTAGCATCTCCACGGGCAGGTCCTGCAGTGAGCAGCGCAAGGGCGGTGGGGGCGGCATGAGGCTCTGGATTCCTCCACTCTCCGCACAGCACCACGCTGCCTTGTCCGCCTTAAGGTGCTTTTCTGCCAGGGCCAGGGCCGGGGCCAGCTTGCCCTCAGCCGCTGCCCTCTCAGCTGGGCCTTGGCACTGCTGAAGACGTCGACATCCCTGCTAAGAGCCCACACTGCAGAGGCAAGCACACTCTTCCATACCTCCATGTGTAATAGCCACCACAGTCCAAAGAGAGAATCTTAAAGGCAGCAAGGGAAAAGCAAACTGTTACCGAGAAAGGAACTCCCATAAGACTGACACCTGATTTCTCATCAGAAATTCTATAGACTGAAAGGGAATGGCATGAAGTACTCAAGGTGATGGAAAGCAGGAATCTGAAACCAAGATTACTATATTCAGGAAGGCTATCATTCAAAATAGATGGTCAAATAAAGATCTTCCCAGGCAAAAGAAGGCTTTCATCACCACCAAGCCAGCATTATAAGAAATGCTAAAGGTTCTGCTGTAATGAGAAGAAGAAATGTAGGGAGAAACCTAGGCATACAGAATTAAAATGGCAATAAATAAGTACTATCAATAATAACCTTCAATGTAAATCGACTAAATACTCCAATCAAAAGGTAGCTGAATGGATATGAAAACATGACTTAACTATATGCTGTCTACAAGAGACCCACCTCACAACAAAAATCTCACACAGGTTGAGAGTGAAGGGATGGAAAAAAATATTTCATGCAAATGGAAATGATAAAAATGTTGGAGTAGCAATACTCATATCTAACAAAGGGTTAATATCAAAATGAAGGCCATCACAAAAGACAACAAAGGTCACTATATAATACTAAAGGGACTGATCCAACAAGAGGATATAACCCTGGTAAATACATATGCACCCAATATAGGAGCACCTAAATATATTAAAAAAACTTATAGAGGACTTTAAGGGAGAGATAGATAACAATACAGTCATAGTAGGGGACTGTAACACCCTGCTGACTTCACTGGATAGATCTTCTAGACAAAAAATTACCAAGGAAACAGTGACTCTAAAGGACATATTGAAGCATATGGATTTAAATGACATTTATAGAACATTTCACCCCAAAGCTGCAGAATATACATTCTTCTCAAGTTCATATGGGTCATTCTCAAAGATAGAACACATGTTAGGACACAAAACAAGTCTCTGCAAGTTAAAAAAGATTGAAATCATACCAAGCATCTTCTCAAATCACAGTGGAATGAAATTAGAAATCAATTACAGTAAAAAAAAAACCCAAAACATTCAAACACATGGAAGCTAAATAATATGTTATTAAGCAATGAATGGGTTACCAACGAGATTAAGAAAGAAATCAAAAACTTCCTGAAAACAAATGAAAATGAACACACAACAACTCAAAATCTCTGGGATATTGCAATCCTGAGAGGGAAGTTCATAGCACTACAGGGAAAGTGGAGCAGTAAACACTGATACCACATTAATACAAAGGATTGTAAGAAAATACTATGAACAACTATATGCCAACAAGCCAGACAATGTGGATGAAATAGACAAATTCCTAGAAAAATACAATCTCCCAAAAGTGAATCAGGAAGAATCATAAAACCTGAGTAGCCTAGTAATTACTGATGACATAGAAGCAGTAATCAAAAAACTGCCAAGCAACAAAAGCCCCGGCCTGGATGGCTTCACAGGGGAGTTTTACCAAACATTCAAAGAAGAACCAACACCTCTACTCCTCAAACTACTTCAGAAAATCCAAGAGGAAGGAACATTTTCAAGTTCTTTTTATGAGGCCAGCATTATCGTAATTCCAAAACCAGATAAAGACACTATAAAGAAAGAGAATTACAGGCCAATATCCCTGATGAACACAGATGCTAAAATCCTCAACCAAATATTTGCAAACCGTATCCAGCAATATAATAGAAAGATCATACACCATACCAAGTGCAGGCTGGTACAATATTCACAAATCAATAAACGTAATATATCACATAAACAAATTGAAAGACAAAATCACATGATCATATCAATAGATGCAGAAAAAGCATTTGACAAAATCCAGCAACCATTTTTGATAAAAACTCTCAGCAAGTAAGAATAAAGGGAGCATATCTCAACACGATAAAGGCCATATACTAATATGACAAACCTACAGCAAACATTATACTCAGTGGGCAAAAACTAAAACCATTTCCCCCAAGAACAGGAATAAGACAGGGATGTCTGCTTTCACCAATGTTATTCAACACTAAAGGCCCGGTGCACGGATTTGTCTTCTTGCAAACTGGGACTCCTCAGGGGATGTCAGAGAGCCAGTTTCCACCCGATTCCCACAGGCGAGACCAAGGGACCCCAACGGTGCAGGAATCCGTGCACTGGGCCTCTAGTCCTATATAATAAAAGTCCTATATAATAAAAGCCTAATATGCAAGTCAACTGAAAGGCAGAATGATGGGCAGAATGACTGGTCGCTATAATGAGCACTGACCACTAGGGTCAGATGCTCAATGCAGGAGCTTCCCCCTGATGGTCAGTGCACTCCCACAGGGGGTGTGCCACTCAGCCAGAAGCCAGGCTCATGGCTGGCAAGCACAGCGGCGATGGTGGGAGCCTCTCCTGCCTCCGTGGCAGCGGCAGCACTAAGGAGCAGTGAGCTGAGTGGTAAGGAGGTGCAAACAGGCCCGCTGTAAAGGAGCAAGGGGTCCTGGACTGCAAGAGAATGCAGGCTGGGCTGAGGGACATCACCCCCTGCCCAGTGCATGAATTTTGTGCATCTGACCTCTAGTATGCATATAAGATTTTTGGTTAATCTATTCCTGTCGCCCTCCCTTCCCTGTGAGATTTATCAGTCTGTTCCATGTTTCCATGCCTGTAGTTTCTGCTCCTGCATTGAGTGTCTGCCCACTGGTGGTCAGTGTGTGTCATAGTTACCGACTGGTCAGCCAGTTGGTCAGTCGCTTAGGCTTTTATATATATAGACTAGAGGCCCAGTGCGTGAAAATTCGTGCAAGAGTAGGCCTTCCTTTCCCTGGCTGCTGGCACTGGCTTCCCTCTGGCACCTGGGCTTCCCTTCTCTGGCCACTGGCAAGCACCCGGGACCCGAGCTGTTTCCCTCCTCTGGTCACCCACAGGCACCCAGGACCTGGGCTGGCTTCCCTATGCCCCGGCTTCATCAGGAAGGGCGTCCAGAATGACATCCAGAAGATGTCCAGTCTAATTAGCATATTACCCTTTTATTATTATAGATAGTACTTGAAGTCCTAGCCACAGTGATCAGACAAGAAGAAGAAATAAAAGACTTACAAATTCAAAAGGGGGAAGTAAAACTCTGATTATTCACAGATGACATGATATTGTACATAAAAAACCCTAAAGAATCCACCAAAAAACTACTAGATTTAATAAATGAATTTGGCAATGTAGCAGGATACAAAATAAACACCCAAAAAATTGATGGCTTTTTTATACACCAATAATGAATTCTCAGAAAGAGAAACTAAACAAATAATCCCATTTACCATTGCAACAAAAACATTAAGATACTTAGGAATGAACTTAACCAAGGAGGCAAAAGACCTGTACTCAGAAAACTACAGGAAGTTGGAAAAAGGGATAGAAGAACATATAAACAAGTGGAAGAATATACCATATTCATGGATTAGTAGCATAAACATAATTAAAATGTCAATACTACCCAAGGCAATCTACAGATTCGATGCAATCCCCATTAAGATACCAGTGGCATATTTCACAGACCTAGAATGAACTCTCCAAAAATTTATATGGAACCAGAAAAGACCCCGAATAACCATAGCAGTCTTGAGAACGAAGAATGAAGTTGTTGGAATCACAATACCAGATTTCAAGTTATCCTACAAAGCCACCTGGTACTGACACAAGAACAGGCATATAGATCAATGGAATAGAATAGAGACCCCAGAAAACGACCCAAGCCATTGCACTCAATTAATATTTGGCAAGGGAGGCAAGAGAATACAATGGAGTCAGGACAGTCTCTTCAATAAATGGTGTTGGAAAAATTGGACAAATACATGCAAAAAATGAAACTAGACCACCAACTTACACCATACACAAGAATAAACTCAAA
>NW_006287679.1:356921-358018 GCF_000327345.1 Myotis davidii
GAGGGGGAAGTTGGAAGGGGTCGACCTCAGCGAATTTACCTCAAAACAATGTCCCTCCCCCGCACTGCGTATCCTGCAGCCTGCCTGCGCCAAGTCTCCAGTCGCTCAACCGACCGACACCCGCCCCCCCCACTTCTTCTAATGCCACTTCTTCAAAATTCCTCTCTGTCAGGCTAATTCTGAACGAGGGCTTGAATTGCATTGGGCCATCCACATGGGTGTTATGGGAAGGTCTGTATGTACCATCAGTAATGCATAAGCCATCCACCACTACATTCAGCAGTGTTCTATAGCTATTATCTAGCTGCCACATCCCAAAATGTGTCTGTATGGGTGGAACAGCTTCACATAGACTTCTTGATAAGACATACCGAACATCTCCAGGTTCTGCAAGTTTTCACGAACCCCAAACTCCTCGCGGCAGCACCGTCTCCAGATGCTGTCGGTGTGCAGGCTGGCTTGCGAGCCGTGGTTTGCCAACCACTATCCTAGGGCAAAGGAATCTAAGGAGAAAATAAATAAATGGGACTATATCAAAATAAAAAACTTCTGCACAGCAAAAGGAACCATCAACAAAATGAAAAGGGAGCCCACTGCATGGGAGAACATATTTGCCAATGATCCACCTGGTAAAGGGTTAATATCCAATATACATAAGGAACTCACACAACTTAATAAAACAATCTAATTAAAAAATGGCCAAAGAACCTAAAAAGACACTTTTCCCAAGGCAACACACAGATGGCCAAGAGACATATGAAAAAGTGCTCAAAGACACTGATCATCAGAGAGATACAAATTAAAACAACAAGGTATCACCTCATACCTGTCAGAATGGCTACCATCAACAAATCAAGAAATGACAAGTGCTGGTGAGGAAAGGGAACCCTAGTACACTGCTGGTGGGAATGCAGACTGATTCAGCCATTGTAGAAAACAATGTGAAGTTTCCTTAAAAAAGTAAATATGGAACTGCCATTTGACCCAGTGATCCCACTTCTAGGAATATATCCTAAGAAACCGGAAATACTAAAAAGAAAGAATGTACGCACCCTTATGTTCATAGCAGCACAATTTATAATAGCCAAGATCTAGAA
>NW_006287679.1:358861-361331 GCF_000327345.1 Myotis davidii
ACTGCATGGCTTCACAGGTGAATTTTACCAAACATTCAAAGAAGAGTTAAAGCCTCTCATCCTCAAACTCTTCCAAAAACCTAAGAGGAGGAAAGACTCCCGAGCTCATTCTATGAGGCCAGCCTTATCCTAATTCCAAAACCAGATAAAGACATGACAAAGAAAGAGAATTACAGGATGATACTCCTGATGAACATAGAAGCTAAAATTCTTAATAAAATATTAGCAAACCAGACCCAGCAATACATGGAAAAGATCATACACCACGACCAAGTGGGATTTATCCTGGGGATGCAAGGCTGGTACAATGTCCACAAATCAATGAAGGTGATACAGCACATAAACCAAATGAAGGCTAGAAGCCACATGATGCCTGGCCAGTGTGCTCAGTGGGTTGAACGTTGTTCTGTGCACCAAAAGGTCTCCTGTTCGATTCCTGGTCAGAAGCCATGAGCTCACCCAGGAAAGCAATCCACTCTGCCCTTACGGTCTTGCCTGTTTGATCTGCCCATTGCCTACACTGGCCGGGCATTCATCTCTGCCTTGTGGTTTGGAAGAGAATTAAATTGCACAGTTCAAGGAAAGCATTATGGTCAGTGCGTGAAACCCAATAAATCCACTGTCTTAGTTAATGGCAACTTCGTCCTTGCAGAAACGCAGCCATAAACCTTGGCATGATCCTCAAATTATCTACATCCTCCTGGTAACATGTCTGAAGGCCTACTTGGTGCTCCCCCCACCTCCCCGGTGGGCTGGGCCACTACCTCCTGTGGCCCCCCTGCGGCAGCCCCTGGGGGTTCTGCCCCAGGCCTGGCCCCTCAGCCTCTCTCCACACAATGACACTGGATCTCTCTCCATTCTGCCCCGAAGCGTCCCCTTCTCGCAGCATAAAAAGCAAGGCTCCCTCAGAGGGCCAACTGGTACAGGACAAGCTTAAGGTGCTGCTGGCCTGTCCAGGTGATGCACAGTCACTGACAGAAATGGGGACCAGGGTGCAGTGGGAGGTACAGCATGGCAGAGCGCTGGGAACCCCCAGGTGGCGAGAGTGGAGCCCCTCAGGACGAACCTGGAGAACACGGAGTCCCTCACTCCAGTGCCCATGGCAGTCGGGCAGACATTAGGGAGCAGTGGGGCCTGTGGCTAAGGTAAGTGCCCAGCACTGCTGGAGACAACACAGCCGCTCAGGTGCTTGGTGGTGGAAGAAGACAGGCCAGGCATGTAAGAGCTTTTGTCAAGAGAAGGAAGTCTGGATTTTTAAGCAAATTTCCTTTTTTTTTAAAGGCAATTTATTCAAACTTTGCAAAAGTGCCATATAGGCCAAATACTCCATATTGGCAAGCTGGATTCAGTCCAGGGGCAATTCACGGGTTACCTCTGGACTGACTCTAGAGTCTAGAGTAAGAGGGACGAGGGAGCAGGCTGGCAGGACCTTGAGGGAATGGAGTTGCAGGAGTGCTGTCTGGCCAAAGACAAAGGAGGTGGGAGCTGTGAGCAGGCAGCACATCCGAGAGCTGGATGTCATGGGAGGGCCGGGAGTTTGAGAAAGGAAATTTGTCCCTCAGGGGATCACGTGGGATTGTAACAGGAGGCTGTGCAATGGTGGGGGTAGAAGCCAGACTGCTCCGAGGTGGGGGGCCCTCCTTTCTGTACTTTCTTACAAGGGACAATGCAGGGGAGCAGCTGGTCTCCCCGGATGAGGGTGAGCCAGGGCAGCCAGCACGGGAGGCAGGCTGCACTGCTGACACCCTGCCGAGGCCCCTGGGGTACCGCAAGTCACAGACATTTTGAAGTTAAAGGTGAAAGACCTTAGAACAGAGGAGTGAGAGCCACTGACCCCGCACACTCCCAGGTGCCAAGCCCGGGCTGGGTGGACCCTGTCCCTGTGCCTTTGAGTCACTGTGAAGCCCCAGAGCTCCGCCCAGAACCTCCCACGTGAATGACAAGGCTTTCCATCTGGCCGCCAGTGTGGCAGCCGCGGACGCACGTGCTACTGAGCACGTAAGTGCTTTGTGTGACCGAGCAGCGGGATGTGAACAGTGCAAGTCTATTAGCCTAGCCGAGCGAGTGGCTGCATACCGGGCAGCCCAGGTCCAGGCTGTTGGAAGAAACTCTTCCCCGGCCTCCTGTCTCACAGCCACAGAGGAGGCAACGCCAGTGGGGAGCTGGCTTCCAGTCGGCAGAGCACCCCAGCTCCTCCATGCGGCGGCTGGCAGCCAGGCAGGCGCTCTCTCTCCTTTCTCAGGGGGGCGTCTCTGACGCTGGTCATGCCGGGGCTCCGTGGACCAGGAGCCCGTGGTGGCGGGCCTGCACCCCATGACTCCGCTGCCACGCACCCTGGCTCTGCCTGGCTGGGCACAGCCCCTCATAAAAAAAGCCCACTTTGTTTCACCCCCTGACCTGTTTGTGAGTTCCCCTCCCACAGGGATGCTGTGGGCAGGAGGGTGTGTGGCAGGGAGAGGGCTCTGGTTTG
>NW_006287679.1:361493-363912 GCF_000327345.1 Myotis davidii
CTTAGCTTGTCTCTGAGAGTCTCCGAGTGTGATGACCTGGGAGCCTTTTCCGGCAGGACCTGCGGCCAAGCGGTGCCAGCCCTGAGGCTGAAGGGAGACTGGCCGGGAAAACAGCTGAAGTGCCAGTGCCGGGAGGAAGCATTTCCCCTGAGGTTCCTGTTTCTATTCGCCCCCCACCCCCCCAGCAGCCAATCTCTTCTCATCAGAGCTGTCTTGTCACTCTTCCGCTCATGGAAGGTCCAGGGGTTGAAACGTGGACCATGGACCTTCTGCAGAGACTGCTGGTGCTGGGAGAGCGGGCCCTGGCGCTCCTGCCCCCTGGCCGCCGCTTCACTGTCCCGGAGCCAGTGCTGGTCTGTGGAGCCCGAGCTCTCGCCTGCACCTGGCTGGGCAGCGAACGGAGTGGAGAAGGAGTTTCCCCGGGGCTTCACGCAGGGGATGAGGCCATGGGGCGGGGTCTCCATGCCCAGACAAGATATGGGCATCTGTGCCTCAGCCTGCAGTGTCTGCCCCCCACGGGGAAGGGGCGAGTGGGCAAATGGCCATCAACTGCCCTGAGCGTCCAGGAGCCCATCCAGGCGAACTGCTCCGACTCTCGGCCCAGCTGCGGGGGAGGGAAGGTTCTGGTCAGTGGGCAGCAGCGACTGCACACGGGGTGGGGTGGGATGGGGTGGCAGGCGTGATGGGGAGGAGGCGGCCACTGACGGACTCGGTATGGTTCTGGGACGGTCAGCAACTTTGCAGGCTCCAGGCACGCAGACCGGCAAGGTGGCATGTCAGCGTCCACCTCAGGGCCGACAGCCTCCTCGGCAGTGGGAGAGGGGAAGGGCTCACTTCAACCTCAAAACAGCTCTGTGAGGCCGGCACTACTATCACCATTTAGCAGATGAGTAAACTGAGGCACGGAGAAGTCCCGAATCTTGCCCCTGATCACACAGCTAGTTAGTGCAGAACTGGGGTGTGCGCCCAGGCCAGCCTGCCCACAGCCGCCCGCTGCAGGGCTGCCTCCCGAGACAGGCCGGCACCGGGGAACGGGCTAGTCCTGCTACTGACTAGGAAGCCACGGCCCTGAGTGCCCGGCATGGCAACAGCCCTCCCTGTCCGCGCGCTCTGAGCAGCCTGGTCTGAAGCCCTTGCTTCCGGTGGCTCGCTTCTGCCTCAGCCGGCAGATCCTGGCGGCTGAGGCCAGTCACGCATCCGGAGCCGCTGGCCTCACACTGGACTGCTCTTCTGCAGGGAAGCCTGGCCCTTCTGTGAACCACTGTGGGTGACCGCTGTCAAAGCCAGGACCCTTGACTGGGCATCAGCTCTTTTTTCAGTCTGGATATCAGCTATGATTATTATTTTTTTTAAAGAGAGAGAGAGAAAGACTGATGAGAGAGAGGAACATTGATTGGCTGCCCCCTACAGGCCCCATACTAGGGATAGAGCCTGCAACCCAGGCATGTGCCCTGACCGGGAATCAAACTGGCAACTTTTCAGTGCACAGGGAACGCCCAACCAACTGAGCCACACAGGCCAGACCCAGCATCAGCAATCAGAGACCCAGGCCTGGTGGGACTGGCCCTTCCTTCTCTGGGCACAAGTCTGTAAGCACCCTGAAATGCGGGAGAGGGGAAGCTGGGCTGTGCTGCTCGGCCCCGCTCGCCCTCCAGCCTCTGCCCTCCTGGGCTGGGCCAGCTCTACTCTTTACACTTGAAAGTGAGGCTGCAGCTCAGGGCTGTTCCTGGCCCCGCGTTCCTGGGCCTGGGACAGACCTGCAGAGAGGGGCGCTGGGAGACAGCTGGTGTGGGCGCGGGAGCCGTGGGGGACCGCAGGCAGGCCCCCAATGGGAAGGGTAGCTAGCGAAGGTAGCAGTTACTTATAAAGCGCTCACCCAGGCCGGGTGCGGGCGCTGTCTCTCTCATGCCTCTTCCTTTGAGTTCTCAGCCAGGGCCCCACGGCAGTGGCATCATAGAGTCAAAGGCAGGAAAGCAGGCAAAGGAAAGCGAGGCGTTTGCCCAAAGTTCCCCAGGTGGTAAGTGGTGGGTCAGGAGGGCCGCTCACCAGTGAGCCCTGGGGGCTCTGAAATGAAATGCCTCTAGGGCTGGCAGCTTGGTGAGCTCAGTGCCCTGGGGTGCCTGCACACGGGGTCCTGCACACGGGGCTCCTGTGCACACAGGGTCCTACACACGGGGTCCTGCACACGGGGCTCCTGCACACGGGGCTCCTACACACCGGGTCCTGCACACGGGGCTCCTGCACACAGTGCTCCTACACACGGGGTCCTGCACACGGGGTCCTGCACATGGGGCTCCTGCACACGGTGCTCCTACACACGGGGTCCTGCACACGGGGTCCTGCACATGGGGCTCCTGCACACGGTGCTCCTACACACGGGGTCCTGCACACGGGGTCCTGCACACGGGGCTCCTTGGCA
>NW_006287679.1:364044-365595 GCF_000327345.1 Myotis davidii
GCGGCCATGGCTGCCTTCCGATGGCTGCCTGGCTGCCTCCTCCTCCCCGAGTCCAGGGCAGAGGCGTCCTGGCCTCCTCGGAAGCCGTGTCCAGCACTGTGTGTGCGCGGTTGAGAGGTGACCTGGTCGCGGGGATAGAGATGGCTACCTGCAGCCTCTCTCCTCCTTGCCACAGATCCCCGACGCCAGTGGGAAGCCAGTACCATCTGAGGAACCACACGGGACAGTCTGCCACCTAGGCTGTCGGAGGCTGCATTTCCAGAGGGGACTCCAAGGCAAAGGTGCCAGAGCCAGCAGTGTCTCCAGAAGGCGGCTGGGGCGGTTGGCATGGAATCTAGGACGTGTGCTAGCGAGCCAGTGGGGCTCGGTGGGGAACAGGCCCCAGCTCCCACCGGGAGTGAGCCAGGCGGTGATTTGCCTGCTGACTGCTGCCTTTCTTGGCTGCACTTGCCCTTGGGCGCCGTTAGCCCTGCCCGTGTCGTGATCTGAGCAGGTGACTGCGGCCGACCGAAGGGGTTTGCAGGGACTTCCGTAGCTCCCAGGGGATGAGAGTTTGGGGACATGGGAGGGCCGCCCGCCAGCGCCTGCTGCAGTAGGAGGGAAGTCGTGGCTAAGGACTTCCAGGGAGGCTCGGCACGAGGGAACGGACTCGGCAACTGTGGGACCTTTGCTCACGACTTACCCACTTTCCTCTCACTTAGGATGCAGATGTAATGGCTAGAGTTGTGGCAGCCACACTGTGTCCATGAGGCAGAGACCACAGAACCATGAAGCCCTCTCTCTGTTCTGACAGCTTTTAGTTACCCATTTACTACTGGAAATTATGTCATATGAGAAAAAACACCTTCTTATAGTTTGAGGCAGCCATTGTATTTGGATTTATGTTACTTGCACCCCAACCCAATGTTATAAATGCTGAAGACTGAACGAGTAAACCAGGCAGGGCCGGTAGTGGAGGGCTCCGCCCTCTGTCCGAGGGGCCTGTGCGGGCCCGTCAGCCGCCAGATGGCACTTCTTTTGCTCCAGGGGAGGAGGCCGGGAGGGGAGCCAGATCACACCTCGCTTAGAAGTGAGTTGCCTAACTCTCCTCTCTCTGGAACTCTGTTTCCTCGTCTGTAAAATGGGGATAACAACCCTATGAAACTGAAATTTGTTACAAGGATTAAACGAGAAACATGTGACCAGGGATCAGCAGCGTTACTGACACATAATAGATCCTCAATAAAGGATTCTCATGGGCCTGTGAGAACAGGACGATCCATCGGAGGAGCTCTCCGTATTCCGAGGGAGGACATTTGCTCATTCCCATTGTGGGCCCGGGGCACAGACTCTGTGGGCGGGTGATGGGAGGCCCCGAGATCACACCCTGGCTGTGAGGGCACCTCCTCCAGCACCTGCAGGAGCCGGAGGAACACCAGAGTGGCACTCACGCGGGGCAGACTCAGCAGAGAAATTCTGCGATTGGGTCTTGAAACCAGAGCCAACCTTTGACAAGGACCCCAGTGGGCTGTGCCTAGGCTCCCAGCTCACCTCTTGCACTGCCCCCCCGCC
>NW_006287679.1:365758-372525 GCF_000327345.1 Myotis davidii
CTCCAGCCACGGGACACAGCTCACCAGCCCCCCCACCTCCCCCTAGCCTCCAGGACTCAGGATACAGCACCCCCCCCATCCCCCCCAGCCTCCAGGACTCAGGACACAGGCTCCTCCAGCTCTGAACTGAAATGCACTGTTGGAAGGAGCCCATGTGGCACAAACAACTGGAGGAGGTGCTGCTCGCGGGCTGTGCATGGAAAGCCTGACGGTTAGACTGGGCACTTCAGCTCCCGGGCCAGCCCCTGAGCAGAGGGGCACAGGAGCCCCCGGGAGGGCGGACGGACTCTCCTCCCACCTGGCAGGAGCCTTCCGCAGGGGTGAGGTGTCTCCAAAACACGTGCATGGCAATTGAGGGAGTTGTCTGTTACGGACAGAGAAAGCTCCCATTCACAGCTGTGGCTCCCGGTCCTCGGAGGTTCCCGCGTGGGGTCCCTGTAAGGCATTAGGAACCCTCCCCACTCTAGGGTCTCCGTCACACACTCTGTGACCACCCCCCAGGCAATGCTGGGCTTGGGGTTCCGCCCAGCACTCCTCTGATGGCAGATGTCTGGGCACAAAGCAGGGGTACCACTCCCTCCTCTAGCGTCTTGTTGCTTGAGAGATGGTTTCCCTGTGGTGACACAGACCTGCAGGCATAGCTCTGCTTTTTGTGAAACAAATAAACACAAATCGCCACCCTGAGTTCTGACACCAGGTCTGAGCTTGTGTGGGTGCGGGTGGATTTGTTCCCGTGTTTCCACCCTCCTCCTCCTCACCCCCCCCCCCCCTCCCCTCCCCCCCCCCCCCACTCCCCACCCCTCACTCCCCCGTCCCTGCCTCAGAGGGGACTCCACAAACTCTCAGAGACAAGAATGTCTGCTCTTGGCTTTGGCCTCAGGGTGACAGGATTGATGACATAAATGATAGAAGTGGGAGAGGAGGTGGGAAAAGGGGGCAGAAGTGTGGGCATGGGGGGCTGGGCTGGCAGATCCTGCCCAGGGAGGCCCGGGGGCTCAGTCAGTGCCACAGGAGCCTCTCGGTGGTCGCTCCACACCGTTGTCCTTCCTACATGGGGCGGGGCTGCAGAGGACCTCCTGTTGGGGTGGCCAGCACGCCGGCCCAGGGGGGCCTCCAACAGTGTCCGAAGACCTTGCCTGGCACTTCCCATGGTCCCATGGTTGCCGTGGTGATTGGCGGGTCCATGTTAATAAAGGAAGAGAGCGGGGAGTCAGGGTGCGGGCAGGGCTGGCTGGGAGCAGAGGCCTGTGGGTTTCACCAGGAAGCTTCACACCCCAGGAACTCGCAGCTCGTCCCTCCCAGGGGCCTCACAGCCGCCCGCCGCCCTCCGGGCTGGATGGTCAGGGACCCTCAGAAGTGTGAAATCTTGAGAAGCTGCTGGTTAAAATCCCCAGACAGAGTTCTCCCTCTCGCCTGCTGTGGCTCAGGGGTTGAGCCTTGACCCATGAACCAGGAGGTCAAGCTTCCATCCTGGTCGGGGCACAGCCGGGGCTGTGGGCTCAATCCCTGGTGGGGGCGTGCAGGAGGCAGCCCATCAATCATTCTCTCTCATCATTGATGTTTCCATCTCTCCGCTCCCTTCCTCTCTGAAATCAATGAAAACATTTATTGAAAAAGAGAGACGGCTCCCCTGCTCTCCCGCTCTGTGACCTGCGCTCGCTGTGACCTCCACCCGGCCAGGGTGGACCTGCTGGGTGGGCAGTAGACCACAGGGCAGCGAAGCGCTTCAGTGCGGGAGCAGTGCGCTGGGGAAGGGAGGCGACCGGCTCCATGCACACCCGACGGCAGCTGGCACTCACTTTTTGCCACTGGGGAGCTCCGTGGGACCGGATGTGAGCGAGAACCCCCTCGCCCTTCCTCTTGTTTTTAAAAAACAGCTGTATTGAAATATACTGAGCATGTACAACTTACCAATTGAAAGTGGTGTTAGTTTTGCTCATAGAGCTGCACAGTTACCCTCAAATCTAATTGCGGAACATTTTCATTTTCCCAAAGAAATGTCATCTTCGTTCTCCCTTCTCCCCACCCCGGTGGCCCCCATCTACCTGCCTCTAAAGGTTTGCCTGCGCCGGGCATTTCATAGACAGACTCCTGTAATGTGTGGGCTTTGTGACTGGCTCCTTTCAGATTCATCTCCGCGGTGTCAGGAATCGACACTGTACCAGTATTTCTTTTTGTGGCCAGTACTGAGAAGGCCCATACATTCCTTAGCCGTCATTCAGCCACAAAGTCCTGGGGTAGTTTGGCTTTAGCCATGGCTGATTTGGGGCTCAGGTGATGTCACCAGGAGCTATCTTCTCTCTGGCTTCCTCTGCTGGGTTGTGAGATGTAGCAAATAAAAGTACAGGGTGCCAGTTGAATTTGAATAGAAGATAAACAGAAATACCTTTTAGTATAACCAGCTCCCACTAAATAGTTGAGACAGGCTTATACGGGAAAACACCCTCCATTGCTCATTGAGGCTGACGCACAGGTGCCTCCTGCATGGTATGCGCAGCTCCTGGCTCTCATCCGGAGGGTGGGTGCCCTGGAGCACCAGACCAGCAAGTGCCCATGGCTGCTCCCCAGCAAGGACTGGGTCTGTGACGATTTGCAGTCAGTCACTGTGTCCAGGGGAACTCAACTCGCGGGTTGCTCTCACCTGGCTTACCTGCCCCATCTCCAAGCCCAACCTGGGGTCCACTTGGAAGGGGCTGGGTCTTTCAAAAGAAAATGCCATGTTGTGAAGAGGGCATGTTCAACTGGTAGAGATGGGATAGATGGGAGGCAAGAAAACCTGGGTCCACTGTGAGCACATGCAAGGAGGGGCAATTCCTGAGCCAGAGGCAGAAAAGTGGGAACCCACCCCAGCTGGTGGAGTGACCAAAGCTGATCTCAAGGTAAAAATCATCTTGTGATGGGGTCATTGGTGAGACCCACCCAGCAGCCCTCTCCTCATTACTTCTTCTCTGAGCCCCAGTCCCCTCATCAGCAAAATGGGACAGCACAGCACACTGGTTGGGGTTGCTGTGAATTTACCCAGGATTCATGTGATTTGGCCCAATTAGTTCTCATATAATGATAATGATAATACATTTGGTCAAGAGCTTGTAAAACTTCATTTCTAAGTGGTAGATTTCACAAATTGAGCTTTTAGTTGTAGAGACCTTTCTTTCCTTGTAAATAGCAAAATGAATCATAACTGACCATCAGGGCTCTTCACCTCAGAGCAGTGGACACTTGGGGCTGGAGCATTCCATGCTGGGGCCATGCTGGGCAGCCCTGGGTGTTCCCAGCATCCCCTGGGTGTACCCAGCATCCCCCGGGTGTTCCCAGTATCACCTGGGTGTTCCCAGCATCACCCCCGGGTGTTCCCAGCATCCCCTGGGTGTTCCCAGCATCACCCCCGGGTGTTCCCAGCATCACCCCCAGGTGTTCCCAGCATCACCCCTGGGTGTTCCCAGCATTCCCCCGCGGTGTTCACAGCATCACCTCTGGGTATTCACAGCACCCCTTTCTCGGCCCACAGGAAGCAACAAGAAGCAGTGGCAGCTTCTGCCTGCCAGCTATACCAACAGAAACGTCTCCAGACATAGCAAGTCAATTTATCTCCCTATGGGGACCACCATAATAATAAAACAGACACAGACTCATCTACATGTGTTTTAAGTTATTGCATGGAATGTATATTGCAGGCCCCTCATCACACATGTCCCATTAGGAGTCTTTCTCTATGTGGTGAGCTAGCGAGGTCCCTTACCACTGAGTAGCACAGATGGGAGGGAAGACTCCACTTCTTGAAGTAAGCACCTGAGTGTCCTTCCTGCTGTGGCACTCACACTGCAGGGGGGCTTTCACACTGCATGCAAGGAGGGCTTCCACACTGCAGGGATGGTGTTCACACTGTGTGGGGTAATTCACACTGCAGGAGGCTTTCACATTGTAGGGAGGGGCTTTCACACTGCAGGGAGGGCATTCACACTGCAGCGAGGGTATTCATACTGCAGGGACAGTGTTCACACTACAGGAGGCTTTCACAATGCAGGGGGCTTTCACACTGTAGGGAGAGGCATTCACCCTGTGTGCAGGGACGGTGTTCACACTGCAGGGGGCTTTCACACCGCTGGGAGGGTGTTCAAACCACAGGGAGGGTGTTCACACTGAAGGGTGGGGCTTTCACACTGCAGGGAGGGCATTCACACTGCTGGGAGGGTGTTCACACTACAGGGAGGCTTTTACACTGCAGGGGGCATTCACACTGCAGGGAGGGGCATTCACACTGCAGGGGGTTTTCACACTGTAGGGGGGCATTAAACCTGCATGCAGGGAGGGTGTTCACACTGCTGGGGCTTTCACACTGCAGGAAGGGCTTTCACACGTAGGGAGGTTGTTCACACTGCTGGGAGGGTGTTCACACTGCAGGGAGGGTTTTCACATGCAGGGAGGGCTTTCACACTGCAGGAAGGGCCCCACCCAGTCCCCTCTTTAGCTCGCATCTCAGCACAGCCAAAGGGCTTCCCAGAACATCAGGGTTTGTGCAGCATGGATATCTCACAGTCCTGCTCTGCTGTTTACTATTTTTAAGTCATAGAAAGAAAGGCCATAGCCATGTGCTCATCAGTTGTGGTGGGTGGGAGGGAGGAAGGTGCCTGCAGGCAAACACAGGAGAAGGAACATTCCGCTAAGACTCCTGGACCTGACACTGAAACCACATTACCTCAGCAGCTGGCCATTTGGAGGAGCTGTCTGACCTCCACAGGCTGCGCCCAGCTCAACCCGGGCCCTGCACGCTGAGGCCCACACTAGTTTGTTTCCTGCTCTGTGGTCACCACCTTGAAGTTCCTAACACCTTTGAAACAAGGTTGCTGCCGGAAGCCGGTCCATCCTTGCTGCTTGACACAGTCGCTGCAGGGAAGAAACATCTGCACAGCATATGTTCCAAGGCACCTGGAGTATATGGCATACTGTTCTTAATATGTTTGCTCCCCTTCTTGGCGCTATGTGTTTTAACCAAGGTCACCTCTCCGAGAAAGGTTGTTTCCCCAGGTAGGGATTTTTCCCTGAAGTTAGGGAGGGAATAAAACCCCTTAACTAAATGCCAGACGGGTAGTTAATCACTTTAACTACAAACAATCATGCTTAAGCTACATAATCTTTACTCCCTGGAATGGAGATAAGAAACGCCCTAACCTTTGTAATAGAAATTGACAGGATTAAAATCAACTGGTATAAATACAGATAGAAATTGATAGGATTAAAATGAACTGCTATAAATACTGATGTAACAAGACAATAAACACCAGAACCTGGCTGGAGATCCTGGCTAGAACCTGGTTAGGCTGCTGATCAACTGAACGCTGTCTGCGTGTCATTCCTTCTTCGCCGACTCCGTCCATACCTTTGGGAACCCCTGGACCTGCTGGGGTTGGACCCCAACAGGTTGCCACATCCTCATTTTGTGCCGACCCCGTAAAACCATGTGGCCACTCCGCTCTCGGACCTCAGTGGTTGCATCTGTGAGCAGCAGTGAGGATGGGCCCTCCGGCCGCTGGGAGAGTCACGGCCCCGGCCAGAGTGGGTTGTCAGGGCAGTGGCTGCGGGCGTGCCCAGGACCAGCTCAGGAGGAAGTCTTTGCAGGCCTGAGACATGACTCGCAGCTTCGGAGCCCTTGAAATCCTCACTGTTTATTATTTCTCTTCCTCCCATCTGTTTCCTGCTGCAGTGAGCTCTTTAAGTTAAAAGGCCTGTGGACTTGTGTGGGGGATGATGAGGGGGGAGTGAGGGGGGCAGTTGGGGGAAAAGAAGGAGGATAGTTGGGGGACCCTGCCCGGTGCAGCGTCCCCGAGGGCGAGTTGGCTGAGCTGAGAAAACAGGCCGGGTCCCCAGGCTTATGCAAGAGAGGAAGGAAGAGCAGAGAGAACGAAATGAAGTTTCTTTTGGGGACAATGAAAATGTTCTACAATTAGATTTTTGGGGATAACTGCAACTACACTTTCCACTGGTAAGTTTTACATGTTAATTAAGTATATTTCAATAAAGGTGTTTTTTGTTTGTTTTTAAAGAAACAAGCAAACAAAATAAACCAGCAGGGGAGGGAGCTGGAGCAGGACCAGGGAGGGCCTGGGGCAGGTCCCGGAGGCCCGCGAGCGGCATGGGCTTCTGTCCTCCGAATGGAAGCGGTGGAGTCCGGCCTTGGTTCTGATCATTCATTTTCAGGGCAGCGCAGGGTGAGGGGCGTGGCCCTCGTGCCTGGGTTCAAGTCCCGGCTGAGCACGGGTCCAGGCAGCGGCTGCAGCAGGTGCTGTCGCATCTCCAGGGCCTCGGGGTCTCAGCGGGAAACAGGATTGAGGAGCAGCCCTCCCAGGAGCTTCGCTGAGTGCGCACTCGGGGAGGCGCAGGAGTGCCTGCCTGGCCCTTTAGACACGCCAGCAGGTGCTCATCTGCGGCGGAGGGAGCCCAGCCAGCCGGGACCGGCTTTCCGCAAAGCTCTCAGCCTGGCTCCGTCCAGTAGGTGCTGGCTCCGAGGCTTCCTTGCAGATGGACCCTCCGTCGGCGGGTTCCTGTGGCCGGAGGCTGGGGCCTCGGGAAGATGCCGCCAGGGCACCTGGGCTGCTCACAGCACAGCATGGGGGTGGCGGTGGTGGGGGGGGGCAGGAATGTCTGAGCTTCCAAAGGAAAGCGGGCAGACACGCCCTCCAAGCCTTCCGGCTGCTCCGCGGCTTCAAGCAGGAGGCAGGCAGCCAGTGGGGTCCTCGGGCTGAGAGGGAGGCAGGTCCCGGATCGGATCT
>NW_006287679.1:372693-373024 GCF_000327345.1 Myotis davidii
CTTCCCTCCCTGCGATGCTCCTGGGGACCAGGTGGGGGGAAGGTCCGCCCAGCAGGTGCTCAGAGACTAAGGCGTAACCTGAAGGAGCCTCCAGTGCCCGCGGGAGCCCTGGGCTGCCGGGGACTGCAGGCACCCGTGCTCGGTGTCCTGCGTGGGCTGGCAGGGCCCCTGGTTTCTGGGGTTTGGTTCCTGCATGGCTGGCAGGGCCCCTGGTTTTTGGGGTTTGCTTCCTGCATGGCTGGCAGGGCCTGTGGTTTCTGGGGTTCGGCTTATGAATGATGGGGCTGCGGACGTGGGGTTCGTGCTGGCCCTTCTGGTTTGGGAGGAGCAG
>NW_006287679.1:373378-375173 GCF_000327345.1 Myotis davidii
CTGGCCTGGCCTCGGTGCCTCCCAGGCCCAGTCGGGACAGAAGACCATTGTCTGACCGCAGTGAGGCGGGGACCCACCTCCTTGCTCTCAGCACCAGGCGCTGGAGAGGCTGCCCCACATCGAAGACCCACAGTCACGCTGCATCCGGACCCCGAGTCCCAGCCCTGATGGTGCATACAGTAACCTTACAGGAGCAAAGTGAACGAGGGTGTGGCTCTATTTATGGGGGGGAGGGCGATCAGGGAGCAGCCAGCCCTTAGCCCCCAAACCAGAGGGGAACACAACTGCACATTCGCCATCACCTCTGACCCCGGGCACCTGCACAAGTCGGGCTCGATCATGTCCCACAGGGGTCACCGAGCCACACCAGCAGTGAAGAAATGCGCCCAAGTTGCCCAGAGGAGGGGTGCTGAGGTGGGCCCGGCCGCCGGAGACCCCGTGGGCGCTCTCCGCCTCCTGCCTGGGCGCAGGCCGCGGGCTGGCGAGGGGGAGAGCTGGGAGGAGGTTGGAGGCAGGGAGGCAGGGCTCTGGTTTTAGCTCCAAGTAGAGAGGCCACCCTGTGGCAACCTGACCCCCCCCCACCCCCCCGGAGCGTTACAAGGGCCACCACGCTGCCTTTGGGGACCCCAGGCAGAGGGTTAGGAGGCCATTAGGCTCAGATGTGCCCTGAAGCCAGGGAAGGGCTGGGCACCTATGCCGCCACCCACACCCCCTCTGCCAGGCAGGTGTATCATGCAGCTGAGCCAGGCTTGTGCCAGGGACCACAGAGGAGCTGCAAAACCCAGTCATGGTGGGTTCGATCCCCAAGTTTGGGGTTGAATCCCTAGTCAGGGCACAGAGGTGAATTGTTCCAGCTCAGATCTCACACACGCACATGCCCACACATACGTGTGCATATACATGCACACACACATACATGTGCATGTACACACACACACAAAATGCAAAGTAGTGCCACCTTGCAGGAATCCCAATCAGGGAATCCAAAGGTGGTGGAGACCTACCTGGGCCAGATTACAGGACTGTAAGGAGGTGCCAAGGAGGTGGGGCATCACTCAGAGGTCAGTGAGGAAACAGTATGGCGGTTCCTCAAAAAATTAAAAATAGCAGCACCATATGACCCAGCAATTCACTTCTTTGTATTTACCTGAAAAAATCCAAAGCACTAATTTGAAAAGACATATGAACCTCTATGTTCACTGCAGCATCATTTACAAGAGTCAAGATATGGAAGCGACCCAGTGCCGCTCAGTAGACGGTGGATGAGCCCTGCCCGTCGCTCAGCGGGTGAGAGCGTGGTCCCGAGACACCACGTTTCGGTTCAGTCCTCAGTCAGGGCACATCCAAGAGTCACCCAGCGCTTCAACCAGTGATGTTTCTCTCCCCCTTCCTCTCTCTCAAATCAACAAATTTAAAACACACTTAAAAAAATAGAAGAGTGGATAAAGAGCATCCACAAAGTCATAGATACAGAGAACAGGCCAATGGTTACCAGAGGGAAAAGGAGTTTGGGTGAAAAAGGATTAAGAAGTATAAATTGGTTGTTACAAAACAGTCCTGGGGATGTGAAGTGCAGCGTAGGGAACATAGTCAGGGATCCTATATAATAAAAGAGAAAAATGGTAATTGGCGTACGATGATACCCTTTTCATTGGCTAATCAGGGCTATATGCAAATTAACTGCCAACTCAGATGGCAGTTAACTGCCAACAAGATGGGGGTTAATTTGCATATGTAGGCACAATGCAGGGAGGCGAAAGGGAAAGCAGGAAGAAGCCCCCTGCCACTGACAGTG
>NW_006287679.1:375749-377260 GCF_000327345.1 Myotis davidii
AGGGTCCCCTGCCCAGGCCTGACACCTCTGTCAGAGGCGTCAGGCCTGGGCAAGGGGCCGATCCTGCGATTGGAGATTGATGGGGGTCAATGCCTGAAGACTCCCAGTATGTGAGAGGGGTCAGGCTGGGCTGAGGGACAGTCCCCCTCACCCCCACCCAGTGCACGAATTTCGTGCACCGGGCCCCTAGTTTTATAATAAGTATGAATGCTGGGTTCCTGAGATATTAGGGGAATCGCTTCCTAAGGCACAAAAATGTTTGCTCGCTGTATTACACACCTGGTAGTAATGTGACATTGTATGCCAACTGTAAATAAAAATTTTAAAAATCGATGGGAAGCCTTTGAAGAATTATACAGGGGAGAGTAACTTTCAAATTTGTTTTAGAAAGATTATGTCAACTCCATCCCGAATAACATCCTGAGGCAGTTAAGGGACTATTGCAAAAACCTAGGAGGGGACCGGTGGGGTCTTAGAGTAAAGAAGCAGCAGTGGGGATGGAGAGATGGATGGAGGTCAAGATCAAGATCGAGGTGACAGCCCCAGAGACTCCTTATGGTGGGGAGGGAGGGACCAAGGGTGCCCACAGCACCATGGCCTGAGCAGCTGCAGGGGCTGAGGGCTGCGGGGGAGGGGGGCTGGGTGTCCAGGGTCAGGTGGGTGGGGCCCTCGTGAATCTCACAGTGGAGGTTTTCCTGAGGCAGCTCCACAGATCAGAAGCGGAGGTGGAGGTGGAGGCTGCTGATTGAGAAATGGGAGGCACAGACAGACAGACAGACAGGACAGACAACCGGGGCAGCTGCAGCCACTCAGCGAGGCGATGCCCTTCGAGGGAAGAAGGGACACTGGCGGGGGTTGAGGTCAAGAGCCAGGAGGCGCCTGGGTTCTTGTCTCTGTCACTCGCTGGCTGGTGAGTTTGGGCCAGTGATTTCTCTCTCCCTCCCCCACACTAGACTTGGATGAGGTCAGAGGTCTCTGTGGCCCGAGAGCCGAGGAGGTCCTGGGAGCCTCAGCGTCCCGCAGCCGGGGCGTTGCGCAGCTCTGCTCGGGACTGCAGTTCTTTCGCTTCAGTTTGTTTTGTTTTGTAACGTGGCCTCTGACTGAGTTTTGATTTGGAGAAAGGTCCCCATGACTCAAAGAGGTTGCTGCAGCGTGGCCTCAGCCCGTGGCTGCTGGATCACGGGGGCCTGGAGTTCGGGGGGAGAGTGGGGGGGACAGGTGAGGTGGCAGCCGGGCTCAAGCCAGAATGAAATAGTTTAATTGTTAATAAGCTCAGCTAGTGCTTCATGGATCCTTATCAGTGTGTCCCTCCCACTCCTCTGAAGGTGGGGTTGGACGCATGGGCTGGAGGTGGGCCTGGCCGAGGTGTATGTTTGGTGGGTGGAGCTTGGAGGCCTCACTTCCCAGCCAACTTTTCTATGTGCATTTGGAGCTTTTTTTTTGTTCTTGGAGGGTGAGTTGGACCACACATACCCTCTTACCCTTTTTTTAAAAAAAAAAAAAATATATAT
>NW_006287679.1:380204-388454 GCF_000327345.1 Myotis davidii
GGTTGGCTTCCTCTGTCACTGAAGCAAGAAAGCCTCATGTTCGCTTCAAGCTGCCTGGCTGCCGGCCGCCATCTTGGCTGGCAGTTAATTTGCATATTGCCCTGATTAGCCAATGGGAAGGGTAGCGGTCATACACTAATTACCATGTTTCTCTTTTATTAGATAGGATTTTTATTGATTTCAGAGAGGATGGGGAGGGAGAGAGAGATTGAAATATCAACGATGAGAGAGAAACCGATTGGCTGCCGCCAGTATGCACCCCACTGGGGATCAAGCCTGCAACCCAGGCATGTGCCCTGAGTTGGGAATCAAACTGTGACCTGGTTCACAGGTTGATGCTCAACCACTGAGCCACACCATCTGGCCCACCATTTTTTATTAACAACTAGAGGCCTGGTGCACGAAATTCATGCATGGGGATTGGGGGGTCCCTCAGCCTGGTATCCCCCCTCCTGAAATCCAGGACCCCTCAGGGGATGTCTGACTGCCAGTTTAGGACATCCCTCTTGCAATCCAGGACCGCTGATCCCTAACTGCTCACCTGACTGCCTGATCGCCCCTAACTGCTTGCTGGGTGGCAGCTGGCTGGGGTTAGGGGCCGTGGTCTCTGGTTGTTCTGGTTGTTCTGCCGTTTTGGTTGCTGGGCTTTTATTATATAGGATTTCTCTCCCCACAGGGACCGAGGATTTTCCTGGGAGAAAAGAATCTAGGATTGTGGTCTTTGCCTTATATTCAAATGTAAAAACATCCTCATCTTTTGGGCTTGGCTGCTCCAGTCAAGGCTGATCCTTAGAAAGGACACAGGATTCGGAGCAGGCACTCCTAAGGGAAGGGGCCTGGAGGGAGCTGGACTCAGCCCCAGGCCAGTGGCTGGAGGCAGGCTCCTCCCCAGCAGGGTTTGGAGGGGCTGAGCTTCCTCCTTGGTGGGCAGCCCTCGGGTCGGGCTCAGGAGGCTCAGTTAGCATTGCTGCGGGTGTGAACTGGAGCCTCATCCCCGCTCTCACCTGCTCTGAAGGGACTGGAGGCCTCTGTAGACCTGGGCCCTAGAAGTAAGTGTGATCGCCACAGCAGTCAGACGGGGAGGGCGAGAACCACAGCAGCTGCAGGGTCCAGTCTCAAGGACAAGACTTCTCCACCTCTGCCAGGCAGCAAAGATGCTGGGGACTGAGCTCACGGCCAGTTTAACTCGTGGCTACCGGTGCGAAGCGTGGCTGCCTGCACGACAGCGCACCTGCACCTCTTAGCCGAGTGGCTTAACCCGGCTGCCTTCTTATCCGTCAGGTAGGGACCGAGCACCTCTGCCATAGCGTTGTAATCAAGATGAGTAACGTAGGTAAATTACATGTACCTGGTGGTGTGACTGACTCACAGGCACCTGGGTGGCCTGGAAAGGCAGGATCTGAAGGGAACCCTGGGGAAAGCTGGACATTCTGTTCCTTTAGAAGGTGGGCCTGAGGGAAGTGGTTCTCCAGGCTGAGAGTGGGCCAGAATCACCGGGAAGGTCCGGCCCCAGGAGGTCTGGCTGGGCCAGGCCCTGCTTTCTCACCAACCCAGGAGCTGCCCGTCGGGCCAGCATGTGCACCGGCGACTGTAATGCACTTCCTTTGCCTCTATGGTGTGGCCCTGGTGCTTGAGTGGGACCTCGGAGTCACGTTGTGACTAAATCGGAAACGCCAGGGCGGCCATGGCTTCCCTCCCAGTGCACATGGCACCTGACACAGGAGGAGAGAAGCACCACTGCAGCCATAAATTGCTTTTGCACATCTTCCCGGTTAACTTTCCCCCACCGCTGGTAGCAGGCTCCCTCATGGCTCTGGGGGAGGGGACAGCCTGCCCAGCTGGACCAGGGGTGACGCACTCCTAGAGGCAGAGGAAGCCAAGGGCCTGGGAAGGGTGTCCCGGTCCCCTGGTCTGTCCTCAGCACCTCCCGGGCCACTGTGAGCCCTTTCCTTGGCTTCTGCCACAACTCTGCCCACAGACACCTACTGTGGTGACCACACCAGTCAGCCCCTGAGTCCAGGTCCTGGGGTCCTGCCACACACATACACACACTCTCTCTCTCTCTCTCTCTCTCTCTCTCTCTCTCTCTCTCTCTCTCTCTCCTGGTGTGTGTGCGTGCGCGCATGTGTGTGTGTGTGTGTGTGTGCCTCTGGGCTCCCCACTTGAAGAAGGGAATGGCTCCCTGGCCATGTCCTGAGCCTGGAACAGGGCCTGGCACAGGGCCTGGGTCCTGAGCCTGGAAGTCGCTGGGGAGTCTCAGTAGCTAAGTGCAGTCTCTAGCTCAGCTCTGTCTCTAGCTTTTAGCTGTTGAAAGATAATCCAAGAATGAAAAGGCCGCACAGGATGAGGCGGGCCAGTCTGGGGAACCCGGCTCCTGGCGCAAGCTGGCCGCCTGCAGGCAGTCACCTGGCCTGCAGCCTCCAGGAATCCCGCGCTGGCTGAGCCTGGCAGAGCCCCAGGCAGAGAAGTGAGAGCTGGTTCAGACCAGTGGTTCGCCCTGGCCCTGCCCCCGCTCCCGCCCCCGCCCCCTGCAGTAGTTTTTCACCAGGAGGTGAAATGACTTGTTATGGACTGTGTCCCCAGGGAGCATTCCGTGGCCAAGCTCCTGCTCCCAGCTGTGCATCACAGCTGCAGGCCTGCCTGCTCGAGCGTGTGGCACAGGAGCCGGGTGGGGCTGTGCCAGGGGTGCCCCGTGGCAGCACCCAGGCCCTGGAGGGGGGAGGGCACAAGGGAAATGCTGTTCCTGGTCTGCCTGGCTCCCTTCAGCTGCACCCCAGGGGGGCAGGCGGAGGTCAGAGCTGCTGCTGGCATCACTGCGTTCAGACTCAGATACCAGGGTACCAGCCAGCAGGAGGGGGGGGGGGCGGGCAGGGAGAGGGGTCTCCACATAGCTCTCCAGCCTGGCATGCCCGCTGGGACTCACGCAGGGCAGCTGTGATAGAAAGAAAAGACAAAATGGTCCTGGATGGTGGCTGGGAGCTGCCAGCTTTGCTGAGAGGCAGCGTGCATGCCCGCTGCGCGCCTGGCTGGCTCAGGTGGAAGCAGCCGTGGTGATGCTCCCCGTGCACCCCGGCCCCCGCTCTCCAGTGGCATTTCACAGGCCACTAGCCCGTCCTCACAGGAAGCGCTGCAGCTGCTGAAGGCCTGCCTGCGCGGCCCACACACGTGGACGTGGGGTTTGCACTAGGGTCATCTGCCTGGAGTACCAGCATCTTTGCCCACGGTTTCTTCATGCCAGTGCTGGCGACAGCAGACACTGTGTTCAGAGGAAAGCACATGAGCAGCCAGGCTGACAAGACTGTTCAGCTTCCAGCTCTGCCATGGAGCCAGGAACCCTTGGGTGGTCCCTCCCAGTGCCCCTCCCCGCGCCTCGCTCTGACCTGCAGGCCTCTGTGGGGAGGGTGGAACTGTGTGCCCCAGGGCTTCAGGATGTGAGCAGCGTTGGAAATAAGGCCATGGCAAATGTAAGTCGCTGAGGGCCTATGGAGCAGCTGGTCCCTTCATCCGCCAGGGGAACATGTGAGCAGAGGCAAGCACACCGTGGGCGCGAATGGTGAGACCGTGGACACAGCCTGGCCAGGAGCACTGCCAGGAGCTGCAGAGCCAGAAGGCTCTTTTCTGGAGCCTCAGGGCACTGGCTCCTCCCCCTTTACTCTGGGCATCTACCTGCCAGAACTATAAGCAAGTGCCTCTTGGGTGTTTAAGTTGCCTGTGCCTGTGACAGTGGGACAGAAGCTGATACGGGCCTTGTCCTGACAGATGGAGGCTAGAAAGTCCTGCACCTCCCCTCCCGCCGTCTCAGCTCTTCTGGCTGGACTAGCAGCCAAGTGAACAGAAACAGACTCCCAGGAGGACGTGGAAGTTTAATACATGCGTGGGAATAACACGGACACGGGAAACCCACGGAAATCCCAGAGACCGCAAGGCAGCCCTGGGGCTGGAAGGCGTTTGCACCGTCTGCATCTCCTGGGCAGGAGAGGGTAGGGTCAAAGGTTCCCCTGAGCCTTGTTTCCCAATAACCAGCTGAGCGCCGTTATCCCCGGAGCAGCTCCAGGCGGCAGCACTGGGTCCCTTCACTGCCCTGGAAACCCCGGCAGCATGGACCCCAGGCCCGGGCTCCAACCCAGGCCCGACCCCCAGCCGGCGGCTCTCCAAGTGCGGAAGCTGGGCCCAGAGCCGGTGGCAGCCGGTGGTCACTGCCTCAGGAAGCAGCCTGCTGCGGGCAAGGGCCGGGGCCACGCTGGCGCCAGCTTCCTCCTGGCAGGGCGGTTCAGAGGGGGTGCCCACAGTCTCTCAGAGGCGTCGGTGGGATGGAGCCTAGCTGCCCACAGGCATGACCCAGTTATTAACATGCCTCCATGATTCTCCTCCTGCTCTAACCCCTTCCTTGCTCTCCTACGTGCTTCCTGGGATGCACTCCTAGAACAGACTGCTTGCATCCAAAGCCAGGGCTCAGGTCCTGGGGAAGAGGCGAGAGGGGGTGGGGGTGCCAGGTGCAGCGGCTCCTCCTGGGGTCACCCAGCAGCTCCGAGGGGGGGAGACACTGGGGCTCACAGACAGGGAGTGGACTCATAGGCCTGGAGAGAGGCAGCAGGCTGAGGGGCGGCTCCCCCAGAATACTAGGGGACACTGGGACACTCAGGCAGGGTCAGGGCCTGGGTCTTGGAAGCCAGCAAAGGTGAGGGAGAGATGAGGAGAGGCTGGGTTGAGGGCTCCGTGATCCCCCCAGGGACTCCTCAGGTCTTCCCCAAAATTATTAACAAAAAATTCACACATGTGACAGGGTTTCTTAGGAAATGAGTGATGGAGTCAGGTCCACGCACAGTCCCAACCAAGACGGCACAGCAGAGCCTGGAGTGAAGCAAGGTGGGCAGTCAGCCACGTGTGAGCATGAGCTGGAACCCTGCAGTCACCTGTGACTGCCCCTCACCAGGACCCCTTTCCTCCCTGTTCCTGGTGGCGATTTCCCACGTTTTCAGTGCTGCCGTGTGAAGGTGGAAGAAAGAAGACACACTTACTAGATCCTCTCGCCTCTAGAACACAATGCAACTTTCTGCACACTCCACACAGCAGGGGAGCCTGAGGTCAGGCCTGGGCGCTGCGAGGAAGCCCCCACATGGAGGGTCCTGGTGCCTGGCAAGCGATGGCCTCAGGCTCTGGACCAGCAGCTCGTGGCCTTGACCGGGGAAGTCCACAGGGTACGGACAGGGCTCCGGGCTGTGGTGCCTCGGAGCAGCCTTCCCAGGGTTCTGCGAGCCATCTGGTCTCCTCCAGTAAATTCTCTGCCTAAGCCAGCTCGAGCGAATGCTGTCATCTGTTTCCAGCAACCCTGCCCAATGCCGGCCCGAGTGACTCCTGGGTTTCAGTGACAGTTCATCTTTCCTGGGGTTCCTATGAGGCCTGATGCCCTGACCCGCATGGTTCTAACCATCCCAGCCGCACGGGGCAGAGCGTGTGGCCTGTTCAGATCCGGATGGGCCCAATGATTGTGTTTTTCACTTTCTCTTAGGACCATTAGACCTACGGCAACGTTTCTCATGGGCCATGACGGGCGGTGCTGGGTCTGAACTCCTCAGTCAGGGATGGAACCTTGTTGGGTGCCGGGAATTGGAAAAAGACACGAGCAGCCACAGGCAGATGGGCTGTGTTTTAGTGCAGTCATTGCAGCCACAGAAGCCCCACCGGCTGTTCAGTAACACATTTTTATGCCAACTCAGACAAAAGAGGCTTCTTGTCCAACAGTGCGTCAGGGTTACATACACTGAAGGTGCGCCTGCGCCGTGGGCATGCTAAAACTGCTGTGTCAGTGCCTGTGCACACGTGTGTGGCACACAGGCCTGTAACACCCCCCGTACTCTGGTCAGGTCCCCACAGGTGGCAACCACCTGCCTTGTTCTGTGTACAAGACTCTGTTGAAATGACACTTCCTCTGTTTTGCCCCTTTCCCAGCCCCAGTGCGGAAGGAAAGGGAGCAGATGTGTCTGTGATGGAAGGAGAAGCCCATGCTTCCTCCACTTAGCTGAGCAGAAAGGACATCAGGTACAGTCCTGCTATCAAACCTGCATCTCTCTGACCCAATACATAATCAATACTGGGCTGTCACGTAGCGTGAGCTCAGAAGTGAGTGCTCTGAGCTCTCTCTGAAGCTGACTGTACTGTGGACACAGGATTTTGTCTGTTTTCAGACACCCAGCAATGTAATAGCTGTGCAGGACGGAGAGAAGAACCAGCTAGCGCGCAGCGCTCACACCTGTCAGCTGCACACGCAGCTCTACAAGCCACTGCCCATGCGATGCGATGGCCCAAGCAGCGTCCACAGGAGGCGGCTGCGCCCTGAGGCGGGGGTGGGGTGGGTGGTGGGGGTTGCAGGGATCGCAGGGCTGGCACTGCAGAGTCTTGTTCTTCTTAACTGTCACTCAGAAACACCCCTTAAGCCTTTCCATCCAGTTCAAGTGACGTTTCAATTTCCGAAATGTTGTGAGATGATGGTGAGGTGAGCATCTCAGGGGTAAGAACACACGGAAGCTCTCAGCTTTTGGAGGAGCCCTGGGAGCTCCCATAACTCACCTCATCCAAAGGCTATGCTCCTTTCCCTTGCCCGTCACAGACAGAGAGACCCCACGGCCCAGCCCATCAGACAGAGAGATCCCACTGCCCAGCTCAGCTCAGCTCCCTACAGACCCCATGGCCCAGCTCAGCAGCCTGTCCTTGCATCCTCCAGGGCGTCTCAACCCAGCCCTCCAAGCAGCCACTCCCAGAAATAAAAGCTGGCATCAAGATGAACCCTACTTTTCTTTACTGAGAAAGCAGTTGATGTTGAATTCTTACATTTTATTTCATCTTTGCCTTTAAACCACTTTCTATTCAGGCCCTTACTTTTGTGACATTGCTTAGTTCATTGTGGGTAACACTCCCAAGCACTAGCGGACACTAATCCATTTGATAGCTCTGACCCCAGGAGCATTAAATGCCAGTAGCACAATCTCCTCCCTCTCAAACCGGGTCATGTGACAAACAAAAGTGTGTCCCCCATTTCCAACACCCCCAGGGAAGTACCCCTCTCGAGTTGGAGATAAATGCAAGTATTGAAACTATACTGGCCCAAGGAATGCTGCTTTGGTTATCTGTTTTGTGTAAGAACCTCCTTTCCTCCCTTCCTTCCAGAAACCCGTGGCTTAAAACAATTAGATTTTTTAAATTTCCTCACAACTTCGCAATTTGGACAAAGCTGATGGTGCACCTCACCTGGGGTGTTCCCTCGTCGGCAGGCGCGGTGGCGCTGGCCACGGCTGCACGCCTGGCCTTCCACAAGGCTCCATGGGCTTCTCGGGGCGGCGGCAGTTTCCACAGGAGGGAGTGGAGCTGCCACAGTTCTCTGGAAGGTTAGGCCTCGACAGGAGTATAGTCACTTCTGCATAACAGGAACTGGGCAAACACTTTCCCTCACATTCTTTTATATGATCTCATCTCGAGAATCATGATGATGGTAACAAATAGAACGGGCAGATGCATGAGCCTGAGGCTCAGAAGCTGGCGTGCTTGTGGGCAGCAGAGAGAGGTAGCTCACAAGTCGTGGACCTGAAACAGGAGGAGGGCTGGGGGCTCTGACACCGTCCCAAGTCCCCTGGGACCTGGTACTGGTCGTGATACTGAAGGAGACATCCGAGGAGGACTGTGCTGAGCACCCGGGTCCCGCAGCTCCGTCCAGACATGCCCTTCGCGGCGCTGGGCTCGGCAGCGTGGACAGCCCTAGTGCCCAGCATCTGCTCATTCATCAGGTACTTATTTTCTATGTGAGAAAGAGAGAGATGTGAGAGAGACACACCGATTGGTTGCCTCCTGCACGTGTCCCAACCAGGGCTGGGGATGGAGCCTGCAACTGAGGTACGTGCAGACAATTCCCTTGTCTGGAATTGAACCCAGGACCCTTCAGTCTGAGGGTCAACACTCTGTCTCCTGAGCCAAACTGGCCAGGGCCCTCAAAAATGTATTGATCCATCACCGAGAACCAGACACTGTGCTAAATCTGGGGGACGGTGAGGAGAATGAGACTGAAATGGCCTTGGTGGTTTCGGTCTCAAGGGAAGATGACAACAATGTAATTGCAGGCACAGAGGACAGCTACAGCTGCCACTGGGCAGAGGGCACAGGGCGCTGTGGGGGTGCAGAAGCTGCTCTGCGTCCAGTGGTCCAAGGAGGGATGCTTCAGCCACGGTCTGAGGGATGGAGAGGACAGGGAGGCAGGGGGCA
>NW_006287679.1:388504-389055 GCF_000327345.1 Myotis davidii
CCCGGTGGGGTCTGCAGGGCCTAAGGGAGGCAGAGGCTGGGCCGCAGAAAGGGGCATGAGGTGACTGGAGGCTGGAGGGGCAGAGCCTGGCAGGCCAAGGAGACATGCTTCCTGCTTGATATGCTGTGTGCTACTCCGAGAGCAATGGGCAGCATCTTGGTGGAAGGTGCTCTAGCTGTGGCCTGCAAAATGGCTGGGAGGGGCAGGAGGGCATGGCGGGGTAGGGGGCAGTGGTCCGGACAACCACAGTGATTACCCTGCCCACCCTCCGTCTGAGCTGTGATGGCTGAGATGGGTTTCTGTTCTGTGCTGCTAGCTGAGGCTCCTCCATTACTTGGCGGTGCCTGTATTCACATGGTCTGTGATGCAGGGCTGCCGGGAGCCGGTCCATCCTTGCTGTTTCAAGGGACCTGGCGTATATGGCATACTGTTCTTAATATATTTGCTCACCTTCTTGGCACTATGTGTTTTAACCAAGGTCACCTCTCCGAGAAAGGTTGTTTCCCCAGGTAGGGATTTTCCCCTGAAGTTAGGGAGGGAATAAAACCTCT
>NW_006287679.1:389324-400419 GCF_000327345.1 Myotis davidii
AAGAGAACATGGACACAGAACTTGGCTGGAGATTGTGGCTAGAGATCCTGGCAAGCCTGCTGATCAAGTGAACGCTGTCTCCATGTCATTCCTTCTTCACCGACTCCGTCTACACCTTTGGGGACCCCTGGACCTGCTGGGATTGGACCCCGGCACAGGGCCAGAGGGCAAAATGAATGAGGTGCTGGGGGAGCAAAATGTAATGAGATGCACATTTTTGGTTCTTGCTGAGCAGCCCTGAGGGTGAGCGTTTCCTTACAGTTTGCACCTGACACCCTGGCCTCCCTGTGGTCCTGGTCAGCCAACAGCACTACCTGCAGACACTCTGTGCAGGCAGGAGGGGAGGGGCGGGGAGGGGGAGAGGAGGGGGCGCCCTGCCTGTGGGAGCACTGCCGAAGCCTGGCTGCACCACCTCCTGCACACCCAAGGGCCAGATGGTGCCAGGGAAGCTGCACATGCGTCTCCCAGCGCTTTGGGTTCTCTAAGAGCAGGAAGGGGAGCGCGGGCTTGGGAGGCGGGGAAGGCTTGGCCGCCAGCTCCTGGCGGATGGAGGACTTTAAAGGTGGACACTGGGGCTCAGAGAGGGGGTTTGCCAAGATGACGTGAGTGCTGGAACCGCAGCTGCAGCGTAAGCCCACTTTCCTTAGAACCCATGTTCTTACTGCTCCTGCAGGAAGCAGCCCCATGACCCACCTGCAGGGCAGGAGGCTCAGACGCCCTGTGGGCACCAGTGGGCTTCACATCAGGGGGTGCTGTGGGGGTAAGCACTTGGAGACTTCCAGGTTCCAGCTAAACCAGAGGTGGCGTCCTTCCTCCCCTCCCCTCCCCCTTTCATCTCCACCCCTTCACCTCCACTCCTGCCTCCACCTTCCGTGGTGGGGACCCCCCACTTCAGGGCGTTAGCAGAAGAGGCCCTGCAACTCCTGGCGGGTTGGGAGGCTTAGCAAGTGGTACGTGCTCCCACCCACCAGCCTCCGGGACCACAGGCAGCTTGTCCAGCGTTGCAGGCCCAGGGGCCTGCGCTCCGTGCTTCCAAGAAAGGCCAGTATTCAAGAGGCCAGTGTGGGGAGCAGGGAGAGGTCCATTGACCAGGAAGGCCTTGCTCACAGAGAAGGGAGAATGGACTCTCCAAGCCTTCTCCAGGGAGGCTGGGATCTAGCACTTTCCATCTCAAGGGGCAGGAGGAGGGGTGAGGTGGGGGTAGGGGGTGGAGGGTGCTGGCCCAGACAGGTAGCTCCACAGGGATCCCAGGAAGAGCAGGTTTTTCAACCCCTTTGCTGTGGTCGGCCCCTGACCTTGCTGACCAAGGCCAGTCACGGAGACCTCTGTGACCATCTGGAAACAGCTGCCACTTTGTGCCGATGTCCCCACCTCTCTGCTGACCGGGCTCAAGCCTCAGGCAGAATTCCTCTAGGGGGTCAGCAGAGGCGGCCTGTCCGGGGCTCAGGCCTAAGGCCTCAGGCCAGAGCTCCCTCCTCTTCCTCATCAGCCTGCACCCCGGAGTGCTAGGGATCCAGGGCTCTGTCCTGTACCCCCTCTGGGCTCTTAAGGGAGTAAACATCGCAAGCTGTGTGGGTTTTGCTTCACATGCAGCTCAGGGCAGTGCAGAGGAAGAGGGGGAGGGGGAACCTACTCCTCCCTTCTTCGCCTCTCCCTCCCCTGGACCTGAGGGCACGTGGGAGAAGCATCTCCCTGGAAGGCAGCCCTGTGCTCATTGCGGTGCATACATGGCGGCCCAGGGTCTGTGCGGCAGAGGAAGCATCCATTTGGTCTCTGTCCTCAGTTCCTGGCTCACAATACCCTAGAATGGGAGGTGCTGGGAGCTTCAGGATGGACAGGCACCCTGAGCACCTAGGGTGACTAGAGTATTGAACGTTCAGCCCCACCCCCAACTTCCAGGGAGAAGCGAGGGGCTGCAGATTGAGTTCAATCACCCAGAAGGTAGCCATCAGGCCCAGGGAACTCCCTAAATACCCCTAAGGGCAGGACTTGAGCGCCTCCGGCTCCATGAACGCCTCCAGGTGCTGGGGAGAGATGGGAGGTCCTGGAAGCCTATGGACCCCCTCCCCCTCTCAGCGAGCTGCTTCCCTCTGACTGTTCCTGAGCTGCAGCCGTTATAAAAAGCCAGTAATAACCAGCACAGTGCTGTGAGTCTTTCTGCCTGATTATCGAGCCAGGGAGGGAATGACTGGAACCCATTGCATTGATAGCCAGCCAGTCAGAAACAGCCTCCGCTAGGGCTGTGCCTGGTGTTGGCAGTGGGGGGTCTTGTGGGACTGAGCCCTCACCTTGTGGAATCTGACTCTGTAATAAGCAGTTAGACAGACAGGAGCCGAGCAAGGACGATGGCCAGATACAGAGACTCCCCAGGGCAGAAAGCCCCAGGTGCCCAGCAAGGGGCAAAACTGGGAAAACAAGAACCTCGCCCCAGGGTGACGTCTCCTCCCCAGGTATCGCTGGCCAGACGGTTTGCACCCCTGACCTCTCCTCCCGAGAGAGAACATTGAGCCCCAGCTGTATTTCAGCTCCAGGCCCAGAAAAGCAGCCAAACCAGACAAGTGACGCCTTGGCTGCCTCCAGACCAGCTGCAGTGACTAATCACCCTCTCCCTGGCACCAGCCCATCTGGAGACCAGGACCTGACAGAGCTCGCGGGAAGCTGATGAAATTCTATGAGACCCTGGCCTGAGGTTCCCACCTGCAGGAGAGAGAGAGAGGCTCGTCCACAGGTCCTGCCCAGACCATCTCTTCCCCCACTTTTCCCTCTAAAGGACCCAGGAGATTTGCAACCAGGGGAGCAATGGGCAGTGGCAGCTTGTCCTGGGCTCACCCCAGGCCTGTCCCCAAGGCCCCCTTTTCTCTGACTCCCCAGTGAGCCAGAGCAGCCCTGCCTGGGCTCTCCCGTTGCTTCTTCTATGCGACTTCCTTGCTTCACTGTCCTGGATGTGCTTTTGCTGTGGCCAATGCACTCTCGCTTGCTTTTCTACTCTTCGTCTCTTGACTAAAATCTTTCCTGAAAAAAGACAAGAACCGAGGTCTTGTCGCCAGTAACGACACTGAGGTCTCCTGGGTGGCATCAGAACAGAATCCAATGCAGGGCCCCAGGTGGTGGGGGAGGAGGAGGAGGAGGAGGCCGCACCCTTGGTGTCGGCATTTGGTGGTAAGACTGCGAGTAGCACTTCTGCTGCCCTCCTCCTTGGGGACAGGAAAAGGCCCCTCTTCCTCCTGGCCGGGCTCGCAGAGACAGCCTCAGAAATGGCATGTGACCAGGGCTGCCTGGGGGAGAGGAGCTGCAGCCAAGCGAGGGCGCGTATCTCCTGACTGCGCGGGAGGCTTGGCAACGTGAGAGCCTGTGTCTCATGCTCCGTCTTCGTCACCGGGACTGGGGTTTGGAGATAAGCTGGAAGCCCGCCAGCAGCTGCTGGGAGAGGACCTCTCAGAAAATCCATGAGGACTGCATGTCTCTTAAAGTCCAAGTTGGAGGGAGCAGAGGCCTGGACTGAAACTGCACCTGATCTCCGTGCCTCTGTGTATCCCTGCAAGTCTCAGATCCGACCAAATCCACCAAAAAGAAAAGCAAAGCTTGACTTTGGAGATGTTCGAGTGACGCATTCTATTCTGTGACTACAGGCATCTGGACTGAGTTTAGCTTGCCTGCTCAGGACTTGCTAACTGGGAGACAAAGGCAGACACGCTTCAGGAGGGAGGTGAGTATGAGGGTTAAGCACTTGGTCTCAGAACCTGACTATCCTGGTTTTGCCACTTCCAACTGGGGGCCCCTGGGCAGTTTTGTGCCTTAGTTTCCTCTCCTACAAAGTGGGGATGATGGGAAAGGTGCCTGTCTCACAAGAAAGATGTGATGATTAAACAAGGTAATGAATACCCAGTGCTTAGAACAACGCCTGGCCACAGTAAGCTCCATCCTCAGATCTGTGACCTTAGGCTGCTCTTTAATCTTTGTCTCGTGCCTGGGATTCCGAATTCAGGATGGTGGTGTCCATCTCCAAGGCAAGGCATTTAGCCCAGAAGGGAAAACCCTGCATGGCGGCCTGTGGACTGACAAGGCTCATGCACCTGGACAGCCCCCGGGCAAACAGGATGTTAGAAAGAGCCCAACAGGGGAGGATGGGTCACGATGAAGTGAGGAAGTCTACACTGTCAGAAGGCACACACCCCAGGAGGCCTCCCACCACAGACACAAAGGGAGGTGGAGACAGACCAAAGCCCACAGCCACTTTTTAAACAGCCCAATAGGAAACTCAAGTGACATCCGGGAAGAGTGTACACCCCATAGTGCTCAGCCAATGAGGAACCGGGGAGGAGCTCACGCACTAGGGATAAATTGCTTACTGTAACTGCCCCAGGTGTTGCCTGCATACCAGACACCTGGTCTTGCAAGACGGCCATTAAAAGTTTCACTGTTGCTGCACTTCATTATTTGAGTTTGGACAGGTGAGTGTGTTTCTCACAGTGGCAAGGGTTAAATTGTTGATGGGAATCACTCTTCCACGGGACTGTGAGGAAAGCATTTCACGAATCCATGCCCAGGAGATTGTGGCAAGGTTTACTTGTGATGCAAAATCCAAGAAAGTTCCTCCAGCTTCCCAATGTCGCATCTCCGTGCACCCGCCATGGACAAAGCCCAACCTTGTTCTCACCAAGGCCAAGGCAGAGGACAGGTCCAGATTTTGCTTCATGTTACAGCTTAGTCCTTTGGGGCCCACGGAGTCTGCAGGCCCTGTTTCTGCTAGGCCCACGTGGTTTCATGTGCCCGACTGAGAGAGAAAGCACCACTGGGGCCAGTGGGTCACCAAGCAAGAGAGAGAGAGAGAGAGAGAGAGCTCTTTGTTCCTCTGGGGTTTAAACCGGGAGCTTTTTTGAAACAACAAATCATCTTCCCAAGCTTCTCAGGCTTGCATTGGGTCCACCCACTAGCCAATGGTCTCCTTTCCAGGTTAGACTGACAAGCCTCTATGGTCAAACACCTCCCCTGCACCATTTTGACTTGGCTGTGCCTGTGCCACCTTGCCGGCTTTGTTCAATGCTTCTCCCAGGGGTCTGAGGAAATAGACCTGTGGTTCCTGGGAGGTGGGGAGTGTGTGATGCTGCAGCTTCCTAGTGAGGCAAACAGGCTCGTGCTCCCACTCCATTAGGCTCAGCAGTGTCTGACTCCCCTTGCTGTCTTCGCTTTTATCAATAACTTGCTACCCACAGTAAGAAAATTAGGTCATGTGTGAAAGCACCTGGCACATGCTAGGTGCTAATGAGGGGACCAAAGTTTGCCACCCCAAAATGTGCCCTTTGAAACATTATTTATTTGAAGCTGGTTATTTTTCAGAAACAAAAGACTCAAGAAAAGCCTTTACCTCCTCACAGCTGCCTGCTTAAAGGAAGGGTGTCACCTTGGCATCACAGTGCGAGCTCACGTGGCAGCAGGGAGAAACAAATGCTTGTCCAACTCTTCTCTCTGCCCATTGTTTTTTTGTGGGGTAAGGGAGCTCCCAACATGAATCGGTTTACCACTTTGGCTCTTTCTCATCTACCCGTGAATTGCCTGCTTTCTTTCTTTTTTAAAAAATCTTTATTGTTGAGAGTATTACAGATGTCCCCCCTTTTACCACCCATTGCTGTTTGTTAGGTTTCTTATTTGTTTATTTTGATGTTTAGATTCAATTGTTGATAGATATGTATTTATTGCCATTTTATTATTCATATTTTTGACCTTCTTTTTCTTCTTCTTCTTGAACAGTGGTTCTCAACCTTCCTAATGCTGTGATCCTTTAATACAGTTCCTCATGTTGTGGTGACCCCCAACCATAAAATTATTTTTGTAGCTACTTCATAACTGTAATTTTGCTACTGTTATAAATCATAATGTAAATATCTGATATGCAGGATGTATTTTCATTGTTACAAACTGAAAATAGTTAAAGCATAGTGATTAATCACATAAACAATATGTAATTATATATGTGTTTTCCGATGGTCTTAGGCAACCCCTGTGAAAGGGTTATTTGATCCCCAAAGGGGTCGTGACCCACAGGTTGAGAACCGCTGTTCTAGAAAACCATTCAATATTTCATGTATTACTGGTTTGATGGGATGAACTCCTTTAGCTTTTTCTTTTTTGTGAAGCTCTTTATCTGACCTTCAATTCTGAATGATAGCTTTGCTGGGTAGAGTAATCTTGGTTGTAGTTCCTTATTTTTCATCACTTTGACTATTTCTTGCCACTCCCTTCTGGCCTGCAAAGTTTCTATTGAGAAATCAGCTGACAGTCATATGGGTGCTCCACTTTTGCTGCTTTTAAAATTCTTTCTTTGTCTTTAACCCTTTAATTATGAGGTATCTTGGTGTGGACCTCTTTGGGTTCCTCTTGTTTGGGACTCTCTGTGCTTCCTGAACTTGTAAGTCTATTTCTTTCACCAGGTAGGGGAAGTTTTCTGTTATTATTTCTTCAAATAGGTTTTCAACATCTTGCTGTCTCTCATCTCCTTCTATGTATTAGGTAGAGCTGCCATGCCTTCTGGAATTGGTAGAGTGGCCTTGTGGAGTAGGTGTCCTTCAGGGACCAGTGGCTCTGCCTTCTCAGTCACCTGAGCTGGGCACTCTAGGTGTGCCCTTGTGTGGGCTGTGTAGTTGAGCCTTGATTGCTGTTGGCATCTCTGGCAGGAATCCACATCCAAGCCAATTAGCTGTGAGGACAAGCTGGGACTACAGTGGGAGAGCTGCTGTGCAGGAAACACCCCTATGGAGCAGGGCTTGCTTCAGTGGGGTGTTGGTGCTCACTGAGTCTGCCTCTTGGGTGTGTCATCTGTGGCTGTGTAGAGTTGTAATCTGCTATGGTCTGAAGCTGTCCACTGGGTACACTGGCTCTAGGGCCTCCCAGGAGGTGCAAAGTCATCCATTGCCTGAGGCCACCCAGCAGGAACTCTTTGTATTGGGCTTGGAAGTGCCCAGGCAAGGCCCAGCTCTGAAGCAAGGCAGGCTGTACTACTGTTCGGTCTTGAGCCTTTTATTGATGGGTATGGGGCACACTGAGGCTAGCTGCAGCTTGTTTGAGAGATTTTAGCAAAGTCTGAAACCTGAGCAAGGAAAAGTCATTCATATGGAAAAGCCGCTACAAACAGGGAGAATCGCCAGGGCAGAGCAAATCAAGTGCTCCAGGCTGATATGGATGCCAGTCAGCCTTACAATAGGGGAGGTCCCAGCACAGGAACAATGACCCCTACAAGCACCCTCATCTGGGACAAAGCTGCCCTAAGTTCTTGCCCCAAAGCCAGACAATCCAGTTCCTCCCTGTATGTGTCTGGGTTCCCTGGTGATGGAGCTTGGAAGAAGCAGACCATGTAAATTTGTGCATGGACCCTTTAAGAAGAACACCTGGGTCTGCAGCAGCCTCTATGTCTCTCAGCCACAATCCCCATTTGTCCATCTCTCTGATGGGCACTGCTTTGCTTCTAAAGAGCCAGGAGATAGGAGACTAGGGTGGGAAGGCCCTTGGGCTGTATCCCTTTAGGCAAGTTGCTTTCCCTTTCTGGTTTCCACAGAGGAAGAGGAAGTTGAGTCAAAAACTTGGAAGTAAGACAAAAGAATGACTACATGTCTTCTGAATGCTTCAGCAAGGCGCAGCCAACAGGCCCTCCCAGGATTATCGATTCTTTAGGTCCCAGGCTGCCACCTGTTTTGGGCAATAAAGTTCTGTTGGCAAACAGCTGTATGTGTTCACCTATATACCATCTCTGCTGCTTGCATATCACGACAAGGCAGGAAGACTGCTCACTGCCCTCCCCGTCCAGAGCAGCCAGCTCACCCGTTCAGAGGAACAGTGCTGTTTGATTTATGATTTACTACTGATTCGGGCCCAGGCTCTGGAAAATGTGATGCTAATTTGTGGAAGACAACTTGTACATGGTTTGGTGCAGTAGTCATGAAAATGCTTTCTGTCCAGTGTAAGAGATACCGTGGACACACCTGTGCTGATCTGCAGGCGTTCGCCATCCCAGGTCTAGCCTTGTGGCCTCGGTCCAGCACTCTCTCCCTCACGGTATTGAACTGTCTCTCCCATCAGTCTTTCCCTTCCTGCTGGCTCACCCACAGACAGGTGAGAGGAAGCCTTGTCATACTAGTATGTTTGTTTCTATTTGTGTGAAACTTATGTTCTTAACTTTTTGAAAATGATTCAACATGCACAGTGAGGGCATTGGACCAGATCAGTGGTTGACAAACTGTTCTCTGGGGAACTCCGGGTGCCTCCAAAGTCCCTTAGTGGGCACTAAAGAGATGGACACGTCAGCCTCCCCACTGCCCTACCCACTGAGGAGCTCATTTATAGAGCTGCCTTGTATTTTGAGTGTTTGCCACACAAAAGAAGAGGGTTGTAAGCACTAGATGATGCGATGGAAGTTTTCGAGTTCCTGAGGACTATGCATAGGGCAGCGGGCGGCACTGCTGGGGGCGCAGGCCGGTCTCTGGGCAGGGTTTGCGGCTGGAGGGCCTGCATTTATGTTCCTCCAGAGGCCCGGCTGGCATATCAGTAATGCTTCTGATATCAACAGGAAAAAAGTGTGCCTTTATTTCCTAATTGTGTTTTTAAACACACCTAATGGAGCTGCACAGAGCATGTCCCAGTACGAGTTTCTCACGAGAACACTTGGAACCAGCAGGCTGTTGAGAGCTCAGAGAGCTGGGCTCCCAGCACTGCACCGCGTCGGGGGCTCCGTGAGCCTCTGGGGCCAGGGAGCGTCACAGAGAGAAGAGTCAGGGAGGTGTGTCTCCCCTTTTATTTGGGGGCTTGTTATTAATTGCAGGTCTAAGGGTGGGGGTTGGAAGGCTCAATTTAGCCACTGCCTTTCTGGGAGCAAGCCTGCCTTTCCCTGGCTCTCTGGTCTCCTGATGGGGAGGGGGCGGGGTAACTTTGAGTAGCTCTCGGAGTCCCAGCTGTCCTGTTGGTACCAGTGAGCGTAACGTGATCATGTTGTATGAGCCTTTCTATTCTTGCCAGATTGATCTTTTATCTTTTGTTTAATTGAGGTGAAATTTACATAATGAAAAATCAAGTTTAAAGTATACAATTTGGTGGCATTTAGTAAGTGCCTTCACCGTGTTATAAAGCCATCCCCTCTATCTAGTTTCAGAACATTCCCATCATCCAAAAAGTAAATACCCATTTACCAGTCACACTCCTTTCCTACCTCCCCACCTCAGCCCTGGTCACCCTGGTCTGCTCCCCATCTCTGGACTTTCCTGCTCAGGAAAATGGAACCAGACATGCAGCCTTTGGGTGTAGCTTTCCTCCCTCAGCACAGGGCTCCAGAGGCCCCACGCTGGGCGTGATCGCTTCGCGCCCTTTCCTGACTGGATGACGGTGTGTTGCATGGTGGACCCAATGTACCTATTTACCTGCACGGACATGTAGGCCGTTTCTGACTGTGGCCATTGTGGAGACTGGCGCTCACACAGTGACAACACACTCTGCGAACTCTCCCAGCAGTTTCCGGGCATCCCCAGGGCCCACATGATGGATGCTCTGTGCCAGGTGCCTGGGTGGGCGGCGAGCCCGCCACCGCCGGCGCCACTGGTGGCTGTGCTTCCTCTTGAGACTGGGCCTTGCCATCCCCTGAGGGTGTCTGCCTCCTCCCTCTCAGCTGGCAGGTCTCCTTCCTGGGCTGGTCACTTTTCCCAGGAAGGAGCCTTCTGGTCTAAGAGAAAGGACAAGCTGTCCTGGTGACCCAGGACTTTCCTGATCTTAATACTGAAAGTCTGTCCTCCGGGGAAGGCCCTGGCCCCAGGTCCCCTGCGAACAGGCCTCCCAGGTTCAGCGGCTGGGGTGAGTCTCACCGTTCCCTGTGCTGAGTTTCTAATCTCCTGTTTGCATCTCATGCAGAGCTTGGCCCGAAGCCCCTCATCTCAGTTCTCTTTTTAAACAAATCCTCGTGCTTTCCACCCCCTTGGGCTCTGCTTTTAGGGCTCACTGGTGCCTCTGATTTTTCTTGGTTCCTGGGGCCCGAGGGGCACAGTCACCCTGTTTCATCCTCTTCTAGGCGTGGCTCCAGCACCTCAAAACACTGACTTGGACAGCGATTGCCTGCTCCCTCCCTTTTGCCTCTCTCTCTCTCTCTCTCTTTCTCTCTCTCTCTCTCTCTCTCTCTCTCTCCTCGTAAAATCCTCACTGAAGGATATATATATTTTATTGCCCCGACCAGGGACCAAGCCCCCAACCTTTAGGTGTGTGGGATGATGCTCCCCCTGCTGAGCCATCTGGCCAGGCCGGCTCTCTCTTTGGGGCTGATTTATGGCTTCTTAGAAGAGCTCTTTTGCTCCCATGTCAGTGACTCTCATAAAGGAGCAGAGAAAACATGTGTTTTTCTGACACGTTTAACAGGAAATATCATTTCTTGAATGTGAGAGGCTGCCTTGCGTCTCCATCTTGGCGCAGCCTCCAGCTGCCTGGCCTTGGACACCTGCGTGGACCACGCGGAGGCCGCTCGTGCGGCCTGTCCTGGTGACACGCTGCGTCGTAGAGACAGCAGACCCCAACCGCAGCCGCACAGCGGGCCTGTGCAGGGAGAGGACCCGAAGCACAGGCTCCCACCCGGAACCCAGGGACCCGGGCAGGACTGGGATCCGAGCCCAGGGCCTTCAGAAGCGAAGCCCCTTCACCGGCCGAGCCAGGTTCTCCAGTTCAGACTCTTGGCCGGCACACCCGCTGGTCTTTTCCTGGCTGGTCACTTTCCCCAGGAAGGAACTTTCTGGTCTAAGGAAGGAACCAACCGGCCCCCCCCCCAAACCCTCAACCCCGTGGCCTGGTCCAGCGAGCAAAGGGATTTGAGGCGCCACCAGGTCTCGATCTGGAGCTGACGTTTGGGTTTGGACCCGTCGAAGCCTAGGGTCACAGACTGGGGTTCAGTAACACGGCCTCTCTGAGCTCTGCTTCCTTTCAGGCCAGGTCCCCTTCAACGCAGAGAATACAGTGGGAGGATGCTAACAACCAAGGGACACACGCGGCACTGAGCACGCCAGGCAGGCGCCACCTGAAGAAGCGCTGTGTCTCCTGGGCTGAGACAGGCCCTCCCTGGCGCCTCCTCCCTCCTACC
>NW_006287679.1:406572-409780 GCF_000327345.1 Myotis davidii
CCCCCGCCCTCTGCCAGTGCCCAGAGCCTGCTCGCCAATCCGCCAATCCGAGGGAACTAACAACGCTTCCCCCACCCTCATCCCTTTCCACCCATTTTCTCGGGGACGTCCTCCTCCTCCTGCCCATCCTTCCCTCCCAAATCCTGATCGGGCTCAGCCTGATTGCCTGTCCTCAGCTTCCAGCCTTACACCTGCCCCCACACTCACCCTGACCCTTCATGGCCAAGTTCACGTCACCTTCTTCAAGGAAGCCTGTTCTAAACCTGCCAGCGCCCACAGAAGCCCCTCTCCATGTTTACACCTGAGGGCAGGGCAGCGCAGTGAGCACGGTGGGGCGAGCGCAGGCCCTCAGGGTCCCGGGTGAGTCTCAGCGCCCCTCACATCTACGCCCTCTTGGCCCGTTTCCTGCGAGGAAAGCAGGAGTTCATCGCAGCACCTCATAGTCGCGCAACGGATTGTTCCAGAGAGGACATGGGCCAGCGTGCATGTGTGAGGTGTCAGGAGAGCTGGTTATTGTCTCTGCTCCTGCCCTGCTTTGGTTTTGGTTTGATTTGACTGCTGGGCTGTATCCAGTGGTGTGCCTCGTCTTCTCCCTCCTCCCATCGGGCAGTGAGCCTGGGTGGGGCCGTCCTGCTGCCCTTTGTCCGGGCAGTGTGGCAGCAGTCCTCTCGCTGAGCCGCTGCTTTTGGAGGTCCCGGCTGAGGCTGTAGGGAGGAACGTGGGAAAGAGACACAGCCTCTAAGGCAGCTTCTCTCTTCCAGCCCTTGCGCCCCACGGGGCCGGCTGTCCTGTGGGAGGGAGCCCGGCGTCTCCCCTCTGGCTCTCCCCCTCCCTCACATGAGAATAAAGTGGAGGATGTCCAAGCATTGATGCCAGGGCCTGGCCTGGATCAAGTGCCTGGGATTTGGGAGGCGAGGTCAGGTGGGAGAGGTTTTAAAGCTCCCAGATGGTCCCGAGGCCTCTCAGCCCTCTCATCCTTCCGGGATGACCGTCGGCCCCTGGGAGCTCTCCATCGGCCGGGGCAGGCGGCCTTCCTCACAGAGCTCTCCATGGGCCTCTGCTGAGCTCCCGCGGCCAGGCTCCCCCTATCTGATGCCCGTCCACGTTGGACAGCAGTGCTGGGGTTCGGCAGCTCTCCTGCCCACGGAGGGAAGCCAGCCTCCCTGGAATGCCCCCCCACCCCCTCAGGGCACTCAGCTGGCCAGGGTCAGCCCTCGGGTCACGAAGGCGCAGGCCTGCAGGCAGCCTGGGGTGTCGGAGCCCTGGGTCTAGCAGAGGCGGCCTCCTCAGGCAGCACTAGCCAATGTTTCCAAGGAGGCTTCTGCTAGGTTTCTCTGGGCAACGCGTTCCACACGACCTGCTGAGTCTGAGTGTGCAGGGCAGGCCCAGGGCAGCTGTTCATGTGCCGCTTGTCCCAGCGGAGGGCTCCATCAGGCGGGAGGTAAACTCCGCACCAACTGATTAGATTAGCTAGTTCTGGCTGCAGAAGGTTCTGGGGAACAGCCTCCTGGGAAAAACCCTGGGCTTAGCCGAGGGGGGAGGGGGAGGGGGCCGTGGGAGCCAGCCAGGGCAGAGGGAGTCTAGGCCTGGATGGAGCTGCCAGCAGGCTTGGCCTTGGCAGGGAATGTGCTGGGTGAAGCTGGTCTGTGCGGTTGTACCGGAATCTTTTGCCCCTTCTTTGCAAAGGGATCCTTCCCTTTCATCCTTGGTGCTTGGGAAGGTGCCTCATTCATGCTGCAGAGTTCTGTTCTCTGGGGAAAAGGTTCACTCGTCTAAGGGTAAGTTCTCTGTTGCTTTTCCTTTTTTAAAAATTATTATTTCTTGGTTTTATTAATCCTTACCTGAAGATACTTTTTTCCATTAATTTTTAGAGAGTGGAAGGGAGGGAGGGGAGGAGAGGAACATTGATGTGAGAGAGTCACATTGATTGATTACCTCCCACAGGCACCTAGGGGATTGACCCTGCAACCCGACCCTTCAATGCAGGGGATGACACTCTAACGAGAGAGAGAAGAGACATCGATTGGTTGCCTCCCGCATGCGCCCTGACTGGGGGGAGGATCGAACCTGCAACCCAGGTATGTGTCCTTGGCTGGGAATGGAACCCATGACCCTTTGGTGCGCAGGCCACGCTCTGACCACTGAGCTGCTGACCAGGGCCCTGTCGTTTCTTCTTGGCTCCTAGAATAAGAAAACGAGTCCTTCATTAAACAGCACAGTGTTCTGCACCAGCTCGGGCTGCAGCATAAATGCCACAGATGGAGGCACACACAATAAGCAGCTATTGCTGGAAGTCTAAGATCAAGGTGTGAGAGGCTTGGCTTCTCCTGAGGCCTCGCTCTCTTTGCACCATGGCCTCACGTGGCCTTTCCGCTGTACACACATGTCCCTGGTGTCTCTGTGTGTTCAGACTTTCTCCTCTTTATTTAAAATAACTTATTTTTCATTTGCAGTTGACATAAAATGTTATATTAGTTTCAGGTGTACAACCCAGTGATTAAACATTTATATAACTTGCAAAGTATTGCCTCAGAAAAGTCTAGTGCCACTGCCACCACACATAGTGGTCACAACATCACTGACTATACTCCCTAAGCTGTATTGTACAGCCCCGTAATATTCTGTACCTGCCAATATGTGCTTCTTAACCACTTTCTCTTTTTCTCTCATTCTCCCAATCACCCTCCCATTTGGCAACTATCAAAATGTTTTCTGTATCTATGAGTTTGTTACTGTTTTGTTTTTTCATTTATTTTGCATTTCAGATTCCACAAATAAGTGAATCGTATGGTATTTGTCTTTCTCTGTCTGACATATCTCACTTACACAGTACCCTCTAGGTCCATCCATGTTGTTGCAGATGACAAGATTTCATTCTTTTGTTACCTCTGAGTTATATTCCATTCTAATGTATGCCACCTCTTCTTTGTCCACTTGTCTGTTGATGGACACTCAGGCTGCTTCCATATCGTGGCTATTGTAGATGCTGCTGCAATGAACATAGAGATGCACATGTCTTTTTAAATTAGAGCTTTGAGTCTCTTTGGATAAATACCCAGAAGTCGAATAGCTGGGTCCTTCTTTGTTTTGAAGTCTATTTTGTCTGGTATAGGTATTGCTAAAAGAGAGAGAGAGAAACATGGATCAGATGCCTCCCATATGTGCCACAGATTGAACCTGCAACCTAGGTTTGTGCCTTGACTGGGAA
>NW_006287679.1:410024-416505 GCF_000327345.1 Myotis davidii
ATCGTATGGTATCTGTCTTTCTCTGTCTGACATATCTCACTTACACAGTACCCTCTAGGTCCATCCATGTTGTTGCAGATGACAAGATTTCATTCTTTTGTTACCTCTGAGTTATATTCCATTCTAATGTATGCCACCTCTTCTTTGTCCACTTGTCTGTTGATGGACACTCAGGCTGCTTCCATATCGTGGCTATTGTAGATGCTGCTGCAATGAACATAGAGATGCACATGTCTTTTTAAATTAGAGCTTTGAGTCTCTTTGGATAAATACCCAGAAGTCGAATAGCTGGGTCCTTCTTTGTTTTGAAGTCTATTTTGTCTGGTATAGGTATTGCTACACCGGTTTTGTTGTTGTTTCCATTTTGATGAAATATCTTTTTCCTTTCTTTTCCTTTCCTTTCAGTCTGTGTGTGTCTTTTGATATAAAGTGAGTCTCTTATAGGCAGCATATGTAGGTCTTGTTTTCTTTTTGACTCAGCCACCCACCCTATGTTTGCTTGCTTTTTTCCTCACCTGAGAATTCGTATTTTTTGAGAGACCAAACCCAAAACTTTTTTAGTGTATGGGACAATGCTCCAACCAACTGAGCCACCTGGCCAGGGCCACCCTATGTCTTTTGATGGGAGCATTTAATCCTTTTATATTGAAAGTAATTGTTGATAGACATGTAGTTATTGCCATTTTATTATTCATATTTTTAATCTTTTTTTTCTTCTGCTTAAAGAAGTCTCTTTAACATTTCTTGAAATATTGGTTTGGTGGTAATGAACTCCTTTAACTTTTTCTTGTCTGGAAAGCTCTTTATCTGTCATTTGATTCTAAATGATATCTTTGCTGAGTAGAGTCATTTTGGTTGTAGGTCCTTGCTTTCATCTTTGAATGATTCTAACCAATTTCTTCTGGTCTGCAAAGTTTCTCTTGAGAAGCAAACTTCCTCTTCTTATAAGGACACTGGTGAGATTTAGTCAAGGCCTCCCCTAAGGGCCTCATTTAACTTAATCAACTCTTTAAGGGTCCTATTTCCATATACAGTCAAACTCTGAGGTACTGAAGGTTAGAGTTTCAACATATGACTTTGGGGGATCACAATTCAGCCCCTACATTCTCCCAGGACTTCTCAAGTGGATGCCCGGTGACTGTTGGGCGGAGCCGTTGGGGAGCCTTTGTTAAACAGCGGAGGGGAAGGAACAGAGAACGGGGCTGGAGAGCACAGCCACCCACTGTCGGACTTGATTCCCAGCCCTGCTGCTATCCCGCTCCACTTCCCAGAAGCGCCTTCTTGTCTACGAGTCCTTCCTGAGAGTGTGCTGTTCTTGTGTGGAGCATACCTTATGCTCTTTTTCTGAGTGTTTTTAGGAGCATTCTCCTGCTCTGTGAATCCTCCAAGTGTCTGTTCCCCCTCTCGTCTGTGTAGTTTCTGTCTGTCAAGCTAGAAGCATATTCACATGCGGTGGTGTCCAGCTGTCTTGTTGGAAGCGTATGGGATAGCTTTGTTTTTTATGAGGGCCCCAAATATAAAATTCTCTAGGTCTTTACTTTGGGCTCAGTCAGCTTTGCTGGAGAAGAAATCTCTCATTATATGCTTGGGGACACACTGAGTGTGTGTGTGTGTGTGTGTGTGTGACAGAGAGCGAGCGAGAGAGAAAGAGAACACTTTGGAGCAGGTGCTGGGAAGGGTCTGAGCCTCACTCTTCAGTGGACAGACATGGATGGGTTCCTGTGTTTGGTTCCGATCCTCTTGTCTGTGTTGGTGGGTCTGGTCCCCACACCAGCATCCTTGGCATAACCTCTCCTGAGTGTTGACATCCCATCTGTAGCTGCAGAGCTGGGCACCTGCCTGGCAATGTGGGCCCGAGGGAGGAGCTGAGGGTCTAAGCTGGCACTGACTTCCAACCCACTGACTGCAACATGCCTGTCTGCAGAGGTAGCTGTGCTTCTACCTCTGAACCCTCCAGGACTCTGCCACGCGTCACCCACGCTTCTTATTGGCTGTGCTCCCCGCAGGCACTTAGCAGAGGAGCAGCCACAATCGAAGCCACGATCCACGGCTGCTCGTCTGTCCATTCTCCATGTCCCTCACTGTGCCTTCTCCGGCTGGGTGCTCCCTCTTCTGTGTGTTTTCTTCTTATTTGCTTACAGCTCTGTTGTCCCCTCATCTTCACTCTGGTGAGTTCTGGGGGCTGAGTGGAGATCACCATCTGCATGATTTAAGGACGTTGACCTCCCCTCTAAGCCGCAGTCTCCGCATCTATAAATGGGGTTAACGATAGTGAACTAATGGGAATTAGGGACTAATGTCTATAAAATGCTTAGCATGGGGTCTGGCAAAAATGTCCACTACAACTAGGACGACAACCACGTACAGGTGTTGGCCTTACCCCTGGGCCGGGACCCCTGACACAGGCTGCGCTGAGAATGCAGAGGGGCCCCGCTGCGTCCTGCTTGCCAGCCTCCTGCCTGCCTCTCCTCCCACTACTGAAGAAGAGGCCAAGCTTGGCATTTGCCACAAAGAGGCGCCGGAGCGACGTCGGAGGGCCGGAGGGACGTGTGCCGGGCTCTGCTGGAGGAGGTGGGCGTCGTGCTGTCCTGCGGGTCCAGGCGCTGCACGCTGACTGGAGACTGGCTGGTAGAAATGTGCTCAGTTGGCGAATGAAGAGCAGCTGCAGGAAAGAGAGGCCCTTACATGGGAATTTTCTCCTTCCGCAGGGAAACCAGAGGGAATAGTGAGGGTTCCTTGAAGTGGCCCCGATATGTCCTAATGTCAGGATAAGAATTCTCCTCGAAAGGTTCCAATCTGGGCGTCAAATTGCATCGCTGCCACCAGGAGATGGGCGTGGCCTTCCCTGCTCTGTGCGGCTTCAGATGCCCCGACGCGCCCTCTCCCGGCCGGGCCGTGTGGCCCAGAGCAAGTCTTCGTCTTCCCACCTTCTCCCACTCACCGGGCTGCAGGGGCCCAGCCGAGTCGGGGTGCTGGCAGCGAACTGGCCTGCGGGAAACGGGCCTTAGAAACACGAGGTGAGCCTCTCACCCAGGCAGGTGTGCAGAGCACAGGCTTCCAGAGCAGGCCGCCGCTGCAGCGTCACACCCCATCCCCTTCTGAGAGGCAGGAGGTGTTGCTGAGACCTGCTGGGAACCCGATTAACAACCCAAACAAACCGTCCTGCCCCTGCCCTGGGTGTTAGTAATCCTACCTCAACGTGATTTTACCAGAAACGCAGGCTGCACGCTTCATGCGGACCTGCAGTGCAGCCGATCAGTGCGTGGCAGCTGGGCGGGGGCAGGGAAGGGAAGCGCATTGGGGCCACCTGGCTGACTCCTGGCCCTCTCAGGAGCTGGTTTCAGAAGAATAACTAACTCAGTGCTACTTCCATCATGGCCTGTTGTACTCTGCTTTGCACCAGCGCTGCCCGTGTTTGCCCAGCCCCCCAACCAGCAGGCAGAACCACAGGCGACTGCTGTGTGCGGAGGTCAGGATGGCCAAATACCAACTGTTTCACATGGTCCCGCCCGGACAGGGTCAGAAATGCGACTGGGCCAAATTGCCCCTCCCTGTTGTTGAATGAAGTTTCACTGGGACCCAGCCCCTCAGGGGGCCACGCATGGCAATTGCTCTCCAGCTGCGATGGCAGAGCTGCAGATTTGCCACCTCGCCCTCCTGGTCTGCAAAGCAAACTACATACTGATGGGTCTCTTCAGACAGAGTAGCTGACCTTCGTATAAGTGAGAGCTCCTGGTAGAGAGCCACAGAGTCATTGTGTAACCTCCTGCTCCCCCCCACCCCCTGCCGACACACACACTACAGGTGGGAGCAGTAGGTGCACAGTGAACACTGGGAATGGTAGGTGCGCAGTCAGCACTGGGTGTGACAGGTGTTCAGTGCACAGTGAGCACTGGGTGCGGCAGGGGTTCAGGGCGCAGTGAGCACTGGGTGCGGCAGGTGTTCAGGGCGCAGTGAGCACTGGGTGCGGCAGGGGTTCAGGGCGCAGTGAGCACTGGGTGCGGCAGGGGTTCAGGGCGCAGTGAGCACTGGGTGCGGCAGGGGTTCAGGGCGCAGTGAGCACTGGGTGCGGCAGGGGTTCAGGGCGCAGTGAGCACTGGGTGCGGCAGGGGTTCAGGGCGCAGTGAGCACTGGGTGCGGCAGGGGTTCAGGGCGCAGTGAGCACTGGGTGCGGCAGGGGTTCAGGGCGCAGTGAGCACTGGGTGCGGCAGGGGTTCAGGGCGCAGTGAGCACTGGGTGCGGCAGGGGTTCAGGGCGCAGTGAGCACTGGGTGCGGCAGGGGTTCAGGGCGCAGTGAGCACTGGGTGCGGCAGGGGTTCAGGGCGCAGTGAGCACTGGGTGCGGCAGGGGTTCAGGGCGCAGTGAGCACTGGGTGCGGCAGGGGTTCAGGGCGCAGTGAGCACTGGGTGCGGCAGGGGTTCAGGGCGCAGTGAGCACTGGGTGCGGCAGGGGTTCAGGGCGCAGTGAGCACTGGGTGCGGCAGGGGTTCAGGGCGCAGTGAGCACTGGGTGCGGCAGGGGTTCAGGGCGCAGTGAGCACTGGGTGCGGCAGGGGTTCAGGGCGCAGTGAGCACTGGGTGCGGCAGGGGTTCAGGGCGCAGTGAGCACTGGGTGCGGCAGGGGTTCAGGGCGCAGTGAGCACTGGGTGCGGCAGGGGTTCAGGGCGCAGTGAGCACTGGGTGCGGCAGGGGTTCAGGGCGCAGTGAGCACTGGGTGCGGCAGGGGTTCAGGGCGCAGTGAGCACTGGGTGCGGCAGGGGTTCAGGGCGCAGTGAGCACTGGGTGCGGCAGGGGTTCAGGGCGCAGTGAGCACTGGGTGCGGCAGGGGTTCAGGGCGCAGTGAGCACTGGGTGCGGCAGGGGTTCAGGGCGCAGTGAGCACTGGGTGCGGCAGGGGTTCAGGGCGCAGTGAGCACTGGGTGCGGCAGGGGTTCAGGGCGCAGTGAGCACTGGGTGCGGCAGGGGTTCAGGGCGCAGTGAGCACTGGGTGCGGCAGGGGTTCAGGGCGCAGTGAGCACTGGGTGCGGCAGGGGTTCAGGGCGCAGTGAGCACTGGGTGCGGCAGGGGTTCAGGGCGCAGTGAGCACTGGGTGCGGCAGGTGTTCAGTGCGCAGTGATCACTGGGTGCGGCAGGAGTTCAGTGCTCAGTGAGCACTGGGTGCGGCAGGTGTTCAGTGCGCAGTGAGCACTGGGTGCGGCAGGTGTTCAGTGCGCAGTGAGCACTGGGTGCGGCAGGTGTTCAGTGCGCAGTGAGCACTGGGTGCGGCAGGTGTTCAGTGCGCAGTGAGCACTGGGTGCGGCAGGTGTTCAGTGCGCAGTGAGCACTGGGTGCGGCAGGTGTTCAGTGCGCAGTGAGCACTGGGTGCGGCAGGTGTTCAGTGCGCAGTGAGCACTGGGTGCGGCAGGTGTTCAGTGCGCAGTGAGCACTGGGTGCGGCAGGTGTTCAGTGCGCAGTGAGCACTGGGTGCGGCAGGTGTTCAGTGCGCAGTGAGCACTGGGTGCGGCAGGTGTTCAGTGCGCAGTGAGCACTGGGTGCGGCAGGTGTTCAAGTGGGCCGTGAGCACTGGGTGCAGCAGGTGTTCAGTGGGCCGTGAGAACTGGGTGTGGAAAAGCCAGCAGTGTGCAGTGAATGGGACAGTGCTGTGCAGGGTGGTTCGGTTGCTTGGCTCTCTCCAATCCTGCTTCAGGGCAGTCAGGCATGTGTGACAAGCCTCACTCATGGGGTGGGTGTCACCTTTCTCCCCCGGCCAGGTGGGAAGCTCAGAGGGGTTGGGTTAAAGTTCACCCGTTAAGCCACTCACTAAAGCTTCTGGAGTCCGACTCAACAAGTGACTGGCTGCTGCTTACGCCCATTTGGGGTACGCCTTTCCAGTCTCCAGTCTCCCTGGGAGGGACAAAACGGAGGCAATGGTAGAAGTTGCTTAGACAGTATTTTCACTTTCCTCTGATGCATGCCTGGTTCAGTTTCTTTAAGAAACTGAACTAAAAAGCCGATTACGGACCAGGCATGTGCCTCGTCAAAACAGTGACAAGAGGCAGATGAGCTCAGGCCGTCGGTGTCACTTCCCAGTGGGGCCACCAGGGTCACCACTGTACGAGTGGAGGCCGAGAAGAAGAGAGAGCATTGATTGTTGGGATGAGAGGCCGGCAGGGGGATCCTGATTGAAATCCTGTTATCAGTTTCTAAAGTTGGTAATCTGGAAGATTCTGCCCTTTGACCCAAACCTCTGAGCCACACAATGGGGGTCTGGGATTTGGCCCCGAGCACCAAGGAAACATGGGTGACTTTAGCTTTTTTGTGGGCCCATTAGACTTTCAAAATACTAGTATTTCTGGCAGCATCCTTAGGGGACAGTGTTGCTGGCTGAGCAGGGGACTGACATGTCTCCTTGCTGGGGGGACGCGGGCGGGGGACACGGAGGCTGGCCAGAGCCGGCCGCTGCAGCTGGTGCACCTGGAAGGCCCGCTGCCCGGCCGCCCGCACA
>NW_006287679.1:416668-417572 GCF_000327345.1 Myotis davidii
GCCAGAGAAAGGCGGGAGGACAGAGGCCGAGACCTTAAAACCCGCCGCCGCCTCCAGACGTCCTGCTGCATAAGAAAACGTTAGGGTGAGATGTTGGTTACTGTAGGGTTGAGGTCAGGCGAGGGCGAGGGTGAGGGCTGCTGGGGTGAGAGTGGGGTTGGGGGCCTTTAAGCCGCTGTGAATCAGTTTTCTGTTGTTTCCAGCCAAAGGCCTGTTAGCAGATGCTCCGCAGGGCTCGCTCGGCCACACTGAGACCCGCACACCATGGCGATGGTACATGGGTTTGTGGTGGCAAAAATAAGCCTGAGGCACTGTCACAGACGTGGGGGCTGTGCCTGCTCTCAGCGGAGCGAGGTGTGCTCTCACAGGCTGGCCGGAGCGTTGAATGAAGCACAGGGCAAAGGTGTCTGGGGAGTTGGGGAAACCACCAGGGCTCTCAGGTGGGCGCTGCCACATCCCTAGGATCAGGGGGCGCTGCGGGTGGAGAGGCTGCCTGTGGGGGGCGGGGGTGAAGGGGCAGGGGCTGGGTTGCAGCTGACTGTCGGCAGCTCAGAGGGGAACACATTTCTGGGCCCCTCTCTCCTTCTGCCTCCAGTGTCCGCTGGTGCTTCCAGGAAGCCCGAGAGCCAGGAGCCAGGACACACTCTGCATGGGGCGGCCTCCCAGGACTCAGATGAAAGGAAGTTGGCAGGTGGAGCTGGAGGGCAAGGGGCGGTCTCCAGCTAAGTGCCTCCCTGAAGGGTCTGAGGCCTCGGGAGCCTGTCCATCTGAGGCCCATGAACCGAGGACCAGGCTGCCCGTAGACTACGAGGCTCTGTGATCTGCACCGTCTCTCCCAGAGGAAGTGGCCTCCAGGTGCCCGGGCCCTGGCCCTGGCCGCACCTGCACCCGGGCCGCGGGGGGG
>NW_006287679.1:417924-418553 GCF_000327345.1 Myotis davidii
AGGCTAGCAGTTCCCGGCCCCTGCGGCAGCGCAGCTCCAGGCCCGCCAGGCACCGGTGTCTGCATGGACTGCTCTTCAGTCCCATTGGCTGTGAAATTCAAAGTTAACCGAGCCACACGCAAACCCTTAGAAGACGAGAAGAAAGGACACTACTGTCCCTGGACTGGCCCTGCCCAGGCCTCGCCTCCTGGTCCTCTTTTTTCCACAAGACACTGCACACCCCGGCCGCACCCAGGCTGGCACGAAGGCACTGCCCAGGCCTGGAGGCCCAGTGGCAGGATGACCTGGCTTCCCTGGCTGTGCCCGCCCCTCCCCCCGCCACCATCTCTCACTGTGGCCACCCTGGGAATTGTTGCCTCCTGGGTAGAGGCTGGCCTCCCCTCCCCAGGAGCCTCAGAGGGGCTGAGGGACGTGCCCAAGGCCATAGAACTCCTGCCTGGATCCGAGTCCTCCTCACCGCGGGGCCAGGCCCTGCGTCCTCAGGAGACTCTCATGCCAGAGGGGCTCGCAAGGGGATGCGTCCCCTGGGCCTTTTCTGGCCTGAATTGAAGCTCAGGCCAGCACCCCCCCCACTCAGGCCAGCACCCACACACTCACGCCAGCGCCCCCCCACTCAGGCCAGCACCCCC
>NW_006287679.1:418621-431250 GCF_000327345.1 Myotis davidii
ACCCACAACACTCAGGCCAGCACCCACCCACTCAAGCCAGCACCCACACACTCAGGCCAGCACCCACAACACTCAGGCCAGCACCCACACACTCACGCCAGCACCCACACACTCAGGCCAGCACCCTCCCACTCAGGCCAGCATCCACAACACTCAGGTCAGCACCCACCCACTCAGGCCAGCACCCACACACTCAGGCCAGCACCCACACACTCAGGCCAGCACCCACAACACTCAGGTCAGCACCCACCCACTCAGGCCAGCACCCACACGTTCAGGCCAGCACCCATATGCTCAGGTCAGCACCCACCCACTCAGGCCAGCACCCACCCACTCAGGCCAGCACCCGCCCGCTCAGGTCAGCACCCACACGTTCAGGCCAGCACCCACACGCTCAGGTCAGCACCCACACGCTCAGGCCAGCACCTGCAGCACAGACTGCTGTCTCCTCCAGGGCCCTGGGCCTCCTGTGGCGATGGAGAAAGGCCCCTTTGAAGCTGCAGGAGGTGGAATTGCTCCTCCAGTTACCCTCCTGCCTTCTCTTCCTCCTCCAGCCCAGCCCCACCCTGCCCTTCCTGGTGTCCTCTCTCCCGTGGGCCCCTCAGGCTGGCTCCAGCTCCGCCCCTTGAAGCCTGGCGAGGTGCTGTGTCGGGGCTTTTCTTCCTCTTCCTGTGGGTTTGTGCCCTCTTGTGTTTGCTTTGATCTCCAGCCAATGGCGCGAGGGGACAGGCCCCCACGGCCATCCCTGGGTGGAAAGCACTGTGCCTTCTGCACCCGCTGCCTGCCTTGCTGCCTGCGGAAGGATGGTGCCACGGCAGGGAGCCCTGAGGAGCTGGCAGCCAGGCTGGTTAGTCCTGAGGGGTGTAGGTGTGCGGCTTTGCTGTCTGCCTGGGGGAGGCAGGGCCAGGGTGGGCGGCGGCAGCTGACAGAGGACAGACCCTGCAGCCAGTGGGCAGCTCTCAGGCGGGCCCCGGGCGCTGCTGCCCGAGGCTCCTGAGTGCTCTCCATTCCACAGGCGCGGCCAATGCAAACAAGAGAATGGCCGGCGGGACACGCGGATCCAAGTTCTGAATCTGTTCCCACCTGGCCGGGGCCTTGGATAAGCAGTCCGTCTGGGCCGTCATTTCCTGACTCCTAACGGCCGCCCACGACACTCGCCCTCCTTGTTCGGGAGCTCTTGCTGCATAAAGAGCCCCCAGCTTAGTGGCTCATGATGACAGTCGCTCTGTAGCTGACAACGCTGCCGGCGGTTTGGGCCGGGCTCCCTCCGGCACCCGTGGGAGCTGTCATGCCACGGGGCTGGGTGGTCTGGGCTGGCTCCACTGAGACAGTTGGTCTGTCTCCTTTGATTGCCAGCCTCCAACAAGCTCGCCCTGGTGGCACCTGGAGTCCAAGAAAGAGAGTCGCAGTCCCGGAAGGCCCTTGAGACGTGGACGTAACCAGCCACATGGCACTGCTCCGGTGCCTGGTCCCAGCGCGTGACGGGAGCCCAGATTCGAGGAGCGGACAAGCAGACCCGGCCTCTTGCTGGGAGAGGCTGTGTCACATGCAGGGCAATGGATCCACGGGGAACTGTTTGGGCCATTTGACCAACAATCTGCTTCATCCACAAAATCATAGATTCCAGGTCACATGGGAGAGCAGAAAGCCCCTCAGTGCAAAGGATGAGGCCCGGGGCAAACATCTGTCTGATCGCACCTTCCAGAGGGAGGCTGCTGGCATATTTGTCTGCATAATCCAGCATTTGCGTGGGTCACGTGATGTGTGTAGGCGGAGCAGGAACCAGGATTTGGATAACAGAAGAGATGAGGGTCCTTTTGAGAAATCTAAGTCTCTTGTCTTGTCTGCCTTTGGGCTTGGGCATCTGCTGATAGGACTATGAACTGAGAAAGCTTCAGGGACCCTCATAGTGTGGGAGGGACCCCAGAGGTCTCACAGAGCAGAGGCAGCAAAGGGAGAAGCGTCCTGGGGCGGGGCAACCACACTAGCACCTGCCCGGCTCCTGGGGCAGGAGTGTGCTCCGGAGGGCGGAGGGCGGGAGCCGCAGCTGCCTGAGGGGCGGCCCGAGCCTGAGGCTCAGACCTGCTGGGCGACCCTTCCCTGTGGTGCATGCATCACAGAGGGCACTCGCTCATCCCTCCAGGCCACGGTGGGAACGGCTGGCCTCAGACGCGGGAGCCAGGACGATTAGGGCTCAGGGCGCGGGTTCCAGCCCCAGCAGAGCCAGCAGCATGTCGTTTGAGTGCAAAGAATACCCGTGAGGCTGCAGAGTCCCAGACACCCCGGCCGGGGTGTCTGCGTGTCAGGCGCACACGTCAGTCGTGGAGCCTGAACTGGTCTCCAGGGACGCCGGTCGTCAGCCTCACCAGCATCTGTTTCTACTCTGTTTTGCCGGCTCCGAGCATTCCCGCTTAAAAAAGCCTGCGTTGTTTCAGTGGAATCTGTGCACATGTACATACACACACACGTGCATACGCACATAGACCCTGATGTGTCCAGAAGCAGTTCAGACTGGGAAACAACTGGAAGACAAATGACGCCGCACTCTGTGGGGCCTGTGGCCTGCTCGCACCTGCTCATGGGTCACACCATCTGCACACAGGAAAGCCCTTCTCTCTCCCTCTCCATGTCCTGCACGTCCACACTGGGTACTTGTCACTCACCAAGGCCTGCCCAACCCCCTCATCAGTCCCTCCTCGCCGCCTCCTCGGCAGCCGGTGCCTGGCGTCCAGCGCTGCGCTGGCCCCGAGGTGCCTCGCAGCCTCGCTGCTGCGGGTTTGCTCTGTTTGTGTTTGTGTTTGTGTCGGCTCTGTTTGAACAGAACCCACAGACACGGTCACACTGGAGGGGGTGGCGGAGGCGGATCTGCCCAATGACTACATTTCGTGCAGGGGGTGGTGGGAGAGGCCTGGCCTCTCTGGGTCTGCGTCCCATCCTCCAGAGAGCAGGACGCCTGGGACTCTGAGCCCAGTGAGCCACCCAGGGACCCGCACAGCCCGGGACCCACCCAGGGACCCGCACAGCCCGGAACCCACACAGGGACCTGCACAGCCCAGGAGTGCGGCCCCAGCACTACCCTTCCCAGGCCATGGGGAGTGCTGTCTCATCGCCTCTTCTCCTGGGACCCGGGGACGACTCCACTGTAATGAGAGCAGGAGGGTGAGAAGAGCAGGTTTGACAGTGCTGACTTCCCAGGCCGCCCAGACTTCTCATCTGTCAGGTGAAAAGGATCCCAATGAACCGCAGGCAGCCTCCCAGCCCACCTGTCACCAGCCTTCCACAGTGTGGGAGCAGGAGCAGGCCCTGGAGGGGCTGCCGGGCCGTGGGGAAGGGGCCCGTCCAGAAAAAGGCTGCCCCTCCCGGGTTTTCTGGCCTGTGGTCCCATCACCCCGGGCACAAGCCTGGGGAGCCTCCTGGAGCTCCCTGCTGCTGGTCGCTGGCCCACTGGCTTTGGGGAGGCCCCCGCCTCCCGTGAGTTCGGAAGTCCCCCTCCCTCAGCTGCTTCTGCCTGCACTGCCTGCGCGGCTGCCCCTCCTCTGGGCCCCGCGGCCTTTCCACAGTCCTGTGAGCCTGCCAAATGCAGAGCTGCTGAAGTCAGTGAGGGTGGCTCCGGCCTCCACGATGTCACAGGCGTTCCCTAGGCAACCGCTGCTGGCGCCCAGTCAACTTGGAGAGCGTCTGTGCCACAGGAATGTGGCCTGGCTCTCGCTCACTTCCTGTGTGGGGTGCCTGGAAGCGGGTCCGTCCCCACTCCTTCCCTGAGAAGGCGGCCTGAGGAAACCTGACGGCTGCCCCAGAAGCCGGGAAGGTGGACACTTGGGGCCCGTTCTGCTGAATCTCCCTGGATACGCTGTGGCCCGTCCCCCCGAGCCTTCCCCCAAGAGGGGCTGTGGCAGGAGAACAAAATGGGGTGCTCTCTTTACTGTCGGAAAGCTCTGTAAACCAGACACGAGCTAGTCTGCAGGTAGTCCCTTCGGAAGAAGTGGTCTGGGAACAGGGGTGGGGCCAGTGCTGGGGGCACCATGGAGGACCTGCTTTGGACACACAAGAGGAGGCACTGGCTCCCACGCTGGTGACAGCTGCTCCTGGGGCGGCAAGCCCACGTCTGCCAAGGCCCCGGTGAGCAGGCTCCTGGGACACCTGCCGAGAGCAGAGCCCGGCGCCGCGGGTGAGCACTGGCTGCCGCAGCTCTGGCAGAGCCGGAAGGCGGAGCGAGAGCCTGCGATGGCCCGTGGCCGCTGCCAAGGCTGCGCCTGAGCCCACTTCCAGCCAGTTCTTGCAGGGCAGACGTACAACCAGTGGGATGAGCAGTGGAGGGACCGTCTCCTGTTGACCTGGTGGTGGCCTCCACCTCTGGCCCCGAGGCTAGTGGGTCTTATCCCAGGGCTTTTGCGCCTCTCAGGAGCCTTCGTGGCCGGGGGGAGTGGCCTCCGTGACGGGAGGTGGCAGAGGGTTTGCAGTGTTTCCCGCAGGGGCCTGGTGAGAAACGCCATAGAGGCCTGCGCATCCGCAATGCCCCTCTTCCATCCGCTGACGGCTGTGCTCAGAGCCCGTTTACTCTGAGCTGGGCGTCTGCGGAGCGTGGCATCTGTCCAACGTACCCCACGAAGCTCTCGTCCTGCCCACTTCACCTCCCCAGAGCAGTCACTTTCACCTCTGACGAATGGAGGTGCATGTGTGTCTGTTGGCTGCAAGCAACAGAAATCCACTTCTCCACTAAAGAGAAGACTGTGTTGGAAGGATGTGCGAACCAGCGGTTGGGCGGGAGCTTGGGAAACGGGAAGCGGAGCAGCGAGGCCGGTCTCCGTGGCCTGGCGGGCGCCGCGGTGAGGGTGCAGTGCACGTGCCCACGAGGGCAGTTCTCCAAACACGTTTCTCAGTCCAAGAGGCACAGGGAAGGCACACCAGCAGCTCCATAGCACTGTGCCGGGACCCACACGAAGGAAACGGCCACATTGGCTGCACAGACAGGTTTTAGAAGCATCTGACTCCACTCCTTGAGCTTGTTACAAGGCAGCACCCACAGAGGACTCACTGTGTGAGACGCCTTTTAAGAGCTTTTTTTGTAAACGGACTGACTTAATCCACCCTGGAGGGTGGTGTGGAGCCCTCGGGGATGCAGAGCGTGTGCTGAGATCTCCTGCTCTGAGAGCGTGAGACGGGCCCCAGGGGGCTCTGACCCAGCCCCGCCCTGGGCAGTGCCTTGCTTCCCACGGCGCCCCAGCCGCTGCAGGGCAGGTCAGCCACCCGAGGCGGGCACCTTCCCAGGACAGCGCTCCTCTGGCACGTGACCGTGATGTGCAACCTACGCCTCCTTGAACGGCCACGTCCTGGAACTGCACTGCAGCCGCAGGCCTCTTTGCCTTTTCTCCCACCTTTTGCAGGAGCTTGTCTGTGTCGAGGTGCATAAAGCACCACCAAGTGACACAGAGACCATGAGTTCCCAGGCATTCTTTGCACCCTGAATCCAACTGTACCTGAAGCAGACCGAAGCCTCCACATCAGTTTTGTAAGCCAATAAACTGGGCGGCTGTGGACGGGGTGATGGCGGACGCGGACTTTCAAGGAAAGGTTTCTGGGCATCAGTTCTCTGAGCTCCTGAGAGTGGAGTTGCCATGTCCCGCCTGACGCCCTGAGCTGTCCTGTTGACACAGTGACAGGAGTGGGGGGCCTGCCTCACAGGTGTTTCCCAATACAGGTCTCACCCTTCACGGCATCTCTTCATGGCATCTGTTTCTTGCAGAACCCGGACTAACACAATTGAGTCTTTTACTTCACTCCCAATTCATGGATAGGAAAATTGAGGCCCCCGAATGGTGAAGAGCCTTGCCCAAGCTCACAGAGCTACAAAGGGGCAGAGCTAGTAATCAACCCCGGTAATGAGACTGCAGAGCACATGCTGTGCCCACTCCCCTATGCCACCTCTTCTCCAGTGTTACTATGTGACACATAGCGGGTGCATCGTAGGGCCTAGAAAGTAAGGGCGTTGGCCGAGGGACCCCCTTTCTGTGGAGCCTCTGAACGAGGGTTCAGAGCTGTGTCTGGGAAGCGCTGGCAGAGGGCTCTGCAGTGCAAGCCTGTCACTGTGGCAGCTGCACGGTGTCCGAGTGCAAGTGTGCCTGCCCAGACGCCACTCAGCAGTGACGGGAGAGAGACCCCAGGACGCCCTGCTCTTGCTGGTGGCTGTGTCTTGAAGGCAGGAAGGGCCTTGTCCTGCACTCGCGTTCCTGGCCCTGTCTCAGTCCTGCGGCTTGCTTGCCTTTAGGGTCCTGGTGGTCCCGGTGGAGAGAGAGAAGCCACTGGCTGGGAGGCAGGAGGCTGGTTCAGCCCGTCGCTCAGCAGTGCTGGCACCTGGCCAGCCCCTGGGCTCTCTTGCCTGGCTCGCCTCCTGTGCACAGAAGAGCTGGGATGAGAGCCAGGGCTTTTCAGCTGAGCGCTGTCAGGTCCCAGGGGCACCTTGGCGATGACCAAGAGCCACTGCTGGAAGGTTCTGGGGCAGGGGCTGCCGTCTCCCCAGCGGGCATCTGTACTTTGCCCACGTCCGAGACTGGCCGTCGGGGCATCTGTGAACATTTTCTGGTCACAAGCTACAGAAGCCGACTCTCCTGGCCTCAGTGGGGAGACCTTTATTAAAAGGGTCTTAGTTCTGGGGACGGCTACTCAGAGACCTACTGGGGGCGGAGGGCAGGCTGGGCAGGGCCACACCGAGAGCCTGAAAGGCGGCGCGGGGGTGGGGATGGGGGGTGAACCTGCGTTGTGAGCCCCTCTGGCCTGTCCCCAGCCTTTGGCTGTGGGTCTGAGATTGAGTCCGGGAGAAAGCCTCGCGTTGGCCGAGCTGGGACAGGAAGGGGAGACAGCTGTTGAAAGTCTACCATAGGCAGCGGCCACTAAGAAGTCCTCCAGCGAGGACTGCTAAATTGGCATGAGGTGTTTCCAAGAGGTAAACTGAGTTAGAAAGCAGGAGTGTGTGCACAACAGCCCAGATGTCAAATGCCCCACTAGCCGAGCGCTGTCTGCAGGGGTCTCACTCTCACCCTGGAGGGTGCCGGCTGCTTCCTGGGGACCTGCAGCGATAGTGGGATCAGCAAGCGACAGCCAGTGGCTTCACTCCTGAAGGCACCCCTTTCGCAGGTGCACTGAGAGGGGAAGTGTGCACCCTGCAAGCAGGGTCTGCCCAACCTGCAGTCCGTCTGCGGGACAGCGAGAGTCCGGGTCAGGCAGACGAGGTCCCAGAGGCTGTGCAGGCGCCTTCCTGCTTTGCTTGGGCACCTGGAGAAAGTGGGAGGAGATTGGATACCAGTCAATCTGTCCAAAGCTCACAGGAGGGAGGGTCCGAGCATCGTTGCTGAAACTGCGGTGTCTGGGGACTCTGAGTGGCCTCCCCGAGGTCTGGGCAGTCTTCAGCGTTTTTATTGTTAAGTCCTGCGGTGGGGCCGGCGGTCAGCCCTCCCTGAGGTGCCCTGGGGAAGAACCGGCATTGTTCCAGCTTCACTGTCAGTAAGTATTCATTAATAACTAGTCCCATTTTCCAGTATTTATCAGGCCCAGGCACTGAACTCAGAGCTCACCTCACCCTCTTGTTTCTCCATTTAATTCCCCACACGCCCCTCGGTCCACATTGCCCCTTCCTGCTGGGTGCTGCTCCCCACACTCCATGACTTGCTCTAATTGAACCACACACCTTCCCTGGAGGCACGCGTCTCAGTTGACATTTTATTTTTATTTGTGTTGTTTTTGATTAATGTCTGTCCCCACACTGGAGAGAGAACTCCCACATGCTCACGGCCATCCCCACCCAGCACAGTGCCTGGCACAGAGCTGACACTCGGAACTGCCCGGCGAATGAGGGCACGGTGGACGGCTCACCGGAGCCTGCAGGACGGCTTTTGCCCGAGGCTGTGAGGTTAACTGGCTCAGGTCACACAGCGGGGGAGGTAGACACAGGATTCAGGCCCAGCCCGGCCCCCGCTTTGAGCCAGGCCTCCCCGTGCGCTCACGGCCGCCGCCTCTGCCCCTGCTGCACCTCCTGGCCCTCAGCCAAGGTCTTGGCGCTCAGCCCTGTGAGTCTCTGGCCGGGAGTGGCCCTTGGCGAGCGCCCTTCACACTGCTCAGCGGTCTGGGCTCGCAGAGCTGGTCTCCATCTGTTGAGGTGGCGTGGTGCCCACTCCCAGATGGCACGTTATTTTTACCCAGCGTAGGTGCCCAGGCAGCCAGATGTTCTTCGGCAGCGCAGAGCGGCGGGGCGTTGCCGGGTGGAGGGCCCCTTCCCCATGGCAGCCCTCAGGGACGCTGCCTGGCCTGGTGGCGCTCCGAGAAGCCCCCTCCCCGGCACTGGGACCACGCTCAGCTGCAGGCACCACACAGGCTGGGCTGCTCCAGGGGCAGAGCCAGGGCAGCACTCCCGGCCCGAGCTCCACCCCTGCCAGGGCCTTCCCTCCAGGCAGCCTCAGGGGAGGTGGCAGCTTTCCCTCTGGACAGACCAGACTGAGCCAGAGGTTGGGCCATCTTAACCCCTGCTCTCCTCCTGTGAGAGGCCTGGCCCCCAGATAACAGTCAATTAGGAACAGGGGGTGTGGCCCAGCCCCGCAGCTTGGACCACCTGCGGATCCTGTTAAAATGCAGATTCTGAGTCAGCAGGAGAGGCCCCTAGAGCTGGCAGGCAGGTGGAATCACATCCCACTAAGATGCCCACTTCCTGGCTCCTGGGACCTTACAGGGAGAGGACGGCTCTGCTGTAGATGAGTGAAGGCTGCTAGTTTGTCAGCTGACCTTGTGAAGGAAAGAGCAGAGCACCCTGGTTCCCTGGTGGGCTCAGTGGGATCACCAGGGTCCTTACGAATGAAAGACGGACGTAGAAGAGGATGTCAAAGTGACGCATGTGGCAGGGACTCGGCCTGTGGGGCTGGGGCCTTGAAGGTGGAGGAACGACCAGAAGCTGCTAGAAGCTGGAGAGCATGAGGATGTGGCCTCTCGCCCGAGCCTCCAGAAGGACATAGCCTGAGACACCTTGATGGGAGTCCAGGGAGCCCGCTTAGACTTCTGAACTCTAGCACCAGGAGGCCATGCTTCCTGTACCTTTAAGTTTGTGGAAACTTGTTACAGTAGCAAGAGAAAACCCATACAGTCTACATTTCTGAACAGCTCCCAGGTGATGCTGACACTGTTGGTGCCCAGACCGCAGGCTGAGTAGCAGCTGCAGGCCAGGTGTGGGGCTTGCACCTGGGCTGGGTGAGCCCGGAGGCAGGGAGGCTGAGCACTGGTTCCTGTTTGTCTGTCACCGTGTTCCTCCCTGTGCACACTTGAGGTCTCTTGGTTGTCTTTTGATACGGTATGTTCCGCCCCTGGGGTTTCCTGGCCTGTGGCCACACTCCTTGAAAGAGCTGGGCATGGGAATGCAGAACCCTGCACCCCTGCCTGCAGTCTGTTCCCCAGATAAGGGAAGCCTCCTGCAAACTGCATTTTTCAAATGTATGCAGGTGCCTTGAATAGGATTCCCATGGCAGGTGGTGGTTTAGAAGAGAGGTGTTGCCCCTTGGTTAACTCTAAGCTCATCAGGACCCAGGTGTCCCCACCGGATCTGATCCTGTCTTCCTCCAGCTCCACCTGGCTCTTTTCTCCCCACCACATGGTAAGCAAGCTCCAGCCCCTGGCTTCTCTCTGCCCTTGGACATGGGTCCTCCTGCCTCAGCATCTGCGGGGCCTCTTTTGCATCTCCCTGCTGGTCAAAGGCGCCTGTTCGGCCCTTCTCTGCTGCCCTGAGAAAGCATGGCTCCCCGCACGCTTTCTTATTGCTCGGGGGCCTCGCCTTTGGGTAAGTGTTCCAGTGTGGCTGCACCCTTAGTGGAAGTGTTTGCTTGTCTACGGCCTGTCTTCCCTCTGGACTGAGTTCACAAGGGCAGGCAGGCGATCGGTGTCCCCTGGTGCCCGGCACGCTCAGCACACATTCTGCGATTAATCGGTATTTCTTTGCAGAGAATGAATGGTCACACGGATGGATGTGCATCGAAGCCCCATGGAGAAGAGTCTGGAGTGTGTCCATTCTCCTCAGCGCTCAGAGACTCCCAACGCAGGTGACCTCTGGCTTCCGGAGCTCTGGTTCCTGGTTCCCTTTTATAAAACAGCAGCCTGGAGGCTGCCAGCCTCAGCTCCTGGTTCCCCCCCACTTCCTTTCCCACCCTCTCTCCTCCCCCCGGATGGTCTATCTCTGCCACAAGGAGCGTGAGCTCCGCCACTCTTCCCTCAGGGTGGCTGCTTGTCTCCTGATGGGAAAAGGTGTGTGCTTGGTGCCTGGGCGCCTCTCTTGCATAGCAATCACAAGTCAGTGGGGCGTTTCTGTGGCATGAAGCCGAATGTAGTATTTACTTTGGTTTTATCCCCAGAGCTTGCCTGTGTGATGTGGATCCTGGCAGCTGCCAGAAATACTGTTTCTGGTTTTCCAACTCCTCTTGGTGGCAGAAGGGTGGCTGACAGCACAGGCCCTGACTCCAATCGTAATGGGCAGGGCTGTGGGCAGGACCACAGAGGACAGCCTGCCGATGAAGTGGCCGGCAGGGACTCGCTTCCTCCAGTTTCCAGGGGCAGTTGTCCTTGAGGGGTCTGGAGGGCAGACGGCCTTGTCCTTGGGGGCTGATCTGAGCACAGTGGAGTCTGGAAGCAGGCGATGGGCAAGATCCAGCCGCAGAGGCTGGGCAACAGCCAGCTTGGGTTCACTCTTTTAGGCTTTATTACTGATATTTTCCACTAGGACTGGGCATTATAGATGAGGACTTGAAACTAAGGGAGGTTAACTAACTAATTCAAGGTCACATATCCAGATTGTGCGCTCAAATCTGTGTGACTCCAAATCTATTGTATTCCTACTGCCTTCAGCTTTTCCTGTGAACCCGAGAACTTCCTACTGTGTTCTACAGGATTGGCTTATTTTGTCAAACTCTCCTGCCTGAAGAGGGATGCTAGTTCTGGCTGGGGAGTCTGGGATTGTTGGTTGGAGGAGATGCAGCGTTTGGGTGTTTGTGCGAAGGGCCGGTGTGCACACTGGAGCACTGCCTTCTCAGCATCTGTCCCTCCTGGCTCTGACAATAATGCCTGTGTGGGCAAGGGACTCACTCTTCACACTTCTCCATCCTTGCTGTCTGTCTGGGTCGGTTCTAAGCTTGGCTCCAGGAGTGGCTCCAGGAGTGGACAATAGGGCATGACCCTCAGCATGTCCGGCACCCATCCTTTTGGCCAGTTTAAGGGTGGTCACATGTCCTAAGCAGGTGCAATCAGAGTGGAGCTAGAGACATTTGAGGGGCCATTAGAAAAGGTTTTGGTTTTATAGCTTGATTTGAACCTATGAGGAGGTGAGGCTAGCACTGTAACAGCCATGTTGTCACCATGAGGGAAGAGTCTGGAGTGGAAGGCTGAACTGGAAGAGAGAGAGAAACTGAGCCCAAATGTCACAATTTGATCCTTGGTCTAGCCATGCCTGGAGCTGCCCTACCTTTAAACTTTTCAGTTTATGAACTTGCTGAGATACTGAGACTTCCTCATGTCCGTGCTTCAAACTAACAATGTGTTTCTGTCTATACTGGTTTCTCCAGTGTGCACTACTCTACCACACTCACCTTATCTATAGCAGCTAAGGCTTTCACCAACACAAACAACAGAAAATAGGCTTACTTAAATAAAAGGGGATTTTATTGGTTTGGGTGGCTAGAGTTCCCCTTTCCTGCCTCACAAAAAGATGAAAAATATGAAACTGCTTACCCAAAACATGAATGTCCTGGAGGATTAACGGGTGTTTATTGGGGAAGGAGTATGTGCTTCCACAATTTTGAGAAACACAGGAACAAACAGAGAGATAAAGAACTCACAATCAGATTCCTGCAGCCTTTAAAATACTAACATGTATTGTGAGCTCCAGAAAAGAAGGTGCATGTATGTGTGTTTCCAGATTATTTTTCTTAGAGAATCTGATGGGATTAGTATTGCAAAGAATATGTCTTGGGTATGTGAGAGATTCCAAAATGGTAGTGGATTAAGTAGAAGCTACATTGACATGCTCCCAGGACCAACCAAAATACAGAAAAACCACCCTGAATAATCAGCGGAAGACTGGCTGGCGAGAACCCTGATATCCAAGGACGGAAGTGGAGACCACAGAGACTGGCGGGAAGTGTGGGGATGCGAAAGGGCTGGCCGGCGCCCACAGGAAGCAGCTGAATTTTGGAGGGATATCTCAGCTGTGGGAGGTTCCCACTGAGAACTCTGGGGTCTAAACCCCAAGCTGGGCCCCCAGCCCAGAGAACCAGAACTGAGAAACATGCCCACAGAACATCTGACTGTGAAAGGCAGTGGGGTTGCTGTCTGCCAGGGAGAGATGACTGGAAAGGCAGGCACCCTCTTAAAGGGCCAATGCACAAAATCTCATGTGCAGCCACTCACCTTGGGCTCCGGCAGAGGGAGGGCAGAGTGGATTGGAGCTGTGTGACCAGGAGGGCAGGGGGCTTTGGGGTTAGAGTTTGGAAGGCAGACACCCTGGTTTCTTGTGGTGAGTCATTCCCTCACATTGCAGAGGACACCTTTCTCCAGAGGACCTTTACCATCCAGGCTGTTCTTGCCTGGGGGCGGGGGTGTGTGTGCGGGGG
>NW_006287679.1:431307-438421 GCF_000327345.1 Myotis davidii
AACACCCTGTGCAGTCTCTGAAGCCCATTAAGAGACTAAGAATAACAATCAGCCTGCAGACAGAGGAGGGTCGCTGGAAGCTTTGAGTCTTTGCCTGATCTAATTTGAAAAAAATTAGAAAAGCAGACCTTGGTGCACATCATGGTCCTTTCCAAAGGCACCCAGCCCTGGAAGATGGAGCCACATGCTGTGGATTGCTAATAGCTCCAAACAGCATCTGACATTGTCCTGCAATAATGATTGGGAGTCCTAGCAGATATACCTAATATATATAGACATAAACCCAAACAGGCACCCAAAATGGGGAGACAAAAAAATAAGCCCTAAATGAAAGAACAAGAGAATTCTCTAGAAGAAGAGCTAAATGAAATGGAGATCCAAAGTTTATCAGACATAGAGTTCAGAATAATGACGGCAAGGATGTTCAATAGCATGAGAAAAGATATAGTAACTATGAAGAATGACACAGCACTAATAAAGAACACAGTGGAAAGAATACACAGTAGATTAGAGGAAGCCAAGGATCAGATCTGTGAATTAGAAAACAGGGTAGAAAAAAAGCACTCAGTCAGAGGAACAAACAGAAAATCCAAACAGGCCCATGCCCAGACACATCATAATTAAAATGCCAAAAATTAAAGACAAAGAGAGAATCCTAAAGGCAGCAAGAGAAAATTTGTGACTCCCATAAGGTTGTCAGCTGATTTCTCATCAGAAACTCTATAGGCCAGAAGGGAATGGCATGAAGTATTCAAGGTAATGAAAACCAAGGATCTAAAATCAAGATTATTATATCCAGTAGTTATTCAAAATAGATGGTTAAATAAAGATCTTCCCAGATAAAAACTGGCTAATGAAGTTTATCACAACCAAACCTGCACTGCAAGAAATGCTAAAGGGACCGCTGTAATGAGAATAATAGAGAGAAAAACATAGGCATAAAGAATTAAATGGCGCCGAAACCGGTTTGGCTCAGTGGATAGAGCGTCGGCCTGCGGACTGAGAGGTCCCGGGTTCGATTCCGGTTAAGGGCATGTACCTGGGTTGCGGGCACATCCCCGTGGGGGATGTGCAGGAGGCAGCTGGTCGATGTTTCTCTCTCATCGATGTTTCTGGCTCTCTATCTCTCTCCCTTCCTCTCTGTGAAAAATCAATAAAATATATTAAAAAAAAAAAGAATTAAATGGGAATAAATAAGTACCTGTCAATAATAGCCTTAAATGTAAATAGATTAAATGCTCCAGTCAAAAGACATAGTGTAGCTGAATGGATATGAAAACATGACCCAAATATATGCTGTCTACTAGAGATCCACCTCAAAACAATAGACACACAGGATAAGAGTGAAGGGATAGAAAAAATTTCCATGCAAATAGAAACAAAAAAAAAGCTGGGTTAGCAATACTCATATCTGACAAATAGACTTCAAAATGAAGGCCATCATAAGAGACAACAAAGGTCACTACATAATACTAAAGGAATAAATTCAGTAAGAGTATATAACCCTGGTAAACACATAGAAGCACCTAAATATATAAAAAACTTCTGGAGGACTTTAAGGGAGATATTGACAGCAATATAGTCATAGTAGGGGACTTTAACACCCCACTCACTTCACTGGATAGATCTTCCAGATAAAAAAATTAATAAGGAAACAGTGACTCTAAATGACACACTGGATCAGGTGGATTTAATTGATATATATAGAACATTTCACTCCAAAGCTGCATTATTCTCAAGTGTACATGGGTTATTCTTAAAGATAGACTACATGTTAGGACACAAAACAAGTCTCTACAAGTTCAGGAATATTGAAATCATATCAAGCATCTTCTCAGATCATAATGGAATGGAATTAGAAATCAACTACAGCAAAAACACCCCAAAACATTAAAAAAAATGGAGGCTAAATAGCATGTTATTAAACAATGAATGGGTTACCAATGAGATCAAGGAAGAAATCAAACACTTCCTGGAAACACATGAAAATGAACACACAACAACCCCAAATCTCTGGGACACAACAAAAGCAGTTCTAAGAGGGAAGTTCATAATACTACAGGTCTACCTCAAAAAACAAGAAAAATTAATAATAAACTATTTATCCCTACAACTTAAAGAACTAGAAAGAGAACAACAAAAAAAAGCTCAGAGTAAGTAGAATGGAAGAAATAATAAAGCTTAGATTAGAAATAAATAACATGGAGACAAAACAAACAAACAAACAATAATAAAACAATACAAAAGATCAATGATTCCAAGAGCTGGTTCTTTGAAAAGATAAACAAGATTGATGAACCTTTAGCCAGACTCATCAAGAAACAAAGAGAGAGGAGCCAAATAAATAAAATCAGAAACAAAAGCAGTGAAGTAATAAACGACATCACAGAAATACAAAAGATTGTAAGAAAATACTATGAGCAGCCCATGCCAACAAACAGGACAATGTGGATGAAAAGGCCAAAATCCTAGAAAAATAGAACCCTCCAAAACAGAATCAGGAAGAATCAGAAAACCTGAATAGGACAATAACAATAGAAGAAATTGAAGCAGTAATAAAAAAATTCCCAGCAAACAAAAGCCTTGGTCTGGTGGCTTCACAGGGGACTTTTACCAAATCTTCAAAGAACATCAATCCTCCTCAAACTATTCCAAAATATCTAAGAGGAAGAAACACTTCTAAGCTCTTTTTATGAGGCCAGAATATCATAATTCCAAATCCAGATAAAGACACTACAAAGAAAGAAAATTACAGGCCAATATTCCTGATGAACAGAGATGCTAATATCCTCAACAAAATATTGGCAAATCACATCCAGCAATATATTAAAAAGATCATACACCATGATTAAGTGGGAATTATTCCAGGGACATAATTGACAAATCAATAAATGTGATATATCACATAAACAAATTGAAAGACAAAAATCACATGATCATATCAATAGACCTAGAGAAAGCATTCGACAAAATCCAACACCTATTGTTGATAAAAACTCTCAGCAAAGTGGGACTAGAGGGATCATACTTCAACATAATAAAGGCCATGTATGACAAACCTATAGCCAACATCACACTCAATGGGCAAAAACTAAAACCATTTCCCCTAAAAACAGGAATAAGACAGGGTTGTCTGCTCTCACTACTCTTATTCAACATAGTACTGGAGGTCCTAGCCATAGTGATCAGACAAGTAGAAGAAATAAAAAGCATCCAAATTGGAAGGGAGGAAGTAAAACTCCAATTATTTGCAGATGTCATGATATTGTACATAGAAAACCCTAAAGACTCCACCAAAAAAAATACTAGATTTAGTATATGATTTTGGCAATGTAGCAACATACAAAATTAACACCCAGAAATAGATAACATTTTTATACATCAATAATGAATTCTTAGAAAGACAAACTAAACAAACAATTCCATTTACCATTGCAACAAAAACATTAAGATATTTAGGAATAAACTTAATCAGAAAGTTAAAAATCTTGTACTTGGAAAAGTATAAGGCATTGGAAATAGAGAAAGAGGAAGATATAAACAAGTGGAAGAATATACTGTTTATGGATTGATAGAATTAACATCATTAAAATGTCCATACTACCCAAAGCAATCTATAGACTCAATGCAATCCTTATTAAAAAATCAATGGCATATTTCACAGATCGAGAACAAATACTCCAAAAATTTATATGGAATTAAAAAAGACCCAGAATAGCCATAGTAATCTGGAGAAAGAAGGAACAAAGTTGGAAGGGTCACAATACCAGATATCAAGTAATTCTACAAAGCCACTGTACTCAAAACAGCCTGGTACTGGCACAAGAACAGAAATATAGACCAATGAAACAGAGCAGTGACCCCAGAAATCAACCCATGCCATTACACTCAATATCTGACAAAGGAAGCAAGAGCATACAATGGAGTCAAGACAGTATCTTCAACAAATGGCGCTTGGAAAATTGAACAGGCACATGAAAAAAATGTAAGACCACCAACTTACACCATACACAAGAATAAACTCAGAATGGATAAAAGACTAAAATCTAAGACATGAAACCATAAAAATCCTGGAAGAAACCATAGGCAGCAAAATCTCAGACATCTCTCATAGCAAGATGTTTACAGATAATCCCCTAGGACACAGGACACTAAGGAGAAAATAAACAAATGGGACCACATGGAAATAAAAAGCTTCTGCCCAGCAACAGAAACTATCAACAGAATGAATAGGGAGCTCATTCTATGGGAGAACATATTTGGCAGTGATATATCTGATAAAGGGCTAATATCCAAAATATATAAAGAACTCAGACAACTTAGCAAAAGGAAGATAAACAATCCAATTAAAAAATGGGCAAAGGATTTAATTATACACTTCTCCAAAGGGACATATAAAAAATGCTCAAAATCACAGATCATCAGAGAGATGCAAATTAAAGTGACAATGGGTATCACCTCACATCTGCCAGAATGGCTATCATAAAAAAAAAAATCAACAAATGACAAGTGCTGGAGAGGATGTGGAGAAAAGGAAACTCTAGTAGACTGCTGGTGGGAATGCAGACTGATGCAGCCATAATGGAAAACAATATGGAATTTCCTCAAAAAATTAAATATGGAACTGCCATTTGACCCAGTGATTCCACTTCTAGGAATATATCTAATGAACAAAATAGATCCAGAGACAAACAAGCATAGAACAGACTGTGGAATCTCAGAGGGAAGGCAGGGGAGGTGGGGTGGGTGGGAAGAGATGAACCAAAAACCTGATATGCCTATATACATAACTCATGGATACAGACAATAAGGTGATGAAGGTCTGGGGCAGGGGGCCAGGGGCAGGCTAGAAGGAGTCAATGGAGAAAAAAAGGTTACTTACGTAATACTTTCAACAAGAAAGATGAAAAACAAACTCCAAAGAATATGTTTTGGAAAACATTAGATTATAGGTCAGTTCCTGTGTAGACTTAAGAGAAGCCACTGTCCAGAATAAAAGATGTCGGCGAAGGCATGTGTGCTCATCTAAGCGTGGGTAGGACTGGGCTGCGTGCAGGGAAGGGAGACTGCTCCTGACTTGTGGCCTCCGGGAACCTTCTGTCCTGAAATGGTGCTGTGACACACCAGCAACCGGGCGAAATGCCTCGGGCTTGGAGCAAATCTTCAAGAGATTCCTATTGGACTGTACACGCAGAGCTGCTTGGCAGCAATATCTAGTCTGCGTTCATCCATTTATTCACGCAACACCTACTTACTAAAATCCTACTGTGTTCAGATACTACTCCAGTTGCTAGGTTTCCATCAGTCAATCAGATAGAAATTCCTGCTCCCACGGAGCTAAAGTCCAAGCAGATGGAGGCAGACAGCCAAGCAAATGTACATGTAGATGGTCTGTTACAAGATCAGGTGCTAACATAGATGGAGCTGGCTAGGGGTGGATGCGGTGTGCCAGGGGAGGGATGTGAAATAGGGTTGCTGGGTGGGCTTCACTGAGAAAGAGACATTTGAACAGACACTTGAAGGGAGTGAGAGAGGAGCCGTGAGGGATGTTGCAGGAGTGGGAACCAGTGGGCAGGGCTGCAGTGGGATGGCCTGGCCTCCTGGAGAAACAGCAGGAAGCCCCTGCAGCTGCTGAGCGAGCAGGGAGAGAGGCGGTGGCGCAGTGAGGTGACATGGAGCTCTCGGAGCCGGGCAGGTAGAGCTTGGAGGACTCTCACCTGGGGCAGAGTGAGCAGCTGTGCCTGGTGAGGGCAGAGGGAGCGCATGAGCTCATATTTTTGGAAGGGGTCCTCTGGCTGCTTCATTGAAACTTGAGCGCAGGGACCAAGGGTGAAAGCCAGGAGACCTGGGACTCTTGAAAAATGGAAAGATCTGGCAAAATTGGGCCCACCTTCTACCTGAACTCCACCAGCTGGAGCTTCGCCCTGATGGGCAGGCGAGCTCGTTTCCTCATTGAAATCACGCCCCTGGTCGCTCAGGGGCCTGGGCAGGAGAGCCTGGGACAGGTAGCAAGCAGCACAGTGGTTCTTAACCTTGAGCGTGAGAACCCCAGAGGCTGTGAGGACAGGCTCTGGCCCTCCTGCAGTGACGGAGTCAGAGGTGCCCTGGGTCTGAGAAGCTGCGGTCCTCCCCTCTGGGCCACAAGCGGAGGAGCCCTGAAGGGGCGCAGTGTCCCCATAGCACCCCTGGCGCACTTACAGGTGAGGCTCCCCAGGAGCTGGGAATGGCCTGAAGATGAATGCATTTTGATAGGGTTGGGGAGGGAATGTGCCAACTCCTGCGGGCGGGTGGGGGGAGGCAGTGGAGTCAATCAGGAGGTGCTTTGAGGATTGGGTCACTTCAGGGCTCCTAGGGGCGGCTGGAGGCACACTTGTCTTCTTTCTTGTTCTTGGCAAAAGCTGGCTCTTCTGGGTCAAGGTCAGCAAGCAACTGGGCAGGGAGGCTGAGCCCGGAGGAGGGCCCAGCAGGCCCAGCAGGCCCAGCAGGAGACAGTGCTTGGGGGAATCCCAGGGAGAGACCACTCCCTGCAGGCTGCCCAAACCGCAGCCACCGCTTTATTTATTTCAATTAAGCTCCAGTCCTACGCGGCCCCAGGGCTCCCTCATCTGTGGGAGGAGCAGAAATCCCATTCCATCTGCTTCTCCAGAGCCCTGAGGGAGAGGACAGCAGCCCTACCGTCTGGCCTCCCAGTTACCCAGGGGCATGAGGCTAGAGAAGGTTCTTCAAGCTGTTCAAGGTGAAGTTTGGGAGTCTGGCCTCCGTTTGAGGAGCAGCTGTCTGAGAGCAGGATAAATAACTTTTTCATTTCCTAACAAAGAAAGTATTTCTCTGTACATCTGGTTTGCATTTTTCTTTAAGGTTCTGCCAGAAACAATTGTGAAAACAGAATGCAGCCCAAGATTGGAAGAATCTATCCATGCATCTGGAACTCTCCATCTGTTTGGCTGGTTCCCATACTAAGGTTTGAGGAATTCCTTCATGTGAATTTATCAAGCTTTAAAGATATTGCAGGCAGCCTCTGGTTTGCCAGTGGTTTCTCACCTTCAAGTGTTGCCCTCATCTCATGCCCTCTGTCTCCCTAGACACACCTCTCTCTCTCTCTCTCTCTCTCTCT
>NW_006287679.1:438625-442024 GCF_000327345.1 Myotis davidii
AGCCCAATACTGCTACACTCCTCGGTCAGACAGTGGCCGGCCTGTGTCAGTCATGAACAGAGCAAATGAGAGTCACAGAGTGCAGACCAATTACAATAGTTGTTAGTGATTGTTTCTGTGAAGCTGGCTTCTGTCTGTGGGCAAGAACCTGCTATCTTCCATTTCTCATTGACTAGCCGACGTGTGGTCCGCTGTGCATGATGTGCGTGGCTTGTGCCATGTGCGTGGACAATAAGGAGCCGTCTAACGCTTGTGCGATGAGGTGAATTCACCCCTTGCTTGCTGGGAGGTCAAACTGCAATGAACGTTTCTAAACACTCAAACTCTGTGTTGAGGTGGATGCGTAACACGGCTCCTGGCCCAGCTCTGGTCTCTATCAGTGATAAGAGGAGTTAGGAGAAAGCTCCAGGGGCCTCGAGGCTGGTGACCCTGAGGAGTGAGACCTGAGAGATGAATAGGGGGAGGCGGAGACATCAGTGTTTCTGGGAAAGGAACAGCATTGCCGAAGCCCGGAGGAGGGAAGGGTCTGTCTTGTCGAGGAGTGGAAAGACTGTGTATGTCTGTGCGTGCAACCATGCATGTGTGTGCACGTGTGTGTGATATTAAGAACTGGGGTTGGTCAGAGATGGAATGCAGAGCAATGGGAGGGTCAAGGTTGGGGGAGTGGTCGGCTCCCATTTTCATGTTAAGAGTCTCTCTGGTTGAGGCTGTGGCATCCTTTGCAGTCAGGGTTCTGGGGGCAAGGGTGGCACTAGCCAACTCAGTGGTTGGGTGTAGAGCAATGCTAGTGCCGCCGAGTGGGTGGCTTCCACAATAGAAAGGAATTCTGCCCCAGTTCTGGAGGCCAGGGGACCAGAACCAAGGAGTTCGGCGGCTGGCTGCTGCTGAGGGCGGAGCGGGTCTGCTCCGTGCCCGGCCTGCTCCTGCGTGTGCTGGCGTCAGCCTCGCTCTCCTCAGCCTCCCACGCTGCTCTCCTGTGTCCCAAGCTCCCTTTTCACTGGGGCACTGTCACATCATGAGGGCCCACCCTGATGACCCATACTACCTCCATGTCTGCAGAGACCCAATTCCTTTTTAAAAATATGCATAAATTTAGTAAAACTTTGAAGACATTTAATAATTTATTGATGTCAGAAATACAAATTCTTAATATTAACTCTAGAAACCTGAGAAGTCCCAAGAATTCAGTTTCAAAGACTTTAGGTAGAATTCCTGTTAAGGTGCTGCTGCTACATTCTTTGTTAGACCGTCCTTGGAGCATTCCTCATGTCATTTCACCATGTCACCAGGCCCAGCGCCTTGGCGAACAGCCGGCAGTAGGACGTGGAACTGTGGATGGAGGAGAGTCTCATATCCATGTTTATCTAAAAGGAGCAAATGAATCAGGGCTCCACTTAACAAAAGCAGCTCCTTTTACAGTCTTTGGAGCAATCACCTTTCGAGTCCCATTTCCACGGTCAGAGAAGAGCTGCTGGAGGCCCGGCTGGGCCCACACCTGGCGAGTTATGAGTGGAACATGGGTGCATGGCCGCAGGGTGCCCGCAGGACTGCAGGTGACATGTCTTGGAGGGGGCTATGCTGTCCTGTTCTCTCCACCCCGGACACACTTGGCTGGTCATGGCAGGGAGAAATGGGTGAAAATGTTGAAACTCCTATTAATTTTGTCCACAAAGAAGTTAAGATTGTTGCTGTAAAGCCAGACAGAAGTGACATGCAGTCTGCTCCAAGCAGCCGTCAGCGCGGGTGAGGAAGCCAGGGAACCCCCGTGGCGAGGGTTTGTCTCCCAATGACCCAGGAGGTCGCGGGTCAGGCACAGGCCCGAGTTGGGGGCTCCATCCCTAGTAGGTGCCTGCAGGATGGATGCAGCCAATCAATGATTCTCTCTCATCACTGATGTTTCTATCTCTCTCTCCCTCTCCCTTCCTCTCTGAAATCAATAAAAACATATTAGAGGGAGAAGGAGGGGGAGGAGGAATGGGAAGAGAAGGAGGGGGAGTGGGAGGAGAGGGAGGAGGAGGAGCAGGAGAGGGGGAGGAGAGGGATGTTAACGTAAAAAAAGAATTCAGACCTGTAAAGAATTTTTGTGAATTTATTTGAGCCAGATTGTTGACATATGCTGGGAAGCAGAACCTCAATGAATTGAGATAATGCTCCGGAGAATGGAGGGTTACATCTGTATTTATACATTGCAATCAAAGGAAAGGGACGAAGGTGAGTTACATGAAATTCATTGGTGATAGATTAAGGAGGCGGGAGAAAGCAAAGTGGGGAAACCCCTGGGATAGGGTAGAAAGTGAAATGATGGACATGTGCTTCTCTTACACAGATGGTACAGGAGAGTTGAACATAATTAACAGTTGACAATTAACTTGATAACAATGACAGTGAGGGGATGTCCTGGTGCCATGTGTTGTGCCCTGAGGGGTGGGGGTGGCGGGGAAGGAAGTTACAAGTTACCCAGACATCTCGCAGATATGTTATCTTAGAGGCAAAAAGGCAAATGGGCTCAGCAAAGATCTAAGTTGATCTTTGTCAGGGAAATATCGGCCTAGGACAGTAGTCACCACCATAACCTGCTTGTTGTTAAATATTTAATTTTCAGACCATCCTTTGTGGTGACTGTAGGTCTGAGTTTGCAAGACCACCACGCAGGCCTCCCCTGAGCCTGTCAGGTGAGCATGTGGCTCCTTTAGTCCACAGGGAGAAGGAGGGGGAGGAGGGGGAAGAGAGGGAGGACGAGGGGAGGAGGAAGGAAAGCCAGTCTCCAGCAAGGCCTGTGCTGCCCTGGGAGACCGGTTCCGGCCTCCTGGTGGCCTTCCTCCCTGCAGGGTCCCCTGAAAGGCCCCACACCACCAAGACTCCCGGGGACTCCGTGGTTCGGAGCATCTCCTGCGCCACCAGCTCCACAGCAGCCACGTGGCTGTTCCTGGTGGCCAGGGAGCTGGCCCTGAGGCCTCGGGCGTGGACCTTGGGCGGTGGGTGCAGGACCTCAAGCCTCTGCGGGTCTGATCTCTATGGGTCTGACCTCTGCAGGTCAGGCCGGCCAGCGCAGCGCCTCCCAAAGTGGGGCCACCGGGCCAAGACCCTGTTCCTAACTCAGTGCCCTTCACAGGCCCTGCGGTTAGAATGTTAACATTTTTGGAGGAACACAGCCCAGCCCAGAGCAGCTGAGCAGGCCTGTGCGGGCAGGCCAGCAGCTAGGGCAGTGATGGCGAACCTTTAGAGCTCGGCGTGTCAGCATTTTGAAAAACCCTAACTTAACTCTGGTGCCATGTGTTAACGTAAAAAAAACATTGAAACCTGTAAAGAATTTTTGTGAGTTTATTTGAGCCAAACTGTCGACATATGCCGGGAAGCAGAACCTCAACGAATTGAGATAGTGCTCCGGAGAATGGCAGA
>NW_006287679.1:442267-446021 GCF_000327345.1 Myotis davidii
TACACATGTCACATATAGAAATTTTTTGATATTTGCAACCATAGTAAAACAAAGACTTATATTTTTGATATTTATTTTATATATTTAAATGCCATTTAACAAAGAAAAATCAACCAAAAAAGTGAGTTCATAGGTTCGCCATCACTGAGCTAGGGGGTGGGTCCCGGACGGTTTAAAGTAGATGCCGGCCTCAGCAGGTTGGTGTTGGAGCGGAGGGGCCCGAGGGCAGGGGAGGGCTCACAGCTGCTTCTCAGGCCTGAGGTGAGACCCGGTCCCCCTGCACCAGGCTGTGCCTCGGGTCCTCCCCCGGGGCCTGCAGTTGGCAGAGCGGCAGGAACTGATCCCCGTCCTGGCAGGAGAGTCCATACCCCACGCGCTTCCTTCCCACGGGGCCAGGCTCTCCCCCGGGACCGCTGGCAACGAGGAAAGCAGACTCACTGCAAACACCAGGTGAATGTGTTTCATTATTGCTGAATTAACAATGTTTTGAATCATGTCGGGTCAAATAAAATATGGTGAAAACACGCCACTGATCCTTCCCACCTTCCCCTGTGGTGAGTGGGACATTCAGGGTGCACGTGTGGCTTGCATTCTGTCCACTGTAGGTCGTGGATGTGCTGCTTAGAGGCTGGTTCCTGAAGACTCGGTTCAGCTCCTTCCTCCTTCTGGAAGTTTCCACCATCCCAGCTGAAGAAGTGCTCCCAGAGACATGCTTTTGTAAAAATCATCTGCATGTCACTCCCGATCATCGCTGGGCTCCGCGCCATGGGCCCTGGCGATTTTCCACTAGCTCCACAGGCCCTCGGTGGCCACTGTCCCGCTCGCCACCGCCCTCCCTCCGCCCCCCAGGAGCCTCCCTCCACTGAGCTGGTGGCTGTGTCCTCAGCGACCGGGCCAGGCAGGGCTCTCTGTGGTGTGGCTGCCCAGGGTGGTGAGGGCTGTCCAGAGCGGGCAGGACCTGGTTCTCGGGGCCCCGGGGCCTGATCGTGGGGAACCTCTGAGAGAACCGTGCAGGCCCAAAGAGCATCACTCCCCGGACTCCAGGAGGAAGGCGTGGCCCCTGAAAGAATGGGTGGCCCCCGAGGAAGGACCCCATGGGCCTCCAGCCTTTGGATTCCCCTTGGGACCAGCACTGGGCCGGAGTTTCTTAAGGGTGCAGGTCATTGCTTTAAAAGGTCAAGGCAAGCCGGCTGCTCGCTCTCCTGTTGTGCCCTTTTCTGTGGCCAGAGAGTTGTGAAGAGGCCCTTTCCTCCTCCCGCCCGGGCATGGCAGGCCGAGCCATCCTGGGCACTGGGAAGAGCCCTGGGTCCTCTGGCTGTGGCGCCCCCTGGGTGTGGGGGGCGGAGCTGAGACACGCCTGCCTGAGGAGCCCTGCAGGTGGGGTTCTCTGAACACGGACTCTGAGATGCAGTTTGGGTGCGTGATGTTTATTAGGAATCCAGTCCTGGGAGAGGAAGAGGGGAGCAGAGCTGGGTAGAGGGAGGAGGCAAGTGGCAAAGCTTCCCTTTCCCTCAAGCCCGCAGGGACCCTTGGAGCAAGCTGTGGGAGCGCCGCCTGTGCCACCTGGTGGCTACAGTGCCCTGGCCTGGGAGAGCCTGGCCTCTGCTGCGAAGGCCACTGCTGGCCGCACTCGCACAAGCCCCTTGTGGAGGGGATCTCGGGTCTACCACAGATTTACACAAGGATTTGGACACAAGGAATTTACTTGGGAGGTGACCACAGGGGCACGATGCGGGAGTGGGAAGTGAGCAGGGAAGGGAGGAAAGTCAATACAGGTGAGTTAACAATCAGGTTACTGCCGGACACCTGGCTCGGGTCCCCTGGGGACCTGTGGGACACTGCCCATGACGCTGAGGGGCGAGGAGCTGGACCCTCCCCGAGAAGGCCTGAAGGAGGTGGGAGCCTCGGGGCTCTGTGTGCAGGGGGTTCGGGCAGGGCACTGCCACTGCCCTGAAGACAAGGAGGCCGCGCCACCCAGGAAGTAGGGTTCTCTGGGCAACACTGTCTGGTTTCCCAGCTTCGAGGGGGACCCTCGCCTGCCTCAGCCAGCAATTCCTGTTGCCACTGGTCCTTGGGAATAGCCTATCATCTTCAGAGCCTTGGGAGATGAGACTTGAAAGCGTGGAAGGCAGACATGGAGTCTCACTTGGTCTGGAATCCCAGCCTTAGCCACAGTGCTTATGGCTGTTAAGAATCCTAAAGAAGAGCCACGAGGCGGGGGAAGGGCACAGAGGAGTGAGCCCTGAGGATGTCCTTCAAGCACCACCGATCACTAGGGCTGTGTCAGCTCCTTCAGCGAAGCCCCTGGCGTGTCAAGTCCAAAGTCAAGTCAACATAAAACCATCTTCCATCCTAATGACAGCCTCGTTAATCAACAGCTACCATGGATGTCAGACATGCCACTCTCTCACTCAATCCTGTCACCCAGGACATCAGCATGATTAATCTCAACACCCATATTTAATATGTCCCCCCCATATTAAAGAGGGGGGGGTGAGGCACAGAAGAGCCGATAAACTTGCCCAAGGCTGGACAGCGAGGAAGCGGCAGCAGTGGGACTTGAACCCAGGCTCAAAGCCAGGGTCCAGCCCTCAAAAGAGGTGCTCTTATCAAGAGGCTCATGTCTCCAGAACTTAGTCCAGTTTCCCAATCCCGTCAGCTCAGCTTGTCCAGGGATCAGAAGCTGAGGCTGGTGAGAGCCATGCTGCTCACTGACCAGGACTAGGCCACTGTGGTTGCAGGACCTAAGTTGCTCATGAGCCTGGCAGATTTGCCAGTGCTCGGCTTGTCAGTATCTTTCCTCAGAAGAATTCCTTAGACACAGGAGGAGATGGGGGGGCCTTGGTGTCCTCACGGAGCCCCTACATTCTGTCCCATGTCCTCCTCAGCTCCTGCCGTTTGCCCTGCAATTGCACCACAGGACGTATAAGACTCCTTTCTAACCCCCACAATTCACCCCGGAACCTGAGGCTGCGGTTTGTCAGTGCCCCTCCTCCCAAAGCCTGCAGCAAGGCAGCCAGCCTGGTCACAAGGAGGGAAGTGAAGGTAAGATGAAGTCAAGCACGCCCCATAAATGGTTCATTTTTATGGGGCCATTAGCACACTAATCTGAGGGGCTCCTCCAGGCCTCTGTGCCCAAGATTCATGGCCAGCTCCCAGGAAGTGGGCCAAGATGGGGAAATTCATAGCTCTTCCTTCGTTCGGTTTCTGTAATTTGTGAAATGTGTGCTTTGGGGCCTGAGATACTGTCTGGCGAGTAAGGAAGACATGGTGACTAAGCCAAGCAGTGCTGTGGTATAGAGATTAAGGCAGTAAGAATCCTGGGGAAGAGAAGGACCAGGGCATAGGTGCCAGGAGTCAAGCAGGATTTGGGGGAGAACCTACTGTCTTCGTGTTCCTTCAAGGAGCTGCCAGGTCTGACCAACACTCAAGGCCCTGTTGTACACATGTGGGCATGGACCCAGGAAAGTGAATGGAGGAGAATAGTAGAGAGAAAGGGAGCAAAAGTGGTATTCATTGAGCATTTACTATGCCAAGACCTTCCCATTCATGCCTTCTCAACCCTATAACAGTGCTGTGGAGTACTAGCAGCAGTGGTAGGAGGAGTGGCAGCAGTAATAGTACATGTAGCAGTGGTGCTGGCAGTTGTCATAGTAGCAGTGAGAGGAGCAGTGAGAGGAGCAGTGAGAGGAGCAGTGAGAGGATCAATCAGAGGAGCAGGATCTTTGGGTCAGGAGAGGGGCATTGGCTCAGC
>NW_006287679.1:446060-448275 GCF_000327345.1 Myotis davidii
ACAGACGATTTTTTTATCCCCCCTGTGCTCTCCCTGACGGATACAAATTTCTGATTAGGGTTGCTCCATGGTCCAGGGTCCAGCCCTCAAAAGAGGTGCTCTTATCAAGAGGCTCATGTCTCCAGAACTTAGTCCAGTTTCCCAATCCCATCAGCTCAGGTTGATATCTTTACCTTTGGAGGAGAGGAACATGGTTAATTGTGGTTTGGATAGTTTTTTGGAAGGTTTGTGTGAAGAGTTTAAAAGCATAGGGTCTATGGGTAGAAATAGAAGGAGTAGTATGAGAGGTGTTAAGAAAGGCAGGATAAAGGTTATCCATCAGGAAGGTTGTAGCCAAGATTCAGCTGCTCATTATCTAATTAAGGAGGCTTTATCAATTAATTTCTTGGCTCTGTCTCTTACTATGCCAGATTGGTTGGCATAAAAACAACATTCTTCCCCAAGGAATAGACAAAGTCCCCCTTTCCCTCTGTGAGGGGTCAAGGCCTCTGATTTTGAAGGGTAACTGCTACTAAGAAATCTATTTGGTCTTGTACCGCAACAATACTTTTGGCCTTCTCCTCTCAGCTATCTGCAAGGTCTTTGCATAGCATTTGATAGTAGAAAAGAGAGGTTGCTATTCCTCCCATTCCAGTGCCTAGGCCTGTGGATATCCCTAGGCCAGTGACAAGGGGAAGAAGGACAATCCCTCTCTTGGTATGAGAATGAGCGGTGAGAGGAACCTTAAAGAAGTGATTATTAGGGGCAATGTTTATTCAGGGGCAAGATAGACTAGGGTGCATGTTCCCATCCAGGTGGCTGGGAGGCAAAGCTAGGTCTTGGTTCTGCATAGAAAGAAAATGCCTTGATTTTCTAAGCAGAAGGTATTTTCTATAGTGAAGAGGTGAGTAAGCTTGTAGATTTCATTTTCCCAAATAGAGAGAAACCCAGATAAGGTTGCTCCCGTAAGGAGTTGAAAAGGGATGGGGGATTGACCTGTGTAGTCCCAAAGGTGGTGTTTTCAAAAAATATATACTTCTTTTTGGTCTCCACCCAAACTTTAGAATGTGCAAGACCACGGGAAGGGAGTTGCAGCATTGAGACTGAGCTTGTGAAGAGCAAGGGAAGTAGCTGATGCAGGAAGAGGAAGGAGGTCGAGCTTGACAGAATTGGGAGACTGATGCTGTGGGGAAGGTCGCTGAGATGAAGGGCCAGGCTGAGAATCGAACGGGTCATGAAAAAGGGGCTGTGTGTGTGACGGTATAGCTATCCCAGTCAGAGGAAGATGTAAGGTTAAGAGTAAAAATTGCATAAGTGGTTACTAAGGTGTCCTAACCTTTTTCCTGTAGTTTGTATCTTGTTGATGCAGAGAGGAGCTTGATAGGTTAGGACAGTGTTAGTCTTTACTGGTCCTAGGATGGGGATTCTCTTGATGAGTGTTGCGTTATGTTATGTAAATATGACTGGAGTAATTGGATAGCCCTGCCTGTGAGAATACCTTATGTCAGTTGGATGATTTTAAAGTCATAAAGTTCCTTGAGGTGCATGAGTAGGAATGGGGACCCTTCATGTATTGTATAGGGGAAGGATAGACTGCAGTTGGCCCATGCATGCAAGGAGGTTGGGGCCGCTGTATAGCTGGTTGATGAAAGGGGAAGACAGAACCAACAGTCTTGCTCGAGAGTGAAGTTGGTGGAGTTGAGGAGGTGATGCATCAAGTTGAGGGTTTGGGAGAGATAGTGAGGACTTAGGAGACGGTTAAGAGGTATGGAATAAGTTGGTGTACACAGTAAAAGGAGGAGGTGAAAGAAGGTTGATAGATAAACCATTTAGGACAGGGGTGGGCAACCTTTTTGTGAGTGCATGCCAAAACCAGCAAAATCTCTGACTCAAAATTCTTCTGCATGCCAACCCTAATTTTTTGAGAACATGTTACGCCTACTTGTTATCTCTTAAGGTGTACATATGTGAAGAACCTTGAAGAAATAATAAAATTCATTCAAGCGACAAAAACACAGTATATGATGATGAAAAATACATTTTTTTAAATGTATACATGTACACTGATAGTCCAACAGAAAACTTTATGACTCCATTTGATATTATCAGTGGGACTTTTGCTGCTGCATCACTGATGACAGAGATTTTACATCAGGCTTATGTTTCGTATCCTTCAGAGATATGCATGAGCTACTACTTTCATCCGTCAGGCTACTCCTATTACGAGACTTAACAA
>NW_006287679.1:448707-456256 GCF_000327345.1 Myotis davidii
GTTCGGATCTAGGAAGGCAGGGAGAGTTAAGGCAGAGGCATAGAAATTGCTCTTCCCCTCTCTCGTCAATCCATGCCTATGGTCTTTAAGATAACTTGTTATGTAAAATTATTTATTTATCTAAGATGCACCTACACTGAATTTATCTGAAAAATAAAAAAGTCGATATTAAGAAAAAAATTCTAAATGGAAGATTATAAGAGAGGGTTTCGCGTGCCAGAAAAAGTTACTGGCGTGCCATGTTTGGCACATGTGCCAGGGGTTGCCCACCTCTGTTCTAGGCTTAAGTCCCCCACGCTACTCGATGTTTGTTTGACTGCGACAGTAGCCAAACCTACAGCTAAGGCAGGTGATGTCAGAATAATAACTGAGAAAGGCAGGGCCAGGTATTGCCCTTGGTCAACCGCCCTCCCCCACACCCCAAGAAGGAAAAGCAGACCATGGATCCCCCGCCCATGCCCCATTAGAGAGCTTGGAGTGGGCAATGAGCTCATATGGCCCTCTCGTTACCAGGCTAAGAGCCTGCTTTTAACTGGAAGCAAATCAAAACAAACACCTCCCCGCTCCCCCCTTTTTGTTTCAACTGGTGAAATTTTTTTCTTTACTTTTTTTTTTAAATCTTCACTGGGGGACATACTTACATGTTTAGAGAAAGGAAGGGAGAGAGAGAAACATCGATCAATTGCCTTGCATATGTTCCCTGACCAGGTATGTGTGGGAATCGAACTGGCAACGTTTGGGTGCACTGGACGGTGCTCAACCAACGGAGCCACTCCAGCCAGGTGGTGAATTTCTTTGTATCTACTTCAGTAACACAAATTCTGCCACCATATTTTCCCTAAATATCTGTCTTCTGTGTAATTTTTATATCATGCTGTCGAGACTGCTGCTTGAGATACTTTGGTGAATAAATTACTCTCCACTCCACTTCTGCAAAAGAATCACACTGTCTGATGTGAAAATTATATGCACTTAGAGATGTGCTAATGCGACAATGATTTGAGAAGTGGAGAAAGATGGGTAGCCGCCGACTCGAGGTGCTTTAGTCATTTGCACTGGCACCAGGTGACTTCTGAAGGGGAGTGAGGCCTTGCCAACTCTTTTGCCCCAAAGTGGTTTTTAGTTTCAAAAGCCATTGACTTTTAAAAATCTGATGGGGGCGTTTCTAATGCAAAATGTGACCTTTTACAAACATGAAGCGGCTGGCATGACTAGTGGAGATCGGCATGACATTAGGAAGTCCTCATTCACTCACGCACACATTCAACCACTGTTGATGCAACACCCAGTGCGAGGTATTCCCGGAGAATTGGCAGGTGGTGTGTCTGCCCTCTTGGAGTTGTCAGAACTTAAGGCAGTGACGGTCTATTAGCAAAGAGCACTTGGAACCTGCCCTAGAGGGACCATTACTACTCAAGGTGTTATCCCGTGGAGCTGTCAGGAGTTCAAAACCTCAGGCCCTGTTCCACCCAGGCCTGGTGAACCAGAAGTTGCATGTTAATAAGATCCTCTGCTGAGTCGTATTCATGTTCACCCGCGGCTACTCCTTAGAATTGTGTGGGGAGCTTACGAACATTCTGAGGCCCAGAGGGCACTCCAAGCCAATTTAATCTGAGCCTCTGGAGGTGGGGCTCAGGCATCTGTAGCAACCGCTGACCTAGATGACCTGTCACGGTTTCTGGTGGAATCCAGGAATCTGTGTGTCAAGCCACCAGATGGCAGCTGGTGTGTAAGTGCTCCGAGCCCCGAGGGAGGGCGTTGGGGAGCTCGGCAGCCAGAGGAAGGAGAGGGACGGGGCAAGGAGAACCCAGTCCAGGGGGCTGGGGATGAGGGAGTCCTGAGCCTCAGAGCTTTCTTTTCTAAACATTTAATATTGACCTAATTTAGACTTACAGATAAGTCACAGAATATACGCTTCACCCAGACTTCCCAACTCAATTATCACAATTTCTCTGTCTCTCTCCACATACATGTTACATAACATGTACACACATATGCACATGTGTATTTCCCCTTCTCCAAACCATTCAGAGGAGTCGTGAACATGATTCCCTTTTAAATTAGCATGTATTTTATACACACAAAGATATTTTCTTATACAGCCACAGTGCAAGGATCAAAATCAGGCCGTTAACATTGATACAGCACTGCTCTCTAATCTGCAGACCTTACGCAGATCTCACCAATAATCTCAATACTGTTTTTTTATAATAAAGGAAGCTCCCAAATCATGTGTTGCATTCAGTTCTCATGTCTTATTGGCCTTTTAAAAAAATTTTTATTGATTTCAGAGAGGAAGGGAGAGGGAGAGATAGAAACACCAGTGATAAGAGAGAATCATTGATCGGTTGCTTCCTGCACACAACACCCTGGGGACCGAGCCGGAAACCCAGGCTTGTGCCCTGACCAGGGATCGAGCCGTGACCTCCTGCTCATAGGTCGATGCCCCACCGCTGAGCCAGGCGCCGGGCCCTCTTTGTCTTTACCTGGAACCGGTCCTCAGTCGTTCTCTGTGTTTCATGACGTTGACAGTTCTGACATGTACAGGATGGTGTAAGCGCTCCTCAGTGGGTTTGTCTGGTGTCTCCGCATGAGTGGACTCAGGTTATGCAGCTGTGGCTGGGGTCACAGAGGCGAGACTAGGTCCTTCCCAGAGCACCTTGCCCCCCGGTGACGTTGGCCTTGGTCACCTGGTTGAGATGCTCTTCACAGGCCTCTCCACAGTGAGGTTCGGCCTCCCCTTCAGCTATCAGTTCTGTGTGACAGGTGCCCGGGGACTGTGCACATATTATGTTCGTCCTCAAACTTTCACCTGCCTGTCCTCATCCATGTTGGTCCCTGACAGACCCAGTTATTATGGTGGTCATCAAGTAGTCATTTTCTAATTTCATCCCTTTCCGCTTTCCCTTTTTATTTATTTACATAAATTCACAGATTATTAGTCTATTCCATTTGTTGTACTTGTGTACTATTTCATGTCCCAGTGATCCCAGCCACCTGGCCTGGGAGCCCAGCCGCCGGCCCCAGGTCTGGGACATGTCCCCAGCATCTGGCCTTCAGTCCTTCCTGGGACAGTGCGGTTCCTAGGCTGAGAGCTCCCCTTGGGCCACCGACCTGTTGGGGGCGGACACTGCATGGGTGGCCCCCACAGGTTAACACTGACCTGACTGGACAAATCACTGGACAGGAGAACTTCAATGCACGTCTTTGGTGAGACAGTGGCCACTGGATTTCTAGAACGCAGAAGGTGCTGCATGCGACTTTCAACAATGGACGTCTTCCCACACAGCGCGCAGGGGTGAAGTTTGGGGAGATTCAGTTCTGTTTAAAAATACAATTGTCTTGTCTACACCTAACTCCATAACATTGTTAAAGCAAGTTTCATTTATGGACTCTTTTCATAAATTCTCATAAGATTTTAAGTTACTTCCCATAGAAACAGCAACTTTTATTGCCATTGCAGTTTTTCAAATGAGTCCTCTTTTAACAAATAACAATGTTGTTAAAATGGGCTCTAAAATGTATTCAGAGAGAGAGAGAGAGAGAGAGGGAGAGAGAGAGAGAGAGAGAGAGAGATCTTAGTCACTGCATAGTTTTCTTGATTCCAGAACTTTCCCAAGGATGATTTCACCCCAGGGGACATATGACAAAGCCTGAGAATTTTCTTTATTGCCACAAGAGAATGCAGAGGGTGGGGGCGGGGGGGGGGTGTTACTAGGTAGAGACTGGATGCTGCTAAACATCCTACATGCAGGACAGCTGGCTAATCTCTGGGTTAGCACCCCTGAGATATTTTCTATCAGCTCTGTAACCAATTCCCTGCTTTAAATTTTCTTTTTCTAAAAAAATCTTTCTTGTTGAATGGCCATCTTGTATTACAGATTCCCCCTTTTTACCACCCATTTCCCCCCTCCACCTGATTCCCATCCCACCCCAGGCCTTCACCACCCTATTGCCTGTGTCCATAGGTAATGCATATATGCACATGAGTTCTTTGGTTAATCTCTTCCCGCCCCGCTACCTCCCCTTCCCTCTGATATTAAACAGTCTATTCTATGTTTCCATGCCTCTGGTTCTATTTTAGCCATCAGTTTATTTTGTTCATTAGATTACTTGTTCATTTATTTTGATCTTTAGATTCAATTGTTGATAGATATGTATTTATTGCCTTCTTCTTCTTCTTCTTCTTCTTCTTCTTCTTCTTCTTCTTCTTCTTCTTCTTCTTCTTCAGGAAACCTACTACACAAGGCCACATGTGTAGGGCCCAGTGGTTCTGCCTCCTCAGTCACCTGAGCTGGGCACTCTAGCTGCACCCCTGTGTGGGTTGTGTGTATAGTCTTGTAGTTGAGTCTTGATTGCTGTTGGCAACACTGGCAGGAGTTGACCTCCATGCCAATTAGCTGTGGGACCAGCTGTGACTATAGTGGAAGAGCTGCTGTGCAGGAGACACCCCTTTGGTGCTCACTGAGTCAGCCCCTTGAGTGTGTCACTTGTGGATGTGTAGAGTTGTAATCTGGTATAGTCTGAAGCTATCCATCAGGTGCACTGGCTCTGAGACCTCCCAGGAGGTGCAAAGTCAGCCACTGCCTGGGTCACCCAGCAGGAGTTACAGAGCAATCTGCAGATGGCTGCTACTTGTGTTGGGCTTGGAAGTGCCCAGGCGAGATCAACCTGTGAAACAAAGCAGGCTGCTACTAGTGCTAGGTTTTGCTAATGCCAGCTGCTGCTTGTTTGAGAGATTTTAGGGAAGTTTGAAGCCTGAGCCAGGACAGACCATTCATATGGAAAAGTTGCTGCAAATAGCTTGGGTGGGGCTACAAATTGGATCAGGTGGGGTCACAGGGAATCAGCAGGGCAGAGCGTACAGTGTGAGCCAGGTTGATGGAGACTCAGATATGGCTACCAATCAGTTCTGCAATGGGGGAGGTCTCAGAAGAGAAACAAGGACCCCGGTGAGCACCTCTGTCTGGGAGAATGCCCACGAGTTCTAGCTCAGATACCAGACAATCCAGTTCCTCCCCATATTTCCCTGGATCCCTGAGAGCCGCAGCTCCGAGGGAGTGGGACTTTTTAAGTTTATGTGCAGCCCTTTAAGAGGAAGTGCCTGGATCTCCAGTAACTTTCCTTTCACTCAGCCATAGTACCCGCTGGTTTTTATAGCCTGAAGTTATACAGGCTTCTCTGATCAACCCATTCTAGGCCTCTACCCTCCTAGCAGTCTCAAGATGGTGTTTTCTTCTTTGCTTCTCTAGTTGTAGAACTTCCATTCCACCAGATTTCAGGTGGTTCTGAATGATGGTTGTCCTGTACTTTAGTTGTAATTGTGATGTGGTTGTGGGAGGTGGTGTGTACTGGCATTTACCTACAGTGCCATGTGGTTCTCCCTCCTAAATTTTCTCCGATGTAAATAGCCAAAGTGGTTTTTGTTTTCATGAGTGATACAAGAGAAAGTCATCTGGGACTGCAGGAGGTACCACATGTGGAGAATGAGGCCTAGAACAGCTCACAGGGAGGAAAGCCAAGTTGAAAGAAAAAGAAAAAGACAAAGAAAGATTGTGTCCTGACAATGCTTGAGTTCCTGGACACAGCTATGTCTGAAGGCCCTGGGCTTGTCATATGTGTTAGGTCAGTGGTCAGCAAACTCATTAGTCAACAGAGCCAAATATCAACAGTATAAGGATTGAAATTTCTTTTGAGAGCCAAATTTCTTAAACTTAAACTATATAGGTAGGTACATTGTTATTAACTTAATTAAGGTACTCCTAAGCTGGCCTTTGCTAAAAACGTCCTCAATCTAATTGAGGTATGTTTACTGAGCTCAACCCCTTCCAACACTCCCATCCTCAACTCCTGCATGAATCGGGCGTGCGCACCTCCATCCCCACCCCCACCACCCCCGCGCTGCTGCGTATCCCGTGGCCTGCCTGCGCCGCATCTCCCATCGCCCAACCGACCGACACCCCCACTTCTTCTAATGCCACTTCTTCAAAATAGACTTTCCCAGGCCGAAAACCGACTTCTGTGCATGGGCCACGAAGTTTCAATCGCACTGTATGTGCTCGCCCACACGTGGTATTTTGTGGAAGAGCCACACTCAAGGGGCCAAAGAGCCGCATGTGACTCGTGAGCTGCAGTTTGCCAAATACTGATTCCCACTTTGTCCCCTTTTTGTTGTTGCTGAGCTGGTTTGAATTGGGTTCATGTCACTGCAGCTGAGAGTCTTAATCATAGCCAGCAGTCTATGTCCGGTTGCTGGGGAACAAATAGGGAGAAAGAATAGGGCAGTATGGCATGATGGGGAAAGTTCTAGAATTAGGAGAGAGCCCTGGTTGTCATCCCACCTCTGTGACCATCTATGGGTTTGCCTTGGTGACTGTTGCTTTGCCCCTTCAGAAAAAAGTCCTCAGCTTCTAAAAATGAGAGGGTAAGTGCCTGGTCTCTGGGGTTAGCAGCCTGGATTCTAGCCCCCAAATCTTCTACCTTCAGGTATGACTTTGGACAGACCCAAGTTAAACCCCAGCTTCTCAGTGTGTGAAAAGGGTAGATGTTTTAGAGATGTTGGGAGGACAGAATGAGGTCATGCATGTCTAGCATACAGCACTCTACTATATGTTAGATGGCACTATATTACCCAGTCGTACTATGTGCCACAAAACAAGCTGTGGTGAGGCTGCCAGTGTGGTCTGTGATTATTATGAAGGCCACTGTGATGCTGACAGTGATGCTATGCTGACTACTTGGTAGAGAGCCAGACATGAGAGATATCACGGGGTGATTAGTGCTCTTGGCAGAGAAGCGGGGAGGGGAGTCTCTGTTGCCTGGCTCCTCTGAGCTAAACAACATAGCCTCTGGGCCCCTTCACACCATGGGTCACCATCTCCATGGCTGAGAGTACTTCTAAAAGCTGGACAATGAGAGTTACATCAATTAGGTGTTTGTTTTGTCTCCATGTTATTTTGCAGTTAGTTTGATTCTTTCTCATAGATTTGGCCACATAAAATAATCTTAGAGAGGAGAACATCTTGGCCACAAGGACAGCATTGGGCATTAGACCAAGTTGCCTGTGAATCCTTCTCCTGTCAGCACCAGCCAGGGGACTTGGGGGTGTGACCCATGCTGAGCCTCAGTTTCCTCTTCTGAAAAATAGGAGATCATGGTTCTTAATTCCCTGTCTTTCCACCCCCCCCTCCCCATAACTCCCCTCCTCAATCTTAGAGAAGAACATCTTGGCCACAAGGACAGCATTGGGCATTAGACCAAGTTGCCTGTGAATCCTTCTCCTGTCAGCACCAGCCAGGGGACTTGGGGGTGTGACCCATGCTGAGCCTCAGTTTCCTCTTCTGAAAAAAAGAGGAATGAGATATGTGTATGCGCACCAAGCACAGTGCTGACCCTGTAAAAGGCTTGCATTCTCTTCTGTCAGTTCGCATTATCTGCAGTCTGGTTTGTGGCTGAAAATTCTTGCGAAGCTGAGAGATGAAAGTCCTTTGGCCGTGTTGCTGATGAATGGCCCTTCTCTAAGAGTAAAAGTCACCTGATTTAAAAATGC
>NW_006287679.1:457352-463791 GCF_000327345.1 Myotis davidii
TGAGAATTTCACTTCAGCACTGCGCCTCCTCTGAGTCTGGGTATGATATTCTCTTTCCTCCTAGTTGTAGAATTTCCACTCAGCCAGCCTTCCTGTGGTTCTGGATGATGTCCATTCCGTCTTTTAGGTGTAATTTGAATTGGTTGTTTGAGGCAGCAATCTCCGGCGTTAACCTATGCCGCCATCTTGGTTTCTCCTGAAAATTATCTCTTAATTCCCTGTCTTGAGAGATTGTACATACAGTTGGGATATAATGAACTTTCAAAAATGGGAGCTATTACTATTGTAGTGAACGACAGTAAGAAATGGCAGAATTGCATCTTGGGTTTATATTGCCCATTCTGGAATAAATCCACCTCTCAGACTGCCAGTGGCATAAGCACAGTCCAACAGCAGGAACGGAAGTTACTCCCATGAGGTAGCATATTCCATCATGAGATAAAATTTTGCTTTTCATCTGAACAGCCTTCTTATTAAAATTATAAGATTGGTGATGCAAACCATATGATTAATCTCTTCACATAAAAAGTTTCAAATACTATAATCCATGCATGAAGATGTTTGAAATGGTATCATTTTATCATCCAAATTAGCATTGTGAGTTCCTTGCAGAAACCCAAAGAAAAAAGATCTCTTTTTTCATGCCACAGAGATCAGCAGAAAACATTATAAATATCTTCACAAGTTGAATGAAGCTCCATTGTGAATAGGAAATAGTATGGGCAATAAAAAAATGTTAATCAAATTTCATAAAAACAATAAAGGTAACTGGCAGAAACACTGACCTGGTCATAAATACACTTACAGTCATCTTAAACATCGTGGCATATCCTGTTTAGTTGATTCATGGCCAGAGCTGCTGCATTGGAAGCTATCGCACCCTGTACTATATGTCATTGTCTTGTTAACAGTTCTGGAGATGGGATGAGCTCTGGTGTTCAGCTACAGGATTGGCTAACGACGCTTGGAACTGTGGGACAATGGCCACCCTCTGCACTGGTATATGCTTCATTCATTATCCTGGGAAAACCTCATTGCCCAGCAAAGCAATACATAGAATGTGCAAAAGTCATGCTTTGGAAATAGTCCTTCAAACCTGGATTGCATGGCTAATTGCATTGTTTCATCCAGATTTCGCTAGAACTTGTGCACTGTGCTCTTGTGAGCACTGAGCAGCTCGATGATTACCTTGGTTTCCTCCTGATTATGTCTCTCTAGCTTGCCATTCACCATGGCTAGACCACTCCAGAGGGCAAATATCTATGATTTGGTAACTAGGTTCCCACTTGCATAATATCTGATTGATTGGTTGTGTCTACCAGACTGCTTATGTGGAGAAGGATTCTGCTGCCTTGTGTGGACTCAGTGGGGAATAGTGCTGTGGTCGATTAGTGCTGTCTGCCACAGGTATAGGAGTAGTGGGGTGCATGTCATCTATTTGCAGTCCTGGCCTACTAGGTAATCTGATAATGCACTCAGATGTGACAGGAGGGTATCGTATGGTCTGCCAACAAACCTCTGATGTTTATTTCCTGTTGCACTAGTGCAGAGTAGAGAGAGACTGGAATGGTTGCAGGATTGGGGTTATATAAGGGCCCTCTTAAGCATTAGGTGAGGTGCTAGCCCCCTGTTCTCCCCTAAAGTATTATGCAGGCCCAGCTGCCAGGTCCACAGTGGCTCCTACTAGGAAATCTCAAGCTTGTCTTCACTACAACCTCATACAATGGTCACTGAAGAGCAGCGAGATGGTAAGGCCAATTGCAAGGATTAGATAGTAGTTAGTGACTTTCAAGATCCTGAAATGTATGGCTCTAGATATAGAAGAGGGGATTGCAGAGAAGAGCTACTATGACAGGCATTTTATTCATTACCTCATTTACCCCTTTTAAGGACTCTATGAGTTAGGGTTCCTCAGCCTCCAGTTTTCAGGCATAGAAATGGGAACTCAGAGAGGCTGAGTTATGTTCCCAGATCACACAGCTGTTAGTAGGGGCTGAAGCTGGGAGTCAGTGTAGGCCAGTGTGACCTCCAAATCTGGGATCTCTCCTTTTTGAGTCACTACCACTATATTAACCTCTAGGATCCTTGTCCCTAGTGGCTGGCGGCCCGGACACCCTAAGCCCCGAGGCGGCAGAAGTCAGTGACATCAGTTAAATTCAGCAGCCCAGTTAGGGGAGAATCACTCCCAGAATATCTGCTCCCTGCTGCACTGATTTGAGCACAACTATCTTGCTTCATGGAAACCAGGCTGAGCAAATGGAACAGTTGACAAAAAGGATTCTCCTTCTAAAGCAGCCTCAGGGATTAAAGGAGTCCATTCGGAGGTCTCCAGCCTGACAAGCGACAGCATTTCACCTGGTTGTCACTGGAGCCAGGAGGACATGCTGTGCTAGACATCTTCCTGCTGTTCCTCTGCAGGGAGAAGAGAGAGTAGAAGATTCCTGCTCCATACCCTTAGGGGACCACGGAGGGCAGGGACAGCCCTCTGAGCCACTCTTCCCTTTTGTTGGGAGTTGTGCTCTTCAGTGTCACTGCTGTCAGTAACTTCTCCACCACCATATTAGCCTCTAGGATCCTCGTCCCTAGTGGCTGGCGGCCCGGACATCCTAAGCCCTGAGGCTGAAGAAGTCAGCAACATCAGTTCAATTCAGCAGCCAAGTTAGGGAAGAATCACTCCCAGAATATCTGCTCCCTGCTCTCCAGGGAGTCTCCAGCCCTGAACTCTCTAGTTTACTCTTCTTGGAGAAGCCCTGGACAATCTTCTCCTCACCCCGTACCTTTGAGTTAGTTAAGAAAGGCTCACTACTACAACTAAAACCCCCCAATCTCAATGGCTTAGCACAGTGATGGCGAATGTATGACACGTGTGTCAGAGGTGACACGCGAACTAATTTTTTGGTTGATTTTTCTTTGTTAAATGGCATTTAAATATATAAAATAAATATCAAAAATATAAATCTTTTTTTTACTATGGTTGCAAATATCAAAAAATTTCTATATGTGACATGGCACCAGAGTTAAGTTAGGGTTTTTCAAAATGCTGACACGCTGAGCTCAAAAAGTTCGCCATCACTGGCTTAGCATAATGAAGGCTTATTTCTCACAGTTCAATGCTGGTTACCATGGGGGAGCTGGGAAGTGGGATCTGCCCTACTCGGTCATTCAGTGATCCAAGACCCTTCCACCCTTGTTTATACCATCTCTTGGGGTCTCAGATTCCTCCCCTGAACTGTCTAGCAGATGGGGGAACAGAGCATGAAGCGCGACACAGGAGATCTGTCAGGAGCCAGTCCATCGTGGCTGCCATATCCCTATGGCCAGGTCTCAGTCACACAAGCATATATCTCTGCAGGGGATACTGGGAAATATGGTCCAGTTGTGTCCTCAGAGAGAAAGAAGATGGAATTTGGTGAATTGTCTCAACCTCCATCTGAAATGGCCACATCTCTGTGTTAAGAAAACAAACAAATCAACACCAAAGGGGGTGGCACAAGCCCAGACATATTTTCTTATTTAATCTTGAAGAGGGGAATGTTCCAACTCACAACCTAGGTCATTGCTTCTCAAAATGTGATCTACAGTCTCCTGAAGGTGTGTGGCGGGTACCGAAGGGCACATGTACCCACCAGGTCCAATTACATTGTCACGTAGGTGCAGCAATTTAACTTGAAGTTTCAAGGGAACTAAAAATGTTAAATTTGATTTTCTTGAAAGGTTTAGACACAATTATACCCAAAGGAAGTAGAGTTATTCCTCAGGTTAATAGTCTTCTAGCCCTGGCCAGGTAACTCAGTTGGTTAGGGCATCATCCCGAAATACCTGGGTTGCAGGTTGGATCCCCAGTCAGGGCACAAAATACAAGAATCAACCAATAAATGCATAAATAAGTGGAACAAAATTCATGTTTCTCTCTCTCTAAAATAAATCAATGAAAACAATTTTTTAAATAGTATTTCATGTTTAAGGCTTATCGGCCTTAAACATGGAAGACTATTGGGCCTTAGGGACATTGCTTCTCTTTTCTTTACATTTAGGGGAAGTTGAGGAAACTGTTTCTGAGACATTTGACTAAGGATGTGTCTTTACTGTCTTTTCCTCAGTCCTAAGTCATAGGCATTCCGAATTCAATGGGGAAAATGAATTGAAAGTTTACTTATGATCTAATGACATTAGCAATCATTTCTGAACCACATTAGTCAGACAGTGCTGAGGGCTTGCATGTGGTCTGGTTCCCCATTGCTGAACAGCAACCACCCTAAAACTTAGTGATTAAAACAGCCATTCTATTATCTCATGATTCTGTGGGCCAGGAATTCAGGCAGGGTTAACCTGGGTGATTCTTATGTTCTAAAGACCAATTGTGGTCAGTTGTTGGTATTGATCAGATAGTTAGGGTAGTTGAATGGCTTCAAGATGGCTTTTCTCAAATGTCTGGCACAAACACCTAAAAGTCTGGGCTCTGTCACACTTCTGTCCCACTTATGTGTCAGCTCAGGGTTCCAAGAACAAGTGATCTAAGAGTGCTGGGCAGAAGCTAAGACCCAGCCTCAGAAGTCCCAAAACATACTCCCGCCATGTTCTATTGGTCAAGTTTAGACAACTAAAGCTAGACAAGATTCGAGGGAATTAGCTTCCACTTTTAATAAAAAAGTAACAAAGAGTTTGCAGCCATCTTTCCTTGATCACTGTGTGGATTATCTCATTCAGTCCTCACAGCATTCTTGTGAAGTAGACACCACTTTTATTCTCATTTTACAGTTGAATAAACTTATCACTGGTTCATAGTACCTACTAATCCATACACTATCTCTAAATAGAATAAGTACTTTCAAAGTCTTCATCTAAATGACTACTGAGAAGGGCCCATTTATGAGTAACTTAGAAGTTAAAATATGGCACTAATATTTATAATAGCTAACTTTTTGAATACTTACTATGTGCCCCTTACCTTCAATCCTCATCACAATCATATATGTTAGTGTAGTAGATTACACTATTGTTCAAAACACTGGCCTCTCTTCCATGTGAGAGAGTTATGCTTTCCATCCTATACCTTCAGTCTTGACCATGTGCCAAATTTGGGGCCATGAATCCAGAGCAGAAGCGATGTGTGGCACTTCCAAATGGAAGCTTTCAAAATTATTCTGTGGTTCTGCCAGGATCTCTTTTCCTCTGCCATGAGATTGGCAGTGTCGCAAATATAGGCCTCATGTCAGCCTGCATCACAGAATGAAGACCAAATGGATTGAGCACAGCAAACCCACAACAGACATGTGACTGGAGCAAGCACTAAGCCTGTTTTTGAAAGTCTGCTGCCATTTGGAGTTGTTTTTACGGCAGCGTAACTTAATCTGACTTGACAGGTGCCATTAGTTTTCTTCTCTTATAGATTTTAAAGCAAGTACAGAATAGTTAAATAGCTTGCCCAAGGCCTAGGACTTAACCTAGCTTGTTTGATCTCAGAGCCCTGGATCTTAACTCCCAATCTGCTATAGAACTGATGAAAATAAAGATTCTTCAAGAGAAGCCACCTGCTGTGTTTGGCTCCTCTGTAGAAGTTTGGGATGCTATGATGAAAATGCCATGGACTGGGTAACTTAAACAATAAGCATTAATTCCTCATAGTTTTAGAGGGGAAGTACAAGATCGAGATGCCAGCAGATCCAAGCTCTGGCTGGTGGCTCAGTTGATTAGAGCATTGTCCTGAAATACCAAGGTTATGGCTTCAATCCCTGGCAAGGGCATATACAATAATCAACCAGTGAATACATAAATAAGTGGAACAACACAACTAATGTGTGTTTTTCTCTCTTTTTCTCATTCAAATCAATAAATATAAAAATATTTTAAAAAATAAAAAATAAAGATGTTGCTGAATTGATGTCTGGTGGAGGCCTGCTTCCTGGCATGTAGGCAGCGGTCTTCTTGCTTGTTTTCACATGGGTAAGGGGGAGAGAGAGAGAGAGGGAGAGAGAGATGGAGAGAGAGAGGGAGAGAGAGAGAGAGAGTGAGAGAGAGAAGCTCTCTCTCAAGTCTCTTCTTTTTTTTAATATATTTTTTATTGATTTTAAAAAATAAAATAAAGATGTTGCTGAATTGATGTCTGGTGGAGGCCTGCTTCCTGGCATGTAGGCAGCGGTCTTCTTGCTTGTTTTCACATGGGTAAGGGGGAGAGAGAGAGAGAGGGAGAGAGAGATGGAGAGAGAGAGGGAGAGGATGGGAGAGAATAATTGATCGGCTGCCTCCTGCACGCCCCACACTAGGGATCCAGTCCACAACCCAGGCATATGCCCTGACTGGGAATCAAACTGTGACCTCCTGGTGCCTAGGTTGACGCTTAACCACTGAGCCACGCTGGCTGGGCTATTATTTTGTTTTAAGGAATTTGCCCAGCCAGTGTGGCTCAGTGGTTGAGCATTAACCTAGGAACCAGAAAGTA
>NW_006287679.1:465264-473990 GCF_000327345.1 Myotis davidii
AACGGCTGCAAGCACCTCTGAGGGAAAGCCGCCCTCAAGATCGCCCGCTGCCAGACAGTCCAGTTTCTCCCCGCATGAGTCCTGGGTCCCCAGAGACTTACCGGAACCGGAGTTCAGAGCCGTTGGGAGCTTGTGACTCCCTCCGGATTCAAAAAGACAGCCGCGTCCTCAGGTGCCAGCCCCTTTCCGCGCGCTTGAGCCCCTTACCTGTGCGCTTCTCTTCTGCAGCTTCTCTGGCTCTCAGTGTGCTTTTCTTTCCTTCTAGTTGTAGAATTTACAGTCAGCCAGGCTTCCTGTGGTTCTGGATGATGTCCGTATTGTTTTTCTGAGGTATTAATCAATTGTTGTGAGCGGCAGCAACTTCCCGGTGTTTATCTCTGCCGCCATCTGAGTTTCTTTCAAGTCTCTGCTTACATTCCAGACAAGTAAAAACTAAATGAGTTTGTCACCACCAAAACCAGTACTGCAAGAAATGTTAAAAGGACTTCTTTAAGAAGAAGAAAAAATGAGATTAAAAATATGAATAATAAAATGGCCAAAACTACAAAAAATACATATCTATCAACAATTACTTTCAATGTAAATGTAATAAATGCTCCCATCAAAGATGGAGGCTGAATGGATAGAAAAACAAGATCTTGCATATGCTGTCTACAGAGACTTCCTTCGATGGAAGGACGCCCAGACTGGCAGGGAAGGTATGGGAAATACCCCTAAACATGGAAACAAACACCTGGGGCAGCAATACTTATGCCAGACAAAACAGACTTTAAAGCAGGAGGACCCAGCAATTCCACTTCTGGGAACTTATCTGAAGAAACCAAAACACTAATTTGAAAAGATATATACCCCTATGTTCACTGCAGCAGCATTTACAAGAGCCAAGATATGGACGCGGCCTGAGTGCTCATCAGCAGAAGAGTGGATGAAGACGAGGTGGTGCATGCAATGGCCTGGGTCTTGGCCGTAAGGAAGAATGGAGTCGTGCCACCTGCAACAGTATGGCTGGACCTAGCAGTGGCCAGATGGGTGAGAAAGGTGGAGGGATTAGGATTGGCAGTTGCAGAATAGTCACGGGCTGCCAGGCACGGCCTAGGGAATATAGCCAGTGGTATTGTGCTAGCTCTGTGTGGTATCAGCTGGGTGCTAGACTTAGCGGGTGATCACTAGTAAGTTATGTAAATATTTAACACTACGCTACACACCTAAGCTAATATATTGTATGTTATCTGTAATTAAACATTTTAAAGTTCTTGTTAAAAGTCCCTTCTTATGAAGGCACTAATCCCATCATGAGGGCAGCCTCCCGAAAACCCAGCCACCAAACGCCTTCGCCTCGGGATGTGGGGTTCAACACGGACCGGGAAGGACTCGGGATGCAGTCCATCCCAGCTGCTGGTGCGCAGACTCTTGGGCCTCGCAGGCGGCAGTGACTGGAGGAGGCAGCTGGGATGCCTTGCGGCCTGCGCACCGCTGAGGGGCGTGTTCTGCCGAAGAGGGAACCCTGTAACCCAGTGGTTCTCAACCTTCCTAACGCCGCGACCCTTTAATACAGTTCCTCATGTTGTGGTGAACCCCAACCATAACATTATTTTCGTTGCTACTTCATAACTGTAATGTTGCTACTGTTATGAATCATAATGTAAATATCTGATATGCAGGATGTATTTTCATGGTTACAAATTGAACATAATTAAAGCATAGTGATTAATCACAAAACAATATGTAATTATATATGTGTTTTCCGATGGTCTTAGGCAACCCCTGTGAAAGGGTCGTTCGACCTCCAAAGGGGCTGCGACCCACAGGTTGAGAACCGCTGCTGTAACCCTTTGCGCGTGGCATAGTAGCCCACAGTGTTGGTGAGCTAGCCACACCTGGGATGGCTTGGCCTTCTCTGGCCTGCATTTTTCTGTGCACCTTTTGTCAAAGTAACAAAAAAAGGAGAAAGTACAATAGAAGGCTGATTCCAAATATTACCTGGGGAATACTTATACTAAACAATAAATCACTTTTGTCTGAAATTCAACTGTGACTGGAGAGCCTGTAACCTTTGTTTGTTAAATCTGACGCCTGAGATACGGCAATGATGACACGGGACCCAGCCAGCTTTCAGGGCTCTGGGGCCCATGCAGAAGCCCCTGCCACCCACAGAGTTGCACCCAGGGCCCCGGGCTGGGGTGTTTCTATCCCTGCCCCGGGCGTCTTAGCGGGGTGATCACCCTGCGCTGGGGGGAGGGGGTAGTGGCTCTGCTGACTTCTAGGAACACAGAGCAGCCCCCTGGGAGTGGCTCCGAGAAAACCCTCAGGCACAGACGCAGGTCCCACAGCTGCAGGCAGCATTGCTCACCGATGTGTAAGCCTAGGCACCGCGCGGGGTGCCCCGCGACCGAGGGGCTCAGGTACAGAGCGGTTGTCCTAGTACGAGAAACCACTAGAACCTCCATCTTTGGAGTGAATAGATCTGGGTTGGAATCTTGGTTTGGTCACTTAATTATACCTACTTTCTAAATTACTGTGAGGATTAAAAGGAGAAAGGAGTGTATAGAATGCCTAGTAATCTAAAAGTCTCTGCAATATCAGATCATGATGATGTTAACATATATTGGCTTTGAGATTGGACAGACCTAAATTTGAGTCCCAACCCTACTGCCTACCAGCTGGGTATGCCACATCCCCTTTCTGCCTCAGTTTCCTTATCTGGAAAAGGTGGACGGAACCCACCTCCCAGGTCTCTGGTGAGAGAGGAAAGGTGTGGTGTGTAAGTGCTCAGTGTGCTCATTGCCTGCGCAGAGCAGACAAATGGATCGGTATGTTTGTACCGTTGTCCTTCCAGGAGGCGTGAGGACCCCCTGGGATGCAGCTCCACCAAGCCTGTTCCAGTCCTTGATGGGATTCACAGCGAGGCCACGCTAGCTGGGGACAGGGTGAGCGTTCCGGGGAAAGGGCCTGCTAGTCATTAGGAATTGCCATTCTTCTGTTCACACCCCCGCCTGCTGGAGGTAGGACGTCCACATGACTTGCTTGGCCAATCGAGTGTGAGAGGTGGCGCACTCCCTGGAAGCCTTAAGCGCAGCAGGGCCTGACTGCGCATGGCACTCAGGGCGCACTGTGCACTTTCCTCTCCCGCGACCCGTGCAGGTTGTAATGTTTGAGAAATAATCTGCAATTTGGGGGGATGTTTCCATAGCATGACCTTACTCAGAGGTCAGCAAACTAATGCTTGTAAGATGCGGGCACATGGCCCTGCCCAGTCTGTCCACACCGGGAGGGCTGCTGTCAGCAGCTCAGCTCAGCAGCCCGTCCCAGACCACCTGGCCCTCAGCGCCTACTCTCATCACTGTCTGGGCCGGCAGGTCTGGCCGCCCTCACTAGCCTATCCTTTCCTGAGTGCCACGGGGCTACTCGCCTTCTGCTGTGTCTCACCCAGGGGTTTGTGTGAAACCTGAGGCTCTGCACCTCAAATAACCTCCCAAAGGGTGTTGCTGCTGGGGAGGCTCAGGGCGGTGTCTCTCAAGCTCAGCTCAGCGCAATAGGAGCTCGGCAATTCTGGTGTGTGTGTGGGGGTGGGGCGGGGGCGGAGGGGGGCGCCGTCCTATGTACTGTAGGATACTTAGCACCATCCCTAGTCTACACTCACTAGATGCTAATTGGTCCCCTCCAGCGTGACAATTAAAGACGTTTCAGACATTTCAGACGTTACCAGACATCCTTTGGGGGACAAGTGGCCCTGAGCTGAGGGCCACTGCTCTAGGTGCCCGGCTATGTCCAGCGGCCCACAGTGCTATGGGGCCTAGATACTCAGTGCAGAATACAGAGGACCCTGGGGCAGAGCGCAGAGAGGCCGGACAGGAAGAGAGTGAGCTGAGTGACACTTTTCTCCCTCCCTAGAGCAATGTGCACATTTAAAAAGTTTCACTGAAAATCCTCAACAAGACAGCTGGGTAAGTGTGATGAGAACGTTTAGAGTCTAATTTGCGGCTTATTCCCTGGCGGCTGCCAGACCTGCCAGGTGTATCTGCCACTCAGACATTTGAAGTTTGGTCACATAGGCCCTTCTGCATGCCCCCCCATCCCCCCGCCGCTAGCTCCTTTTCATACAAGTGCAAAGCAAGAGGGATTGTCATTGTTACCTTGCTCCCCTTTTAGGGGAGAGAAAGGGACCCCCGCCCCGGGCCTCTTGCTGTGTGTCCCAGGGGAAGTTGGACCTGCTGTGAGAACCAAGCTCAGACCCGATGAGTAGAAGTGGGCGGTCCCAGGGCACCCCTGAGAGAAGCAGCGCAGTGAGGTGCTTTGAAACCAGGGTGAGGGCTTCATTTTTCCGCATGTATCTGTCTGGTTTTCCCAGCACCGTGTACTGAATAGACTGTCTCTATCCCATTGCACTTCTTTGCTTCCCTTGAGTAATTGACCGCATGGATGCGGGTTTCCTGCTGGCTCTCTCTGCTTTCCCTGGATCCAGGTGTCTGTTTTGACGCCAGTTGATTACCGTAGCTTGCAGTATAGTGTGACATCAGGTAGCGTGGCACATCCAACTTTGTTCTTTCTCAAGATCGCTTTAGCTAATTAGGGTCGTTCGTGGTTCTATACAAACTTTAGGATTATTTTTTCTAGTTCTGTGAAAAATGCCATTGGAATTTTGATAGATTGCACTGAATCTGTAGATTGCTTTGGGTAGTATGGACATTTTAACAATACTAATTCTTCCAATCCATGAACATAGAACATCTTTCCACTTATTTGTATTTTTTAAATTTTATTTCTTTAATGTCTTATAGTTTTCAGTATAAAGGGTTTTTCTCCTCCTTGGTTAGATATATTCTTAGATATTTTATTCTTTTGGATGCAATTGTAAAGGTGATTGCTTTCTTAATTTCTCTTTCTGATAGTTCATTATTCATGTATATAAACACCACAGTTTTCTGTATGTTTTGTACCCTGCAACTTTATTGAATTTATTAGTTCTAACAGTATTTTGGTGGAGTCTTTAGGGTTTTCTACATATAGAATCGTGTCATCTGCACACAGTGACAGTTTTACTTCTTCCTTTCCAATTTGGATGCTTTTTATTTCTTCTTCTTGTCTGATTGCTGTGGCCAGACTTCCGGTAAGAGTGGTGAGAATGGGCATCCTTGTTTTATTTCTGATCTTCTTTCTGATCACAATTGAATATGATGCTAGTTATGGACTTGTCATATATATAGTCTTTGTTATGTTAAGGTATGTTTCCTCTGTTGAGATTTTTAAAATCATAAATGGATGCTGAATTTTTTCAAATGCTTTTCCTGTATCTATAGATAAGGCCATATGATTTTTGTCCTTCATATTATTAATGTGATACTAGAGGCCCGGTGCATGAAAATTTGTGCACTTGGGGGGCAGGGGCATGTCTCTCAGCCTGGCCTATGCCCTCTTGCAGTCTGAGACCCCTCAGGGGATGTCTGTCTGCCAGCATAGGCCCAATCCCCTTGGATCACACATCCCTCAAGCAGGCCAGGGCTCTCGCAGTCCAGGACCCCTCACCCCTTACCACCGCCTGCAGCGGAGGCAGGGGAGCTAGTCAAGCTCCCCTGTGGGGACCCTCACCCCATGGGGGTTTGGCCAGCCTATGGGTGAGGGGCTAATGGCTATTTTCAGACTAATCAAGCCCCCCTGGCCACTGAAGCTCCCAGCCTTTCCTTTTTTTTATTCACTCCAGCTCTGTGGCCATGGCGGCTGAAAGCAGGTATCTGGGGTTTATTTACCTTCTATAATTGAAACTTTGTTGCCTTGAGAGGAGGCAAAAGCCAGCCGGGAAGCTTGGCTTCCTCCATCATTGGGGCAACCAAGCCTCCTGCTTGCTCCAGCTCTGTGGCTGCCAGCCGCCAACTTGGTTAGGTTAATTTGCATATAGCTGCTCTGATTGGCTGATGGGCGTGGCTTAAGGCATAGTGAAGGTACGGTCAATTTGCGTGTTTTCTTTTATTAGTGTAGATACCACATTGGCTGATTTGAGGATGTTGAATCATCCTTACATCCCTGAGATAAGTTCTACTTGATTATGGCATACAATCCTTTTAGTGTGCTGTTGAAATTGGTTTGCTAATACTTTGTTGAGGATTTTTGCATGGATATTCATTAGGGATATTGGCTTGTAATGTGTGTGTGTGTTTGTGTGTGTGTGTGTGTGTGTGTGTGTGTGTGTGTGATCTTTTTGTGGTTTTGGTATCAGGGTCACACTGGTCTCATAAAATGAGCTTGGAAGCATTCCCTAAAGAATTGCCAACATTTCTCAATTTTCACGAGAAGACACTCCAGTAAAGTTACAGAATACAAAAATGTACAAAATCCACTGCATTCCTAACAATGAAATTTCAGAAAAAGAAATGAAAAAATTCCTTTTGCTATTGCAACAGAAAGAACAAAATGTCTAGGAATAAACTTAACAAAGAATATGAAGGACCTGTATATTGAAAACTACAACGCTTTATTAAAAGAGATTGAAAAAGCCCTGACTGGTGTGGCTCTATTGTTAGAGTATTGGTCCCAACACCGAAGGCTCACAGGTTTGGTTTCAGTCAAGGGCACATACCTGTGTTGCAGATTCAATCCCTGATCCCAATCAAGGAGCATGTAGGAGGCAACGAACGGATGTGTCAATGTGTCTCTCTCACATTGATGTTTCTCTCTCTCTCTTCCTCTCTCTCTCCTACCTCCCTCCTTTCTGCTCTCTTTAAAAATCAATGGAAAAAAAAATCCTCAATGAAGATTCACAACAACAACAAAAATGGGCAGAAGACCTGAACAGACACCTTTCCTAAGAAGACATACAAATGGCCAACAGATATACAAAAAGATGCTCAACGTCACTAGCTATTAGAGAAATGCAAATAAAAACCACAATGAGATACCAACTCACACTGTTAAAATGGCCACTAGACAAATAATAACAAGTTTTGGAGAGGATGTGGAGAAAAAGGAACGATCATTCACTGCTGGTCGGAACATGAACTGGTATAGCCAGTGCGGAAAACAGTACGGCAGCTCCTCAAAATGTTAAGAAGACAGCTAATATGACCCAGCAACCTCTCCTGGCACCTACGTGAAAAAATTGAAAACATTTATTTGTAAAGAAACGTGCCCCCTATGTCCACTGCAGCATTATTCACAGTGGCCAAGGCACAGACACAGCCAAAGTGCCCTGCAATAAAGGCCTGGATAAAGAAGACAATGGAGTTCTACTCAGCCATCAGAAAGGATGAAGCAGCGCCATTTGCGACAACACGGATGGACATTGAGAATATTATGTTACGTGAAATAAGTCCGACAGAATAAGCTAAGAACCATATGATGTCACCCAGATGTGGGATATGAAACTCACCTTCATGAACACAGACAGCAGTGGGTGGTTCCCACAGGGAAGGGGGAGGGTGGTAGTAAAGGGGCCAACTATATGGTGACAGAAGATGACTTGCCTTTGGGGGTGGGACAGTGCAGCATAGCTCATGTATCATAGAGATGTACACTTGAAACCTATATGATCTTATTAATCAGTTGCCCCAGTAAATTTAATAAAAATTAAAAATAAATTAAAAGAAGAAGCCCCAATAAACTGTCTTGTTTTAATGTTTTGCAGGCCCTTTGACAGGTGACCCAGTTTATTGCCCTATGTATTTCTGGTTTGTCTAATATTACAGGCACCATGTACAGTTGCTACTTGGAAACTTCAATGAGCACATCACGGCACGTCAGGGTGGTGGGTGTCGCCCTTCGCCCCACTCCCCAGGACGGACCCTATTGACAGTCAGGCATGATCCCAGCAGGCCTTTCTGGTTATTCAATGCACATGTTCACAGATGAGGCTACACAACCAGTGTGTGGGACAAGTCTGTTTGATTGATACTATTTAATGTGGGCCCAGGGTGAGGTGAGACAAGGGTGACGCTGGAGCGCTGGCTCTCAGGTGCCGCTGGGGCAGGCAGCCAGCTCGAGGGGGAGCATCTCTGTGAAATGTGTGTCCCTACAGCTCCCTCTCATGGGAAGGCACCTCGGGCCCTGCAGGTGCACCTGGGCGCCCCGTCTCCTGCTGCTGCCTGTGTCTCAGATACCTCCTGTTTCATTCAGAGCTGCACCTCCCTGTGAGATAAACAGTTTTAGTTTAAAGCATAACCAGTTTTTTGGACTTTATTTCTAGTTACCCAATGAGTGTGTGACAGGGACAAAGCTATTTGGGTCAACTTTAGGAGATGTCTTACCTCCAGTACCTTCTAGAAACTTCTATGCTAGTGTCGCTTGGCTCCTCACCCCTTCTCCATGCTGCAAGGTTGATGAGTGGAGAGGGATGGTAAGGAGCTGAGAGGCAATGCAGAGACACTTCAGAAAAGGCTCACAGCCCCTGGAGAGGAGGAGGGCAAGGCAGCGAGGGGCGTGGGAAGCGAGAACTTGGGGCAGGAAATTCCGCACATCACCAGGCCTCCCTCCTCCCCACCCTCAGGGCCTCTCCTCTGTTTCAGGGTTGAGTTTGTAGTGTTTGGGGTGCACTCATGGCTAGAACCTAGCCACGGCCAACAGGCCATAACGTATCTCAGGGGAAATGGATGTGGGGTCACCGAGGCTGGGAAGGTCACTTCCTTTCCAAAAACCAGCTCTCCTACCAACAGGGACCGATGACGACACAGGGTCACAGGCCACGTTGAGCAGCTTTGGAAAGCTACTCAGAACGATACAGGTGAACACACAGCTTTGCC
>NW_006287679.1:474051-481366 GCF_000327345.1 Myotis davidii
TGCTTGGGCCCCAGAGCTCAGACCTGGACCTTCTGTCAAGGGGCTGGGGAGGGTTCAGCCCACTGCTGACGTGCCAGCCACCTGCCAGTCAAATTAAATTGGAGTCGAGCCCATCAGTGAGCCTCACAGGCTCCAAAGGACTTGATGGCGGCAGATACGAACTTGAAACCTGAGTAATTCTGAGCCTTGCACTCTCCCACTTGACAACACAGGAAGACTTGAGTTTGGCAGAATTTCTGACTTAGAAATTGCACAATGTGAGTTTGCCTCTGAACCCCAGTGGAGACCGTTCATGGAGCAGTGCTTTGCTGGATGTGCCGAGAGCTGTTCTGTGTGGGAGGCAGGCGTCCAGGCCTGGGAGGGACAGGCTAGACTATTCTAAGCCCTGAGAGGTCCCTGGTGGAAGATGAAGAAAAATGAGGACATAAATCTTTGGTGTCTGGGAGAAGCCGGAAAAACCCAAGGTTAGGCCCAGTCTGGAGAAGAGGTAACAGGAGACTGTCAGTGGGGTCTCCACGTGGCCACAGGACAGCCCCAGTGTCCTGAGCTCCGCAGCAGAGGCATCACCTGGGCCTGCATCCCCATCTCCCCCGCGAGGTCACGGGAGCAGAGAAGCACCGGTCTGTCCTCCGGGCTCTCAGAGTGCCAGGCCTGCCCTCCTCTTCCTGCTCCTGCTCCTGCTCCTCCTCCTCTTCCCTCTCCCCCTTCTCCACCCCAACAGTTTATAAGAACCGAATGAGGGAAAAATTCTGGGGTCTTAGAGGGAGGGCAGTTCCTCCTCCTCCTCCCTCCTCCTTTTCCCTCTCCTCCTCCTCTTCCCTCTCCTCCCTCTCCTCCTCCTCCTCCTCGCCCCTCTCCTCCTCCTCTTCCCTCTCCTTCTTTTTTAAAAAATAAATCTATTCTACCCTCACCGGGGAGAGGAAGGACCTTCCCCCTTCTGAAGCCAAGCAAGGGGGCTGTGAGGAAGCGGAGTCCCCTTGGCCTGCGGGCCTCTGGAAGTGGCCCTAGCACACGCCTGGCCCTGCGGGTGGGTTATGGAGGGACCAGGAAGACGGGGTAATGGGAACTGAGCCCAAGGCGGGCAGGCGAGACCTCACTGTGCCTCAAGGAGCCAGTCCCACTGGCTTCTGCTCAGGGGACCCAGTGTTGCCGCCTGGAGCTGCTCCGGGGATAACGGCGCTCAGCTGGTTGTTGGGAAACAAGGCTCAGGGGAACCTTTGACCCTACCCTCTCCTGCCCAGGAGATGCAGACAGAGAACCTGCTTCAGGATGGAGCCTGACTTATGCCCTCACCTTCCCCCAGCACCATGGGAGACCCGGCCTGTGGGGCTGTGAGCAGACCCGCCCCTCTCTCCTGAAACAAGCTTGTGTGTGTGTGTGTGTGCGCGTGTGCGCGAGTGCGTGCGTGTGTGTGCGTGTGCGTGTGCGTGTGTGCGTGCGCTTGTCTGTGTGCGTGCGCGTGTGTGCGTGTGCGTGTGTTGGTCCTTGGGAGGCCGCCCCAGGGGAGGGGCTAACGGGAGCCTTGCTGCTGGTCCAGGGACAGCCCAGGGCAGCAGGTGTGAAGGGACCTCCGGGTACTGAGGCTGGAGGAAGACGGCAGCCCCAGGACAAGCCCATCACGCAGGGCGGTGGGGTGCAGACAAGGCGTCCACAGCGCGTGCAGGTCTGTCTGGGAAGGAGCTGCACCCCCTGAGAGGTGGCCTGGATTGCCTTCCGGCTCTAAAGGAGACATGGCTGCCCCCGGGCACCCTCCTCCCCGAGAAGCTCCTGCAGCCCCTGTTGGCTTCCGCGTGGGGCAGCCCAGCAGGGGCTGGCCTGGGGGAGGGCCAGGCCCCACTGAGGACATGCACATCCGGGGAAGGGCCGGTCTGTTTAGAGCGTTGCAGCTTTGTGGTACAGTTTGATATCAGGAGTGTGGTTTTTCCAGCTTCGTTCTTCCTTCTCGGGGTTGCTTTGCCTATTTGGTGTCCTTTGTGGTCCCACACAAAGGTAAGGATTGTATTTTCTATTTCTGGGGGCGAAGGCCATTGGAATTTTGATAGAGATTGCATTGAATCTATAAGATGGCTTTGTGTGGTATGTCCATTTTAACAATATCAATTTTTCTAATCCATGAATAGGGATACCATTCCATTTTTTGAATCTTTAATTTCTTTCATCAGTGCCTTGCAGTTTTCAGTGTAGAGATCTCTCATGTCCTTGGTTAAATCTGTTCTTTAGTATTTCATTGTTTTTGATGCCACTGGGGATGGAATTGAAAAGAGAAAGTACCCTCCCTTCCAACTTTAAACACCTGAGGGGTGCAGACACCTGCTTGCACTGAGGAGCTGTGTAGAGACTGGTGATTTTTAAAGAGCCGGAATGAGTAGAGTAGAAAAATAGAACATGGTAAAACGATACAGGGTGGGCAAAGTAGGTTAGTAATAATAACAAAAAGAATAATATAAGAATAAACTCTGTTTTACATATTCACAACTGTGAACCTACTTTTGCTCACCCCTGTATAATGGAATATCATGGTGATGAGGGTGAAAAGTCTACAACATGTAGCAACACAAATGCATCTCATACACAAAACACGAGTGGGTTGAGGCAGATGTAAGAGGATACACATTTGACTCCAGTCACATTAAATTCTGGGAAAAGCAAAGTGAACTGTGGCCTCAGAGGGTCAGTGATTGTAGGAAAAGGGCACAAGGAAGGTTTTCTAAGATTTTGATCTTGTTTTGTTTTTTGATCTGAGTAGAATTGACAGACGTGTTCATTTTATGCAAACCTATTGAGCTGTACATTTGTGATTTGTATACTCCACTGTGTCTTTTATACTTTAATACATTTATAAAAATTTAAAAGATTTTAAACAAAAACACTGAGTCTTATTATACCTTGGAATGATCTTTTGTAGTAACTAAAAGTGGCTGGAAAGTTCCAGAACTGGGCCAAGATGTCACCAAGGCAGCCATTACCCACAGGGAGCAGGCATTCAGCCCAACAGAGGCGAGAGCACGAAGGCCCAGGCTGTGGATCCAGACATGGCAAGTGACCTTTTCCTTCAACAAAAACCTCAAGTCAACAACAAGTGAAGGAATTGGATAAGAAGTCCATTTTGTCATATTTTCCAACCAGCTGCATTTTCTTGATAAACCAGTTGCGTTTGCGAGCAGCTTTGCTAACACTGTCCTCTGATGAACTATTCGGACAGTAGGATATTTTTCCAGGCTCTGGGAGGCCTCACTGGGCTGGCAGCCACGCAGCCGACACCTGTGGGGGACCCATCGGCGTCCGCAAGCTCCTCAGGATGTTGTGATGAACCAGCTGCAACTAGATTAGGTAACGCCAACACGTTAAAGGAATAGCAGTGGGAAGCAGTGCGCACATCGTTAATGAACAAGTTATAAATGTGTCTTTTGTGGGCCTGATAAAGAAGTGTCTCAGGGAATGGAGAACAATGTGGAGTTTGCAGATTTGAGGCTTCTCCCTGAGTTTGCCAGGGAAGGTGGGGAGGAATGCTAGAAATACATAAAAATAATAGCTAGCTTTTCCAGAGTTTCCGATGTGCTAGACCAGTGGTCAGCAAACTGCGGCTCTCGAGCCACATGAGGCTCTTTGGCCCCTTGAGTGTGGCCACGAAGTTTCTATCGCACTGTATGTGCGCGCCTGCACGTGGTATTTTGTGGAAGAGCCACATTCAAGGGGCCGCAGTTTGCCGACCACTGTGCTAGACTCTGTGCTAAATGCTTGGCTGGCAATACCAAAGAAGTGGTTGTATTCGTCCATTTTATATTGAAGAAACGGAGGTTCTAAATGGTTAGGAAAATTGATAAAGGTTAAACAGTTAACTGGTACCTGGGTCTACCTGAATCCAAGGTCCACCTGCTTTTTAACTTTTGGTTGTTAAAATTGAAGTATAATTTGAGTCAGCTGATGGTCATTGATGCCAATTCAACACCATCAGGAACTGCCAGTTTGGGGTGTGGTGCAGGGATTTTTTTCCATGCAGAGCAGCTCACATGTGATGCAGCAGCTTGGGGAACAGCTGGGCCAGGGATTCTGCTCAATCAGGAAACCGCTGTGAGCGGCCCTGGGACCAGGCCTCTCTGAGGTGACAGACTGCTCCACTCTGCTCTGGCAAGATGTTTCAGGCTCCAGCCAGGGAAACAGTCTTGGGTGGGAAGAGAAAGTATGCTCCCTGAGCCAGAGGGGAGCTGATTCCTATAGACAGAAATTCCTATCCCGTCCCTGATTGGTTCTTCTTCATGCAAATGATGACTCCAAATCCTCACAGTTTGACTGGTCCAAAAAGCACTGTTCTGATTGGCTAGAATGGAGTCACTCTGATTGGTCAGTAAAGAAGCTGATGGAAATATAGTTGCACAGCTCCAATTAGATGGGGAAAGTCTTAGTCCTATTGGTTGAAATGCAATTCCAGCAACTCCTTAACCTGTATTGAAAGTCAGGGCAGGAACACACTGAATTCAGTGCAGCGTGTATGAAAGGCCCCTGGTTAGCAATGGCTGCTAGGCTCTGTTCTGCTCCCTGAAGCCTGGTTTGTTTGAGAGCCCCTGTTTCAAAATGGTTGCTAGGCTCTGTTTTTTTGGGGTGGTTTTTGTTTGTTTTTTTGTTTTCATTTAGCCTGGTTAGCCACCAGGAGCCCTTCTAAGTAGGTATCTTCTTTCCAAGAGTCCACCTTTGCATACAGGAAATTATACACATCTTAGATGTGCTTCATGAATTATTACATATGTGTATACCCCTGCAACCATCACCCAGATCAAGAGATGACACATTCCCTTCATTCCAGAAGGTTCCTGCACGCCTTTGCCCAGTCACTATCACTCCCAAAGAAAGTACTATTGTGATTTCTGTCGGTGTAGATTAGTTCCACGTACTCCTGACCTTCATGAACGACAACGTACTAGTACAAGGTGTGCCCTTCTGTGTCTAGGTTCTTCCATTCCACGTGTTTTGAGATGGCCCTGTGTCTAAGGCTTGAATGGGGAGCTCATCCATTTTTCATTGCTCAGTAGTATTTCATTGCATGAATATGCTGCACATTGTTAATTCATTCTGTTGATAGATATTTGGGTTGTTTCCAGTTTTTAAGACCAAGTGCTTTTAACACAAATATTTCACTGCTGATTGATGAAGGCAGCTGGGTTACTTGTCATAGGAGGGAGGATACTTACATGAAAAAATACATCGGGGCCTCAGAGGTTGAGGCTGTGAGCACTCACACTGGAAAACCAGGGGGAAGTAGAACCGGACTCTCTGATCCTCAGATTTCTGCAGGTCTCGCTCTCCGGCTTCCTTCACCGTGTCTCTGCTCAAATGTCCCATCCTTAGAGGGAGCACCTACTGAAAAGGGCCTGCCAATAGGCTGCATAGCAACATGGGGTATGGTCTGTAGACTGTGGGCAGTTCTACAGACAAAGCCCCTGGGCCATTTCAACAAAAATCTGCAAGAAACAAAACAAAGGAAAGAAATGGATGAGGACTTACAGACTAAAAGATTTGTTTGAATCAAAATCTAAATAAGGTTTATACCATTCAAGCAAGCAACATACACAAGGCCATGGGAATATGTGAAGACTGATGGACTATTAGAGTATATGTATGGATTCTTGTTAATGATTTAAGTGTGATAATGGCTTTGAGGTTGTGTTTTGTATAAAGTCGTTATTTTTTAGAGTTAAAATCAATGACAATTGTCCACCCTCACCCTCTTTCTCCCCTTCTAAGGTGAAGTTACTTCCTAGCACTTCTTTCCCCCTGAGACTATTCCTTTGTGATTATTAAATAGAAGCTTCATAAAGGCAGCGACTTCGTTGTCTCATGACAGCTCCTCCAGCGCCTCGCGCAGTGCCCAGCACACAGGAGGTGCTCGGTGACTGTGTGGAATAGATGCATGAAGCCTTTGAGCAAGGTTCCCCTGGAAATAAAATGACAAGAATGGAGAATGGAGGGAGCGGAAGAGGCCTGGGGACAGGGTTCTGAAATTGGAAGGTTGTGCAGTGAGAACAGCTGGTGGCGAAGGGCACGCATTGCACCTGCTTATGGAACTCTTGCCTGTGCTTGACGGGACAGAAGGCAACAATCACCCTCTCCCAGGGCTCCTGGGCCAGTGGGTGCTGCGGGAGGGGGCCTGCATGCTGGGAGCTGGGACGGGCAGGGGCCTGTGGGGGGCCTGGCTGCAGCACCCAAAGGCACGCTCTGTTATCATTATCTGACGCTTGGGGCATGAACTCTGAGGCTGCTTCAGTCCTACAGCAACCACATGGGGTTCTGTGGGAGGCAATCGAGAGTATCCATGTGGGTTGGAGCCCAAGAACCTGCATTTTATACTCCCTCACCCAATAACTATGAGCCGGTGTCTCTGCGACCGCCTTTGGGAAACCACACTGACCCATTCACTAATAAACACAGGGGAACATACTAAGATTGCACCTAAAACCAATTGCTAATAGTAAAACCTGCCTTTGAACATCCTTCAGGGCCTCTCTGGGGAGGACGGCTGTGTCTCCCTGAGGGGACAGAGCCGTGTTCTTGGGGTCCAGGTGTGGGGGGGGCAGGAGGCACCCCCAGGGTGGGAGGCGCTAGGAGGGAGACAGAGGAACTGTGCCGGCCAACCACCCAGCCGGGGTTGGAGCCTGGCCCCTGGCTCCAGAGGCTGGCCCTCAGCACCGGGATGCCTGCCCCCCAGGGTGTGCCAGCCTGGACTCAGCACACAGAGGGGTGAAGGCAGGGAGCGGGAAGTGGATGGCAAAGTGGGTGCGGAAGCAGAGACGATGGCAGTGGGGGCCTTGGCCCGGCTCCCCACCGCAGGACGTGGCGGTCAGCCTGGAACAGACATGGGCTCAACCGCCACCCTCGGTCCGAGCCGCTCCTGAACCAGAGGCTGGCTGCTAGGGGTTTCCTTGTCCCTTTCTCTTGTCCTGCTAGGGTGTAGGTGCAAGCAAGTGGCGAAAGCCCCACACATGGCCTTGGGATGAGCACAGGCCCCACCCCACCCGCTGCTGCAGCCGGACCCACCCCTCGGAGGCCTGGCTTCCCTCCAGACCTCCAGCCAATTCCCTCCTCCCTCTCTTCTGCGTGAAGTGCCGGCCTCGTTCCCGAATGTTCTCAGCTTCCAAAAGGCAGCAGCACTCTCTCTGCTCTGCCTGTTGCCCCTGAGAAACCGGAGCAGCTGCCGGAACTCTGAGGCCCAGCTCCCTGGGCTCCTCTGAGGAGGCACCACCAGTGGGAGGGCTCCCTGCGGAGACCCGGAGACCCGCGCTCAGGCCCTGCAGGAAGCTCTCCCTCTCCCTCCCGCCTGCTT
>NW_006287679.1:481383-485024 GCF_000327345.1 Myotis davidii
TCGCTGGTCTGTCCCGCACTGACAGGCCTGCCTGCCCTCTGCTTAGACTGAGGGGTGGCTTCCCGCTGCTGTCACCTGCTGAGATGACAGCGGTGTGAACACCCAGCAGCCCCCAGCCAGTGCCTGAGGGAGGCAGGAGTCAAAGGCCTGCTCCTTGCCGGGGTGGGAGCGAGTCTGAAGTGTGTCTATCCCATTTCCTGGACTTGCCCAGCACTTAGACACACCCTTTGCGGCTGCTTCCCCTGCCTGTGGGTCACCGCCACATGCCCCGAGCGCCCCTGCCCTCCTGGACGCTGCTGGCGACTGGCACACACTGACCTGCTCAGCACCCAGCGCCTGCATGGCCCTGCCTCTTCCCAGGAGGGTGACAGCAGCCAGGCCTGAACCCACAGCAGGAGGCTGTGGTCCGACATGAGAACCCCTGCAGCCTGGACCAGACTCATCGCCCATTAAAAGGACGATAGTGGCTAGCAGGTGGCCGGCTCTGAGCGGGCTCTGGCAATGTGGGACGGACAGGTTAGACCAGGCCCTGCCTCCCCGGGGCATGCGGTGCAGCCACGAGTGAGTGAGAACAGGTGCCGGCGGTAAGTGCCCGTGCGGGGTGTGACGTGCTGCTTGGAACCGGGCACTCGGGGAAAGTGATGTTTAGGCCGCACTGTGAATTACAGGGAGGGGCCAGGAGCTAGAGGCAGAACGAGGTCACAGGAGAGGGAGAAGCAAGAGCCCAGGTGCAGGCTGTGAACCTGCGACGGGTCCTCGCAGAGGGGTTTCCTGTGAGCAGCGCAGGCTTAGGAGGCAGTCACCTCGCCGGGGGATGAGGGCAAGTTCTCTGAGGGAGGAAGAGGGAAACTAACCTGAAGGACCGGAAGGAGCAATGGAGAACGGGAGGGAGAGAACCTGTCAGGCAGCGAGAACGGCAAGGGCGGCCCGAGGTGAGATAGATGACGCACCCATGTGGCTGACGAGGAGACAGGAGCGGAGGGATCAGGATGAGGCTGCAGGGGTCGCAACAGGTTGTGTAAGAGGCGAGCGGAGTCGCTTTCCTCCCTGTCCCTTCAGGGTGAGGCATGGTCTCAGGACTTCAGTCAATGGCATTGAGCACCATGCAGCAGCCGAGGCCGGCAATGTAGTAGTTACACTTGGCCTCTGACATCCGGGTGCAGCAGGCCATCAGGAGGTTGAGTGGGAAGTCCTTCTGCCTGCTCGGTGGCTGCTGCGTGGGAGGCCGTGGGAGGAGAGATTGGGTGACTGATGGGAAGCTGCAAGCTGCTTGTTGGTAAGAGAGAGGGGCCAGGCTGCTGCGGATAAGCCCTCAAGGTCAGAAATCCCATCTGTCTTTCCTCATCAGTCCCGGGGATTCCCAGGTCAAAGGGCAGCACTCGGGCAAGGGGTGGTGCTTGTGCACGGTCGTGGTCTGCTGAGTGGAGGTCAGGCCTGACGCTCACTTCCGGGTGGACTCCTGGGGGCGAAGACTTAAGGGCGGGCAGCTGCAAAGGTGAAGAGGCTGCCATCTGCCAAATGGAGACACAGCTCAGGAAATGAACTGCTAAGCTTTTCAGCCCAGCAGGAGGCTGGCCCCTCCTGCCCCCTCCCCAAGGCCTGCTGCCCTTGGGACGCAGCTCCCAGCAGGCCCGGCCCGGGAGGGGAGATCCTGGGCCCGATGAAGGTGGGGCCTTCAGTGCGGGAGGAGCCAAGGGAATGACCAGACTGGCAACTGTCGGGGAGAAGCCATTCAAGGCCAACATCACAAATGTCCACCCTGGTCTGGGCTGGGGGCTGGGTGAGAATAGGGCAGAAGGGATGAGTGTTCTGAAGCCAGGGCTCCTGTAAGGACATTCCATGCCATGTCAGCCTCCCTCATCAGCTCCTAGAGGAACATCCTCTTAGAAAAACACTCTGGAGTCAATGATAGCGATGGAAAGAGGAGAGGCATCTGCTTTTGTTGAAATCCTGCTGTCATTGCAGCCCTGCATGCTGGTCTAGAGCTGACTCATGGAGCTTAGGAACCCCAGAGAGTCACACTTGGCCCTTCGCAGGCCAGGCCGAGGGGAGATGGGCTGGCAGTGGGTGCCTCTTGACTCACTCTCCTGCCAACATGTGGTGGCACAGAAGGCCTTCCCAGGGAGGTGCTAAGCCAACTCCTGCTGCCAGGGACTCTCCTGAGTCTTCTCTCGGCACCATTTAGGACCAGAGCATGTTTTCATCTCCAAAGACTGGGCCCCTGTTTTAAGTCTCCACGGCAGCCACTAGCTTACCTCACTAGTTGTGGTTGTGGGCTTAACAGCAGTTCTCAACCTGTGGATCGCAACCCCTTTCACAGGGGTTGCCTAAGACCATCCTGCATATCAGATATTTACATGACGATTCATAACAGTAGCAACATTACAGTTATGAAGTAGCAACAAAAATAATTTTATGGTTGGGTCACAACATGAGGAACTGTATTTAAAGGGACAGAAGGTTGAGAACCACTGACTTAGAGAATCTTGAGGCACAGAAGCTCAGTGGCTCAGGTAAGTTGCATGGTCTCATGCACTCAGCTCAGCAGAGGTTCAGAACACGAACCAGTTACTTCTCCTTTCATTCATGCAGCGAACGTCTACTGACTGCTCTGTGCCGGGGCCACAGAGTGAACGCCCAGGCTGGTAGACGACGCCTCCGAGCCACCGCGCGCAGTGAGATGGCAACACCACACGACACAACTCCAAGGCGCGGCCATGCTAGCAGGGTCCGTCCCGTCTCAGATTTTACTGAAGACCCTCTTCTGTATCCTTGTTTGGTACAGATCACAGATCTGTCTCAGAGAGCATGTTAACAGGCTAGAACCTATAAAAATGGTGGCCATGTAAATAGTGAAAAATCTGATGCCCGATGTAACAGAAGCAGATCCTGAGGCAAATACTCACGTGTAACTGTGTGTGTGTGTTGAGGTTTGGGGGGGGGAGAAAGTGTAGCCACGCCAGGCGGGAATGGGAAGAGGCAGGAGAGCAGGCCGGCAGTAAAGGTCTTCAGCCAAGAACCAGCTTAGCCCTTGGAACTTCTTTCTGTGGAGAAAGCTCTAGGGCCCGTGTGCAGCACACACCTCAGAGCTGCCCCCCAGGAGGCGAAGCAGCTGGGCTTCTGTGCGTGAATCGCTCCTGCCACTGCCAGGCCCAAGGGTACCTCTCCCCCACTTCCCGGTGCCTTCTGCAGTCCGCGCCCAGAAACGCAATGCCGAGATGTTAGGGATAAGGCACCCTTCCCAGCACAGGATCACGTAGGCCTACCTTCCCCACACAGAAGTGCTCAGCACACATCGACAAGTGAGAGAACAGTTTACAGAACAGCAAATAGGACAGTCCCAGGTCCTTTCTCGTCGATGCGGATGGCCCACATGGGAGGCGAGGCCAGGGCTGGAACTGGCACCTGCTTCAGTGCAGATTCTGGGGGAGAGTCACAGAACTTAGTGATCAAGATAAATAATATTTCCCTGAAATAGTTTTTAAACATCAATTAATGCAAAAGCTCTATGATGAACAAAATACCAGTATTTTAAATAAAGTCAGTATCTGACCCAGTATTTGCACAACTTGGCTTCATTCACCTCATCCTAATCCCATCCTGCTCCACTCTGACTCCTGAAAATTTTGATCTCTGTAATT
>NW_006287679.1:485149-498387 GCF_000327345.1 Myotis davidii
TCGTCTGCTGGCCTCCGCCCACCTGCGATGCCTCCCCTGGCCAAGCCCAGCACCTGCGAACGTCAGACCCTGAGTGGCCTCACTGCTCCCCTGCCCCTCGCTGCTTTGCTGGCCCAGCCCAGAGCCCAAGACCCACACTGTCCCCTTGGGGGCCACAGGAATGTGCAGGCAAAGAGCCAGCTCTAGGGCCACCAGCAAAAGCCCCAGCGATGAGTCTCCTGTCTTCCCGGCCTGTTCAGAGGGGCCAGCGAACGGCACTGCTCCTCACAGGGCTCCGCTGACAGCCGAGCCAGGCAGACTGCCAGGCTCTGGTTGGAGGACCCAGAGCACAAAACCAAACGCCCAGTCCTCAGAGCCAGCTTGCTGAGCCCAAGCCACCTGACTGTCGCCGGACGGTGAGGACAGTGCCAAGAGCTTCCTGAGCCAGGCTCTTTGGGGAGTGTGCGCGCTGCGGCCTGTACAGTCCCTTCGCAAGAGAGGTTCTCAGTTACCCAAGGACCAAGGACCGGTTTCAGCATCTTCCCTCCGCAGTGTCAGGCAGCCACTCACTCCTGTGGGGAGATGGAGATGGGCAGGCGAGGACTGGGAACTGAAGGACAGAAGGAAACTATGTCACTCCAGGAGCCCATCGACCCTGTGCAGTCCTTTCTTCAGGAAATGTAGGGTCGTGCCAGTGTGAACAAAACACTCTTCATCTTGACTAAGTCATTCGGACAAAAAAAGCATTAATTTCGCAGCCAACACTCAGACTGACACATGTGCTCTTTAGCTTTATTGATTTATTGACTTATCTATTTATTTATTGTTGTCACTATTCATATGTCTCTCATTTTCCCTCCTTTGCCCACTGCGAACCAGCCTGCCCCTCCCCGGCCGTCACACTCAGCTGTCTGTGTCCAGGGTGATGTGTACGGAGTGCTTCTGCTGTGCTCTTCACCTGCTTTTGTCCGGTCCTCTGCCGTCCCCTCCCCTCTGACTCGGTCAGTCTGTTTCATGTATCCATGCCTCTGGTTCTATTTTGTTTCTCCATTTATTTTGTTCACTAGATTCCACATGTAAGTGAGAGAATATGGCATCTTTCTTCAACTGGCTTATTTCACTTAGCATAATGCTCTCCATGTCCATCCATGCTGTCACAAAGGGTAAGAGTTCTTTCCTTTTTACAGTGCATAGTATTTCCTGGTGTAGATGTACTAGAGCTTTTCCCCCCAAAACATATTTTTATTGATTTCAGAGAGGAAGGGAAAGGGAGAGAGATAGAAACAAAATGATTGTCTGCCTCCTGCATGCTGCCTATTAGATATCAAGCCTGCAACCCAGGCATGTGCCCCGAATGGGGATCTGAATGCAATCTCCTGGTTCATAGGTAGAAACTCAACCATTGAGCCACACTGGCAAGTACTACAGCTGTTTAATCCACTCATCTGCTGATGGGCACCTGGGCTGTTTCCAGATCTTGGCTATTGTAAATAATGCTGCTGTGAACATAGAAGTGCATTTATTTTTCTGATTGGTGTTTTGGGTTTCTTAGGTTGTATTCCCAGAAGTGGGATTGCTGGGTAAGAAAGCCGTTCCATTTTAATTTTTTGAGGGAACTCCATACTGTTTTCTACAGTAGCTACCCATCTGCATTCCCACCAACAGTGCACTAGGGCCCTCTCTCCAAGTCCTCACCAGCACTTGTCATATGTTGATTTGTTGATGGTAACCATTCTGGCAGGTGTGAGGTGATATCTCATTGTCATTTTGATTTGCATCTCGTTGATGATTAGTGACATTGATCATTTTTTCATATGTGTCTTGGCCATCTGTATGTTCTCTTTGGAGAAGTGTCTATTCAGGTACTTTGTGTATTTTTAAATTGGATTGTTTTTCTTCATTTTGTTGAGTTGTATGAGTACTTTATATATTTTGGAGATTAACTCCTTATCAGATGTATCATTGGCAAATATGTTCTCCAATATAGTGGGTTCCCTTTTGATTTTGTTGATGTAGTCTTATTTATTTTTCCCTCTGTTTCCTTAGGAGATATATTGGGAAAAATATTGCTATGCAAGATGTCTGAGATTTTATTGCCTATCTTTTCTTCCAAAATTTTTATGTTTTCACAACTTACATTTAAGTCTTTTATCTATTTTGAGTTTATTCTTTTATATGGTATAAGTTGGCAGTCTAGCTGCATTTTTTTTTACATCTACCTGTCCAATTTTCCCAACACCTTTTATTAAAGAGACTGTGTTTATTCCATTGTATGCTCTTGCCTCCTTTGTTGAATATTAATTGACCATAAAGACTTGGGTTGATTTCTGAGGTCTCTGTTCTGTTCCATTGATCTATATGCCTGTTCTTGTGCCAGTACCAGGCTGTTTTGATTACAATGGCTTTGTAGACTAGTTTGATATCTGATAGTGTGGTCCCTCCAACTTTGTTCTTCTTTCTGAAGATTTCTGCAGCTATGAGAGGTCTTTTTGGTTCCATATAAATTGTTGGAATATTTTTTCTAGATCTGTGAAATATGCCATTTTTAAAAAATAGGAATTGTATTTAATCTAGCAATTGCTTTGGGTAGTATGGACATTGTAATGATGTTAATTCTTCCAATCAATGAATATGATATATGCTTCCACTTGTTTGTATATTCCTCTATTTCTTTCTTCAATGTCTTATAGTTTTCTGAGTACAGGTCTTCTACCTCCTTAGTTAAGTTTATTCCTAGGAACTTTATTATTTTTGTTGCAGTAGTAAATGGGATTGTTTCCTTAGTTTCTCTTACTAATAGTTCATTATGGGTGTATAAAAAAACCACCAATTTCTGGGTATTAATGTTGTATCCTGCTACGTTGCCAAGTTCAGTTATTAATTCTAGTAGTTTTTTGGTGGAGTCTTTAGGGTTTTCTATGTACAATATCATGTTATCTACAAATAATGAGAGTTTCACTTTCTCCTTTCCAATTTTGAATCCTCTTCTCTGATTGCTGTGGCTAGAACTTCCAGTACTATCCTATATAATAATGATGTAATATACAAATTGACGCTCACAAGATGGCTGCCTATGACCAGGCTGGCAGGGAGGGGGAAGTTGGGGGAGACCTGGCCAGCAGCGGGGGGCAGTTAGGGGCGACCAGGCCATCAGGGGGTGGGCAGCTAGGGGTGACCAGGCCAGTGGATTAGGAGCCAGAGGTCCAGGATTGGTGTTGAAGGAGGGGGAAGTTGGGGGAGACCTGGCCAGCAGCGGGGGGCAGTTAGGGGCGACCAGGCCATCAGGGGGTGGGCAGCTAGGGGTGACCAGGCAGGCAGGCAGGTGAGTGATTAGGAGCCAGAGGTCCAGGATTATGATCGAGCCTAAACCAGCAGTAAGACATCCCCCGAGGGGTCCCAGATTCAAGAGGGTGCAGGCTGGGCTGAGGTGAGATCTCCCCCACCCCGTCATGCACGAATTTCATGCACTGGGCCTCTAGTGTTGAATAAGAGTGGTGAAAGTGAACATCCCTATCTTGTTCCTGACCTTAAGGGAAATGCTTTTAGTTTGTGCCCATTGAGCATGATGTTGGCTGTAGGTTTATCATTTTGGCCTTTATTATGTTGAGATATGATCCCTCTAGTCTCACTTTGCTGAGAGTTTTTTTCTTAATAAAAAATGAGTGCTGGATATTATCAAATGCTTTTTCTGCATCCATTGATATGATCATATAATTTTTAAAAAAGTCCTCACTGGAGGATATTTTTTCCATTGATTTTATTAGAGAGAGTGGAAGGGAAAGAGGAAGGGGGAGAAAGAGAGAGAGGGAGAAGCATCTATATGAAAGAGACACACCAATTGGTTGGTTCCTGTACATGCCTGGACTGGGACCAGGATTGAACTTGCAACCCAAGTATGTGCCCTTGATCAGAAATTTAACCCCTTCAGTTCACAGGCCAACACTCTAACCACTGAACAACCCTGGCCAGGGCTGATTATGTCATTTTTTTCTTTCATTTTGTTTATGTGATATATCATATTTGTTGATTTGAGAATTTTTTTTTTGTACCAACCTTGCATCCCCAGAATAAATACCACTTGATCATGCTTTATGATCTTTTTAATGGATCCAATTTGCTAATATTTTATTGAGGATCTTAGCATCTATGTTTATCAGGGATATTGGCCTATAATTTTCTTTCTTTGTAGTGTCTTCATTTGGTTTTGGAATTCAGATAATTTTCACCTTGTAAAAAGATTAGAAATTTTCATGATTTTTTTAAATACTTTGAGGACGATAAGTGTTAGTTCTTCTTTGAATGTTTGGTAAAATTTTGCCTGTGAAACCATCTGGTCCAGGACTTTTGTTTGCTGGGAGGTTGTTTTTGTTGTTGTTGTTGTTTATTGCTGTTTCAATTTCATTAGTTGTTATCTGTTTATGCAGATTTTCTGATTATTTCTGATTCAATTTTGGAAGATTGTATATTTGTAGTAATTTTTCCATTTTTCCCAGGTTGTCCAATTTGTAGGCATATGGTTTTTCATAATATTTTCTTAGTATCTTTTGTATTTCTGTGATGTCAGTTGTTACTTCTCCTCTTTTATATCTGACTTTATTTATTTGTGTCCTCTCACATTATTTCTTGATGAATCTCTAGCTAATGGTTCGTCAATCTTGTTTATCTTTTCAAAGAACCAACTCTAAGTTTTATTGATCTTTTGTATTATTTTTTAGTCTCTGTCATTTATGTCCACTCTGATCTTTATAATTTTCTTCCTTCTACTTAATCTGGGCTATGTTTGTTGTTATTTTTCTAGCCATTTAGGTGTAGGGATAGATTGCTTATTTGAGATTTTTCTTGCTTCTTTAGGTAGGCCTGTAATGCTATGAACTTCCCTCTTAGGATTGCTTTCAAGGTGTCCCATAGATATGGGGTTGTTGTGTGTTAATTTTCATTTGTTTCCAGGTAATTTTTTATATCTTCCTTGATCTCCTTGGAAACTCATTGATTGTTTAATAACATGCTATTTAGTCTTCATGTCTCTGAATGCTTTTGAGTTTTTTTATTGTAGTTGATTTCTAGTTTCATGTCATTGTGATCTGAGAAGATGCTTAATATGATTTCAATCTTCTTGAACTTGCAGAGACTTATTCTGTGTCCTAACATGCAGTCTATCTTTGAGAATACCCATGTGCACTTGAGAAGAATGTATATTCTGCTGCTTTGGGATGAAATGTTTGGTAAATATCACTTAAATCCCCCTGACCCAGAGTGTCTTCTTTAAATGACTGTTCCTTGTTAATTTTTTGTGTAGAAGTCAGTGGTGTGTTAAATTTCCCTACTATAACTGTATTGTGGTTGATTTCTCCCTTAAAGTCCAACAAGAGTTTTTTATTTTATATATATTTAGGTGCTCCTATATTGGATGCATATATATTTCCAGGGTTATGTCCACTTGTTATATCAATTTCTTTAGTATTATGTAGTGACCTTGTCTCTTTTATGGCCTTTGTTTTGAAGTCTATTTTGTCAGATATAACTATTGCTATACCAGCATTTCTTTTGTTCCCATTTGCATGAAATTTTTTTCCATCCCTTCACTCTCATCCCCTGTGTGGATCTTTTGTTCTGAGGTAGGTCTCCTGTGGACAGCACATATATGAGGCACGTTTTCTTATCCATTCAGCTATGCCATGTATTTTGATTGGAGCATTTAATTCATTTACATTTGAGCTTATTATTGATAAGTACTTGTTTGTTCCCATTTTTTCATTATATCTATGTACCTATGTTCCTCTCTATATATATTTCTTCTTTTTCTTAAAGCAGTCTCTTTAGCATTTTGCAGTGTTGGTTTGGTGGTAATGTGCTCCTTTAGCTTTTCTTGTTTGGTTTTGTTTGGGAAGCTCTTTATTTCACCTTAAATTTTAAATTATAGTCTTGGTAGATAGTCTTTGATTCAGGTCCTTGTTTTTCATTACTTTGAATATTTCATGCCAATCCTTCTGGCCTGATGTGTTTTGTTGAGAAATCAGCTGACAGCCTAATGGTAACTAACTCTCTCTTGCTGTCTTTAAGATTCTCTCTTTGTGTTTAATCTTTGCCATTTTAATTATGATGTGTGTTGGTCTGGGTCTCTTTGGGTTTGTCTTGATTGGAACTCTCTGTGCTTTCTGAACTTGTGTGACTTTTTGCTTTACCAGGTTAGGAAAGTTTTCAATCATTATTTCTTCAGTTTCCTATTCTTTGTTCACTTTCTTCTCCTTCTGGTATACCTATGATGTTGATGTTATTACATTTTGTGTTGCTCCAAAATTCCCTTAAAATATCCTCATTCCTTTTTTTTTTTTTAAATATTTTTTTGTTAATTCTCACCCAAGGATATTTTCCCATTGATCTTTTTTGTTGTTGTTTTTTTTTGTTTTTTGTTTTTTTTAGAATGAGAGTGGAAGGGAGGGAAGAGACTGAAAAAGAGAAACATCAATGTGAGAGAGACACACTGATTGTTTGCTCCCACACATGCCCTGACCAGGGCCGGGATCAAACTTGCAAACATGGTACATGCCCTTGATCAGAATCAAACCTGGCACCCTTCAGATGATCCTCATTCTTTTACCTTCTTTTTTTTCTTTTTCCTGCTCTGATTTGGTATTTTAAATTGTCTTCCAAATCACTCATTCAATCCTCTGCTTTATCCAACCTATTTTTAATTCTTTCCTGTGTATTCTTGATGTCATATATGCATTATTCATTTCCAACTTGTTCTTATTCATGGTTTATATGTCCTTTTTCATGCTTTTATAGTTCCCACTAAGTTTCTTATAATTCTCACTAAGTTACTTGAGCATCCTTATAACCATTACTTTGAAATCTCTATATGATAAATTGCTTGTCTCCATTTTATTTGCCTCTTTTTTCTGGAGATTCCTCATGTTCATTTATTTGGGGTCTGTTTCTTTGTTTCCACATTTGGCTGTCTCTTTGTGTTTGTTTCTATGCATTAGGTAGATCTGCTATGACTCCCAGTCTTAGTGAGGTGGTGGCCTTATGTAATAGGTATCCTATGGAACCCTATGGCACAATTTCCTTGATCTCTTGAGTTGGGTGGTCTAGGAATGTCCTTTGTGTGTTTTATGTGGGACCTTCTGTTGTAATTGGCTCTTGATTACTGTTGGCCCATTCATGGATGTGATTGATCCTCAGGCTGGCTGACTGTGAGGCTCAAGTTCAAACACATTGTGCAATGTCATACAGGTTCTGATAACAGAAAGAAAAACATAAAAAAGTATAAGAAATGAAAAAATTAGAATTATAAAAGGAGAGAAATAAAAATGAAGGAAAAAAGAGGGGGAAAAAGAAAATAATAACAAAAATTTGTAGCAAAACCAGATTCCAGTGCATTCGTCATGGATCTTCTCCCCACAACACATCAGTCATAGAGGAGGGGACTCCACCTCCATGGCCACAGAGCCTTACTTCAATCTTCAGTCCACTTAGAAACAACAGTTTTGAATTCTAGTAGTTTTGATTCAAAGTGCAGATAATAAGGTTTTGGAAGAGCCCGGCCAAGGCCAAGGCCGACAAGCCCACGGCCGGGAGGCCCAAGGCGACCCAGCAGAAGACCAAGCCCAGGAAGGGAGCCTCTAAGAAGTAAAAGGCCAATCTTCAAAAGAAAAAACAAAACAAAAATAAAACAGGAAAAATAAAAATAATAAAAAAAATAGTGTGAAGCCTTTGGGGTCCTGCCCTGATGTTGGCTGCAGCAGACACTGGTGTGCAGGTTCTGGACCTCCCGGAAGTTCGCCGGGGCAAGGCGATGTCAAATGCTGCCTACGCCAGGCTTTTAGCAGCCTGTCCACAGCTACAAGCAATCCAGAGTCTCTGCTGTGCTTGGCTGCACAAGAAGGACCCGGCTGTGCTCCGAGGCCAATTTTTACCATCAGAGGGCCCAGGAGTGGGTCAGCAAGCATCCCAAAGCATCCTGAGATCTGCCTCTGCCTGCCTCCCCCTGCTGGCTGGCTGCCCGGCTTAGTCTCTGAAAAAAGCCTCTGGTAGAATTGGGAAGATAAAGTCACTGGATCTCCCCTGAGGGGTAGGTGACTTCAGAGAAGATGGGGTGTGTTTCCCTGCTCCTGAGCCACAAGTCTGAGTCTCACCCAGATTTTCCCTGACCTTGGCAGGGCAGAGCCCCTAGTAGTCAGGTGGGTGGAGTCTACAGAACCCAGAGATTGTGTCTGCTGGAAGCTCAGGGAGGGGTTCTATTGGCACTCCTGTGAGGTTCCCTGGAAAGTGGGGGAATGGCCCATCCCAAAGCCAGTCACTGACAATCCCTGAGTCTGCCCAGTCTTCTAAGCCCTGGCCTCTGCTGGTCAGGTGAGCAGGATTTCACAGGGTGGGGGGAGTTGCCTTACCCAGGCGGCCGCTGCTCAGAGGGGATTGTTCCTCCCATGGGAAATGGCTGCAGCAGTATCAGAGGACGAACTAACACAGGGATCCCATGTCACTCCCACAGCCAGCCACGACTCTCCTCAGGAGACTCCCGTTCTCACCCTTCCCTCCACGGAAGCCCAGGGTGAGTGGCTGCAGACAAAAATGTTGCACGTTGGCCCTTTAAATGGGTGGCTTGAATCCAGCAGGCTCCACCTCGCCTTGGCAGACAGAAACCCCACTCCTTTTCACAGCTGAATAGGATGTGGGTATCTGTTCCTGGCCTGGCTCTCTGGGCTGGGGAGCCCCATCTGGGGCCAGGCTCCACGCCTCCCAGGGGAAACCTCCCACAGCTGAGATACCCCTCTGCAGCCTCAGCTGCTGCCTGTGGGAGCAAGGCCAGCCCTTCCATGACTTGGCTTTTGCAGTCCTTGGTTAAAAGTCTCCTCTTCAGCCCTGGCTGGTTCCCTCAATGGTTAGAGTGTCAGCCTGTGCACCAAAGGGCTGCGGGTTTGATTCCCAGTCAAGGGCACCTACCTCAGTTACAGCCTCAATCCCCAGCCCCGCCCCCGCTGTTTCTCTCTCACACCCCTGTCCCTCCCCACCACTCTCTCTAAAAATATTAATGGAAAAAGTATTCTTGGATGAGGATTAAAAAAAAAAGTCTCCTCTTCAGATAGTCTCCAGCTAGGAATTCAGGGTGATTTTCCCCCAATTTAGCTGTAACTTCCAGTGTGGTTCTGGGAGGCACTGTAAGCAAGAGCTACCTACTCCACTGCCATCTCTGAGCCCATGGTCTTTACTTCCTTCCATAGAACAAAGTCTGTGTCTGATTTTGTTTTCAGGTTCCTGGCAACAGCTGGTGGTGGGCTTTCTTAGTCTTGGTGCTCACAGTGGCTTTCACACCCTCACCTGATGTATCTGCAGGAAATGTTTTGGGGTTCAAAGGCAGACAGGCAGAGAAAGGGGCAGTGTTACAATATTCCACGAGTATTGGCACCTTGCTGAAAACAGAACAAATCAGAGAAAATCTGTTCCTAAGATAACTGCACAAGAACCCTGTAGCCCAGATGAATGGGAGAGGGAGAATTTGACTTATAGCATCAGCACACTTCCGGGCACAGCACCCTCAGGGCCATGGGTCCAAGCCTGGGCTCTGAGTTGAATCCTAACTGCACCACGTACCTATGTGAGTGACTAGAGATGGGTGACTTAAACTCTCTGAGACTCAGTTTCTTTATTCATAAAATGAAATATCATAGTACCTCTCTATCACATAGCCTCATTGTGGTGACTGAATGTGACCATACCATTGATCACAGCACCTGACAAAGAGTTAGAGCTTAATAAATGCTACCTGTTATTTTTATGAATGGAAAGGCAAGTCTGCAAGCTCCATATTAAACATCTGCTCTACTTTCTCCAAGGTTTCTCCAGAAAGCCCATAAATATGGATCTTGGTAAAATGCTTGCAGTCAACATTTACAACTTTGGTGCCTGTTGCATGTCACTATCCAAGTAGGATGGGTAAAAGCAGAAGATGAGTAACTCTTCATCTGAAAAGCTGGCTTTGCCACTCTGAGCTCAGTTCCTTTCCTTTCATTTACCCTATCCCACATCCCATCTTCTCCATAGTAGGTGCTGAATAATTGGCATCTCTTTGTCTTTGGTTGAATTCCCCCAGAGGCCAACCCTGAGACAAATTTGTGAGTACCTTTACTCTACTTGGGAAGTGAACCCAGGAACTTGAGAAGGGAAGGAAGGCAAGGCACCTTAATCAGTAAGGTCACTGCCCTGGCCAACTGGGGCCCACCCCACCTATAACCTCTGGGGGTGCTGTGGAGCATGCCTCAGAGCTGCCTCATCCAAGAGATGAGGAAGCTGAGAGTTAGCCACCAAATCTAGCCCATCATTGGCTGAGGGCTGCTCCCAAGAGCATGCATGCAGGCCCGAGATGCTCCTTGGCCAGGGTCTTGGTGGCAGTGGTAGGAAGCCATCAGGTGTGAAAAATCTGGTCCCAAGGTGACATGGGCCTGGTCCTGGCAGCTTCACCTACCCCACTCCAGGACTGCTGAAGTTTTAAAAAGCTCTTTGCATTCAACCCCAGATATGTGTTACATGTTTAGTAATTGCCACATCTGAATCGTCATGCCCTGGAGCCTGGTCTTGCTCTTAGGACCATGTAATTTCTGCTACCTGCTAACACATCTACCCCAAACAGACTGCCTTTCCTTGGAGGGAGTTACAGAGGCCACGTGCCAGGGCCTGTTTCCTCTCTGAGGTCCATCAAACTAGCCACGTCTGGTGCATGGGGTTTCAAGGTGGTAAGTAATGAGCTGAGACAAGCCATTAATCTTCTTAAGAGTTCACCAAGATCAACAGCTTTTGGTCAAGGTGACCTGATAAGGCTGGGCTGACAACCAGAGAAAGCAATGTCTGCTGGCATGGGGATACCACGTGCCTGGAGTCTAAGCTCATGCTCAGGGCCGTTCTGTGTTTCTTCGTCCTTTTAATACAATAGTTACCATTCACTGAGCTGTTTCTACATGCCAGGCACTGAGCTGAGCACTTCTCATATATATAATGTCAAAAGACAAAGGGTGGTATCACTTTTTTACAGCTAAAGAAATATAGGCACATAGTAATTAATAACTTGCCCAGAATCACAGAACAGATAAGTGACAACACAGTTTAACATAGGTCTCCCTGACTCAGAAGCATCAGTTTAAACACTAAACACATTATATTTCATTTGTTGTCAGGTTTTTTCTTTTTAACCTGAAGTGTTATTGCCAGGAGTATGGTAGTGAACTGGCTCTGGGGAGTGAGGAGCTGTGTGCAGGGACAGAGACTAGCCCTGATTTGTAGCATTTGCCAATTTCTGTGGTATAAATACCCCACCATGTCCAATTTCAAGATACCAAGGGTTTAACAATCAGTTTACAAAAATCCTGAATATTTAATAATTGGTTCTCATCAGCCTTAAAATTATACCATAATTTTCCATTTTCCATGTATAAGACGCTATTTTTAACTAAAATCTTTAGACTGAAAATTGAGGGGCATCTTATACACGGAAATCAGCCGAGGATGGAACCATGCAGGTGTGTAGATGCCCATACCTTGTCAAACAGGCTTCCTCCCATCATGAATCTTATTGTTACTGACGTCAGCTGATGGTGTAATTGGAGGTGGATGTGGAAAGTGCACAGATGCAACAGGGACCTGAGGGTTCTGAGCCCATAAAAATATCAAAAAATAAAAAGATACTAAATACCAGTAAGCAATTGTTTGTCTTACTCTGCAAAATTCAAAATGAATGATTTATGCTAACTAATGATTCATGGTGTGTAAATCAACTACCCACAAGTACACTGTAGTTATTCCTAATCAAAGCTCTGTGCATCACTATAGCCATTTCTAACTCCTCAACGTGCATTTATTCACAGAGATCTTAGGACTTCCATACATTTACTGTGAGGCCTGTAAGCTCCGGAGTCAGAGTGTCTGAGCTCAAACCTACTGGGTGACCTGCTAGCGGTGTGTCCTGGGCAAGTGGCTCAGCCACCCAGGCCTCAGGTTCTTCATTTGCAGCAGCGCAGGGTGAACAGGACCTGCCTCCCCAGTTTACTGTGAAGAGGAAAAGAAAACGAGTTAACGTGTACAAACTGCTCAGCACAGTCGCTGGGCACATTCTAAGCACTTAATAAAAGGTGGCTATTATATTATTGGATATATGACATGCAAGGATGTCCTTGATACTTTTTAAGTGAGAAAGTTGGTTTATGCATAAGATAGTTTAACTAGAGGTACTCAAACTTGGATCTCAGAACTCTTTATACACTTAAACTATAAAACTCTGAAAATATTTTAAAATGTGAGTTTGAAATATTAATTAAAAGGACAATAATAAATCCATTACATGTTAACATATTTTCTCACTGCCCCCGCATAGTGGGGAAAATGCAGGGACTTGCCCCAAGGCAGAGGTGTGAGGCTTGAATGAAGCGCAAACAAGTGAACAGGAAGTCCCGCCCCAGCAGCCCCTCCGAACATGCGCAGTAGGCCCTCTGCCGCCCTGCCTAGCCCAACCCGCAGCGGGAGCATGCCCGAGGCTTGGCGCCGAGGGGGCGCCACAGCTTCCCCGGCCTCCCGGTCCATGGCTTCGGGATCATCGGCCAGAAGACGCCCTACTCCTTCTCCCGAGCACCCCTCCCACTGCTGTAAGCGGGGTGCCCCGCGAGGACCCAGGACTGCATCGGGGCTGTAGCTGAGGAACGCAGGAAGCAGCGGGGAGGCGCCGCGGGGACCGCCCGTGGAGAGCCGCACGGCCCGGCTTCCGTCACCTCGCTTGCTTCCTGCATCAGCCAACGCCCAGGCTGCGCATGGGCAGACCCCTGAGTCCCCGGAAGCTTATCGTGTGTGAAAGGTCAGGACCCGGATGTGCTCGCGCCTGGGAGGACTCACCGGGCCAGCACCGCCAAGAAGACCATCCTTGTCTGAAGCTCCAGGCTTGGTTGGTGGCTCCCGGCCGCCGACTTGGCCACAGCACCACCTTGGCAGCGAGGAGAGCCTTTCTGTAAGGGCACCGTCCCCTCCCGCGGCCAGGTTCAACACACACATTGGGGGGGCACAAACGTTCACCCCACCACATATGTCATCGTTTTCTGAAAAAAATAGTTTTCAAGATAATAAAATTAGTAGAAGTAGCGAGTTGTTTTGTATTTTTGCAGATCTCTTCAGTGTCTGTCTTAATTGAAGTAGCCACAGACTTCCAGTCAAGATGGCGCGGCAGGTAAATGCTGTGCTTGCCACCTCCCAGCAGCACGTCAGGATGACAGCTAATTAAT
>NW_006287679.1:502032-502631 GCF_000327345.1 Myotis davidii
GTGTGCTGAGACAAGAAAAACAAAAGAAAAAATAAACAAATGAGACTACATCAAACTTACAAGTTTTTACACAGTTTACAAAGCCATTAACACAGTGAAAAGACAACCTACTGAATGGAAAAAGATACTTGTCAATGATACATGTGATAAGGGATTAATATCCAAAATTTATAAGGAACTTACACAATTTAACACCAAAAAACCCCCCAAACAATCTAATGAAAAAATAGGCAGAGGATCTGAATAGACATTTCTTCAAAGAGGACATACAGATGGCCAATAGACATGTAAAAAGACTAGAGGCCCGATGCACGAATTCATACACCAGTGGGGTCCCTTGACCTGGCTTGCGAGATTGGGCCAAAACTGACTCTCCGATATCCCCTGGGGGGTCCTGCAAGCCAGGCTAAGGGACCCCATCAGTGCACAATTGGAGCCAGGGAAGGACGCAGGAGGTTGGTCAGACAGGGAGGAACTGCAAGAGGGAACCAGGGTTTGTCCGGCTCATCTCGCTCAGTCCTGATGGGTGGGACCCCCGCAGCAAGCTAACCTACTGGTCATGCATCTGCTCCTTGGTGGTCAGTGCACGTCATAGTGCC
>NW_006287679.1:502741-509791 GCF_000327345.1 Myotis davidii
AAGGGAGAGGGAGGAAGGTCCCGCCACTGAAGAGCTGCAGAAACGCCGGACTTGGAAACCGGGTCTCGCCCCAGGACAGCCTGCACATACCGAACGGCACACTCCCTCGGCCGCTGGGGCTCGCACAGGGCCACAGGCCTCTGCCTTCACCCGCAGGCCTGCCGCCTCCGGGAGCCCGGAGGTCAGAGGTCTGCCGCGGAGCGCCAAGCTGGTCAGGCTGCAGAGGCCTCTCCCGTGTTCCTGAGCCGCACGACGCCCGGCTTCCGTCACCTCGCTTGCTTCCTGCATCAGCCAACGCCCAGGCTGCGCATGGGCAGACCCCTGAGTCCCCGGAAGCTTATCGTGTGTGAAAGGTCAGGACCCGGATGTGCTCGCCTCTGGGAGGACTCACCGGGCCAGCACCGCCAAGAAGACCATCCTTGTCTGAAGCTCCAGGCTTGGTTGGTGGCTCCCGGCCGCCGACTTGGCCACAGCACCACCTTGGCAGCGAGGAGAGCCTTTCTGTAAGGGCACCGTCCCCTCCCGCGGCCAGGTTCAACACACACATTGGGGGGGCACAAACGTTCACCCCACCACATATGTCATCGTTTTCTGAAAAAAATAGTTTTCAAGATAATAAAATTAGTAGAAGTAGCGAGTTGTTTTGTATTTTTGCAGATCTCTTCAGTGTCTGTCTTAATTGAAGTAGCCACAGACTTCCAGTCAAGATGGCGCGGCAGGTAAATGCTGTGCTTGCCACCTCCCAGCAGCACGTCAGGATGACAGCTAAGCTACAGAGCAGCGAGAGCCCCCTAAGTCCAGCTGAACAGAAGGCCTATAACTAAGGCCATCAAGGAGACCTGGAGATTGGCAGGGGGAGTGCAGACACAGAACCAGCCCCATACCCACGGTGGAGATTAAGAATCCAGAGGGGCCAGCCAGCCTCAGTAGCTGAGCTCAACCTATGAACCAGGAGGTCACAGCTTGATTCCCTGTCAGGGCACCTGCCTGGGTTGCAGGCTCCATCCCCAGTGTGGGACATGCAGGACGCAGCCATCATTGATTCTCTCTCCTCTTCCTTCCTCTCTGAAATATATATGATACGAAGTCAGCTGTGTGCTTGGCTGGCCCTGTATACATTTCTGCTAGGTTTTTGACAGAGAGAGATATCTCTTCGCTGCAGAAGCTTCCCACTGGAGTGAGAGGAGCACTGATGTTGGGAAGGAGTCCCCATGGGGTCTGGCCGTGGAGATGAAAGGGGATTGTGTATGAGTAAGGCGGAGGGCTGTTGGAGACCTGTACACTCCCACTGAGGGGCCTGCATACAGACCTGCTCATTTTTAAAATCGGTAGTTTAAGGGACCTCTGAGACCACATCAAGCATAACAATATTTTCATCATAGGGGTACCTGAAGGAAAAGAGAGAAAGCAAGGGGTTGAAAAGCCTTTGGAAGAAATAATGACTGAAAACTTCCCTAACCTGGTGAAGGAAAAGACATACAAGTCCAGGAAGCACAGAGACTCCCAAGCAAAATGAACCCAAACAGGCCTACATCACAACACATTATAATTAAATTGCCAAAGGTTAAAGAGAGAGAATCTTAAAAGTAGCAAGAGATAAGCTATGTACAAAGGAGCTCCCATAGCTTATTTCTCAACAGGAAAATTTTAAATAAACCTTACACTTAAAGGAACTAGAAACTAAAGATCAAACCATGCTCAAAGGGTGAAGAAATAAGGAAATAATAAACACTAGAACAGAAATAAATGAAGTAGAGTCCTAAAAAAAAATCGGAAAAAAAAATCAATGAAATCAGGTGCTGGTCCTTTGAAAAGAGAAACTCAATAAACCTTTAGCCAGACTCATCAAGAATAAAAAAGAGATGGCACATATAAATAAAAATCAGAAATGTAAGTGGAGAATTGACCATTAACACTGCAGAAATACAAGGATTAGAAGAAATTATTGTGAACAATTATATGCCAACAAATTGAACAGCCTGAAAGAAGTGGATACATTCCTAGAAACATACAATCTCCCAAGATTGAGTCAGGAAGAAACAGATAACCTGACCAGACCAATAATTACCAATAAATTTGAATCAGTAATAAAAAAAAATACTCCCAACAAACAAAAGTCCTGGATCAATGTCTTCACAGGTGAATTTTACCAAACATTCAAAGAAGAATTAAGTTCTATCCTTCTCAAACTATTCCAAAAAACTGAAGAGGAAGGAAGGATCCCAAGATCATTTTATGAGCCCAGCATTACCCTGATACCAAAACAAGACAGACACTACAAAAAAAAAAAAAAAAGAATTATGGGCCAATACTCCTAATGAACATAGATGTAAATATTCTCAACAAAATGTTAGCAAAACTAAATTCTGCAATACATTAAAAATGTCATACACCATGCTCAAGTGGGATTTATTCTTAGGGTGCAAGGCTGGTTCAATATCTGCAAAACATGACACAACACATAAACAAAATGAAGGATAAAAATCATATGATCATATTAATAGATATAGAAAAAGTATTTGACAACATCCATCATATATATGATAAAAAAACTCTCAGCAAAGTGGGGATAAAGGGAGCATATCTCAACATAAAAAAGCTAATATTTTACAAACCCACAGTTAACATTATACTCAATTATGAAAAGCTAAAAGCTTTTCTTATTAAGATCAGGAATAAGACAAGAATGTCACCAATTTTATTCATCATAGTATTAGAAGTTGCAGTCACAGCAATCAGACAAGAAAATGAAATAAAAGGCATCCAAATTGGAAGTGGAGAAGTAAAGCTGTCATTATTTGTAGATAACATTATACTATATAGAGAGAACCCTAAAGAATCCACCAAGAAACTATTAGAAGTAATAAATGAAATCAGTAAAGTAGCAAGAGACAAAATTAACATTCAGAATTCAATTGTGTTTTTATATACCATCTAGAGTAGTGATGGCGAATCTTTTGAGCTCGGCATGTCAGCATTTTGAAAAACCCTAACTTAACTCTGGTGCCGTGTCACATATAGAAATTTTTTGATATTTGCAACCATAGTAAAACAAAGACTTATATTTTTTATATTTATTTTATATATTTAAATGTCATTTAACAAAGAAAAATCAACCAAAAAAATGAATCCACGTGTCACCTATGACACGCATGTCATAGGTTTGCCATCACTGATCTAGAGGTCGGATGCACAAAATTTGTGCATGGGTAGGGTCCCTAGGCCTGGCTGGCGATCAGGGTCAATCTGTGGGGCAACTAGTGGGGCAATCAGGGGGCCCCTGCTGGCACCCACCTTGGCTAGCCTGGTGCCACTTGCCAAACCCGCTCCCCACCACTGCTGCCACTCACACAGAGGGAGGCGGCCCATAGGGCAAATTGGGGTTGTGACGCTGGTCCGCTTGCTGGCCGGCCCCACCCCAGCTGGCACCCGCCTTGGCTGACCTGGGGCCTGCGGGCTGGGGGCAGCTCCTGCATTGAGCATCTGTCTCCTGGTGGTCATTGTGTGTCATAACAACCGGTCATTCTGCCATTTGATTGATTTGCATATTAGATTTTTATTATATAAGATTGCATCAAAAGTAATACAACACCTAGGAATAAATTTAACCGGGGAAGTAAAAGACCTGTGCTAAGAAAACTATTAGACATTGAAGAAAGAAAATGCAGAAGATACAAATAAATGGAAAGATATACTATACTCAGGTATAGAAAGAACTAACATCATTAAAATGTCCATACTACTCAAAACAATCTACAGATTCAATACAATTCCAATCAAAATACTGGTGGCATTTTTCACTGAACCAAAACAAATATTTCTAAAATGTATAGGAACCTCAAAAGACCCTGAATACCCAAAGCAATTTTGAGAAAGAAAAGCAAAGTTCAAAGTATCACCCTCCATCAATTCAAACTGTACTGCAAAGCTATCAAAATAGCATGATACTGGCATAAAGCAGATACATAGATCAATGGGATAGAATAGAGAGCCCAGAAATAAACCTGCACCTATATGGTCAATTAATCTATGACAAAGGAGAGAAGAACATACAATGGGTTAAAGAGTCTATTAATAAATGGTGTTGGGAAAATGGGACAGATTCATGCAAAACAATGGAACTAGACCACTTTCTTACACTGTATATAAGAATAAACTCAAATCATTAAAGACATAAATTTAAGACCTGAAACCATAAAACTAGAAAAAGCATAGGCAGTAAACTCTCTGACATTACTCTTAGCAGAATCTTTTTGGATATGTTTCCTGAGACAAGAAAAACAAAAGAAAAAATAAACAAATGAGACTACATCAAACTTACAAGTTTTTACACAGTTTACAAAGCCATTAACACAGTGAAAAGACAACCTACTGAATGGAAAAAGATACTTGTCAATGATACATGTGATAAGGGATTAATATCCAAAATTTATAAGGAACTTACACAATTTAACACCAAAAAACCCCCCAAACAATCTAATGAAAAAATAGGCAGAGGATCTGAATAGACATTTCTTCAAAGAGGACATACAGATGGCCAATAGACATGTAAAAAGACTAGAGGCCCGATGCACGAATTCATACACCAGTGGGGTCCCTTGACCTGGCTTGCGAGATTGGGCCAAAACTGACTCTCCGATATCCCCTGGGGGGTCCTGCAAGCCAGGCTAAGGGACCCCATCAGTGCACAATTGGAGCCAGGGAAGGACGCAGGAGGTTGGTCAGACAGGGAGGAACTGCAAGAGGGAACCAGGGTTTGTCCGGCTCATCTCGCTCAGTCCTGATGGGTGGGACCCCCGCAGCAAGCTAACCTACTGGTCATGCATCTGCTCCTTGGTGGTCAGTGCACGTCATAGTGACTGATTAACCAGTCAACTGGCCCCGGGAGGTCAGTGCATGTCATAACAAGTGGTTGAATGGCCTTAGCATATCATTAGCATATTATGCTTTGATAGGTTGAACGGATGACCAGACGACTGGACACTTAGCATATTAGGCTTTTATTATATAGGATACTCAATGTCACTAATCATGAGGGGAATGAAAATTACAACCACAATGAGATATCACCTCACACCTGTCAGAATTGGGCTATCATCAATAAATCAACAAACAACAAGTGTAGGAGAGGATGTAGAGAAAAGGGAATCCTCATGTACTGCTGGTGGGATTGTAAGTTGGTGCAACCACTATGGAAAACAGTATGAACGATCCTCACTATTCTAAAAACAGAACTACCATATTTATCCAAAGAAATCTGAAACACTAATTATGAAAAGATTTGTGCACCCCCATATTTATTGCAGTATTATTTACAAATAGAGGCCTGGTGCACAAAATTCATGCACAGGGGGTAGGAAGGTTCCTCAGCCAGGCCTGCACCCTCTCACAATCCAGGACCACTCAGACTGCAATTTTGGCCGAATCCTGAGCCTAAACTGGCAGTCGGACATCCTTCTTGCAATCCGGGACCTCTGGCTCCTAACTGTTCGCCTGCCTGCCTCATTGCCCCTAATCACTTCGTCTTCCTGCCTGATTGTCCCTAACTGCTTGGCTGCCTGCCTGATCACCCCTAACTGTGCACTCTGCCTGTCTTCCTGATCACCCCTAACTGCTTACCTGCCTGCTTGATTGCCACTAACCACTCTGCCTGCCTGATCACCCCCAACTGTTCTTCTGCCTGCCTGATCACCCCTAACCACCTCTGTCTCAGCCCCCACGACCATGGCTTTGTAAGGAAGGTCGTTAGGCTGTCAGGTCTAATTAACATATTATACTTTTATTATTATAGACTAGAGGCCAGGTGCACAAAATCATGCATGGAAGGGCGTTTCTCAGCCCAGCTTGCACCCTCTCCAATCTGGGACCCCCCGGAGGATGTCCAACTCCCGGGCCTAAACTGGAAGTCAGACATCCCTCTCACAATCTGGGTTGACTGGCTCCTACCCACTTGCCTGCCTGCCTTCCACAGCTGTTGCCCTTAAAACCCCTCCTCAGCCCCCATCTTAGGTTCTGCCTTCTCAGTTCACCCAAAGTAGGTTCTGATTGGCCGGTTTCTATGCCAGTCAGTGTCAAAAGCTCCGTCTCCTAGGCAGCCATTGGCTCCTCACAATTCACCCAGATTTGGTTCTGATTGGTCAGTTTCTATGCCAGTCAGCATCTCCTGGCCTGATCATAGAGGTGGGGTTAATCAGCAGCTTCCCCAGGCTGCTGGTAAGCAGGCTGAACTGCTGCCCTCTGGGAGAGAGAGAGGCTTGGCTGATCATCTTGCTTCTCTCTCCAGGCCTTACCAGCAGCCTCGCCTCTCTCTCTGAGAGGTCAGCAGTTCAGCCCGCTCGCCTGCTGCACAAGCAGCCTGGCATTCGGTCGAGCCTTTGGTAACTTTGGCAAACACCTTGGCCCTGGGATGATGTCATGGGAATCATATCACCCTCTCCTGGCTTTCCATTTCCTGTCATAAGGGTTCCCTCTGGCTGGAGTGTTTTTCCTTTCTGGCCAAATCCCACTGACCCCATCATTTATCTCAAATGTCATTTCCTCTGTTGAGTCCAGCCCCAACTCTTCCCTTTCAGATAACTCTATTATTATTTTCCTTTATAGTAGGGGTCCACAAGCAGCCTGGCATTCGGTCGAGCCTTTGGTAACTTTGGATATTACAACCCTGGCTCTTTATATGTATACTAGAGACCCTGTGCATGAAATTCATGCACTTGGGGGAGGAGGGGTCCCTCAGCCCAGCTTTCTCCCTCTCACAGCCCAGGAGCCCTTGGGGGATGTCTGACTGATGAATTAGGCCCATTCCCTGCCAGCCTAAGCTAGCAGTTGGACATCCTTAGTGCTGCCATGGAGGCAGGAGAGGCTCCTGCCACCACTGCTGTGCTTGCCAGTGGTGAACCCAGCTTCTGGTTGAGCAGCGCTCCCTCCATGAGAGTGCACTGACTACCAGGGGGCAACTCCTGCATTGAGTAGGATCGGCCTGAAACTGGCTCTTCGACATCCCTAAGGGGTTCCGGATTGCAAGAGGACACAGGCTAGGCCAAGGGACCCAAC
>NW_006287679.1:510614-514225 GCF_000327345.1 Myotis davidii
TGCAGTGAGGCTTCTCCACTGCAGCCGCAACAGAGAAGCCTAGCCTCTTCAGTCTTCAGTCTTCGGTCTTCAGTCTTCGGTCTTCACTCTGGCCGGAGCCTTCAGTCTTTGCTCCTCACCTGTGTATGCATATTAACCACCATCTTTGTTGGGTTAATTTGCATAGTCACTCTGATTGGCTGGTGGGCATAGCAGAATTACATCAATTTGCCTGTTTCTCTTTTATTACTGTAGATAGATAAAAAAACACATTCATCACTTCCCATCCTGGATCTTAGTTTTATATCTGTCACAGGTGCACTTGGAGGGACTGGAAGGGTTGAGTGATTTGTTCCTTCCATTCCTGACCTTCTCAGAGTCTAAGTGTTCTTCCATTGCTATGACCCTGAGCCTGACCCTCTCACACCAGCTCTGTGGCCCTGAGCCTAGGCCCTCTGAGCCTCTCCTTACACATAACCCTGGTGGAGCCCGAGAGATTGTGCAGAACAGAGGCTCAGGATCCAGACACACCTGGGATCAAATCCTGGCATCACCCTTTGCCAGCAATGAGACATGGAGCAATTTTTTTTTTTTTTTGCCTCTCTGAACCTCAGTTTTCCGTCCATAGAATGAGACTGATAATAGCATCTCCATCATGGCACAGGTATGAGGGTTTAAAAGGTTTTAGCCCAGCAACTGGTCCATCACAGGTGCTCCCTCAACATCAGCCCCAGGGCTGGATGGAGCTTTGCCTGCTTCCCCCACAAGGGTCTGAGATTGGTAGACACAAGAGAACCTGTGAGAAATGAGCCCAGCAGACATTCAGATAGGCTCTCTCTGGATGCCTGTAACTCCAGGAACACATACTCCTGAATTAATCAGGAAAGAGGAGCAGGAAAGTAAAAATGAACCTACAGTGCAGGCTCACCAACTCAGTGCCTCAGGCCAGGGGAGGGATGCAGATGGCAAGGTTAATGAGTAAGTTAATTACTCACTTAACCAACTGGTACAGAGCCATGGAAACAAGAAATGCCTTCCTCAGAGAGGCTGGGGCGGGGGGCGTGGGAGGGGGACAGCCTCAGGAGTCCAAGCGCTGGGTTCAAATTCCAGCCTCACCGCGAGCTAGCCTGGACAGCTGAGGCCCGTTGCTTTGTTTCTCCTTGCCTCTAGGGACAGGAATATGGAGATCATCGTAATGTTGCCAGAGAACATACCGTAGATCTTCAGGGGTGTTGTGGGTAAAGACTCTCAGGGACACTCATGCAGGAGGGGTTCTAAGTGGCAGTGGTGAGGTTCATTCGAGTGAAAAGAGACAGGACACTCTCAAAGGCAGAGAGCAGGCCAAACCAGCTTTTAACCCACAGCCAGACACACTGTCCATTGTCATGGGGTGGGGTATGCCTGTGCTGAGTGCCGGTCTGTTTACTGTGCTCACCAGGCACTGTTTGTCCTTCTTCATGCCCCTCTCTCTCCCTGCTCGCACACTGGTATAGGCCTCAGAAAAGTTAGTGACCTGCTTGTTTGTTTGTTTTTGTCTTACTTTCCTCACATGTAAGCAGGTGGTTAGTAATGCTGGCTGTGTTGCATTGCTGCAGAGTTGGGCGGGTGAGCGTGAGCAGTGTGGCCACAGCAGGGCCTGGCATGATCAGCTAGTGGCTGAGTTTGCAGCGGCTGCTGATGGGACTTGCCCCTGCTCTGCTTGCCCTGTCCTCTCCCCAACCAGGCCTGCCTCCTGTCATTCTGCGCCTCGCTCACGCGCCAGCCTCTTTACCAGCTGTGCCATAGCCCCAGCACTTTCCCTGCCCTTGTGTGTCTAATTACTAGTAATCCCTGCCTATCTCTCAGCTACCAGCTCAATCAACTGAAATATTGCACTTTTCAGGAAAGGCAAGCTCTCTCCTCTTGGTGTCACAGGTGCTAACTCAGTCTTTGAGGCTGAAAGTGTGGAATGAATTCTCTGATTAGCAATGCCTAGGACATCTGTCCACTTGGGAGCAGTGCGAGAGGACCAGAGCAGAGACCCATCAAAACCTCAGGCTGCAGGAGGAGGGCTGGCAGTGCCCCAGGAGGAGGGAGCTGCTGTTCTTGGCAAACAGAACTATCGTTGTCCAAACACTGTCCCAGGACACAGACAATGTGATGTGTGTCTTAGGACAGTCACCCCAGAAATCATGTGAGGACTGTCAACCCCTGGTTATTGGCACCAGTTCAAACAGGAATCTCCTATTTGGGGTGAGTGAGGAAGGAAATTTATTCAGTGCAAACAACTTCCAGCATGGCTATAACACTTCGGTGCTTTAGCTTGACCAGGGGGCACATTCTTTAGTGGGAAAGGAAAGTATGTTCCCTAAGCCAGAGGGGAGCTGGTTTATGTGGACAGAAGTCCCTGCTCCTGGTCCTTGATTGATCTGTCCTCATGCAAATGAGGGCTCCAAATTTTCAAAGTTTGATTGGCCCAAAAGGCACTGTCCTGATTGGTCAGAGCTGCACAGCTCTGATTGGATGGGGAAAGCCTCAGTCCTATTGGTTGAAATAGGATTCCAGGAAACCTTTATAAGGGCTGGCTCAGATGGCGGGAACACAAGGCAGGAGGCAGTTTAGCGCAGAGGCCTCTCTGCTGTATAGTTAGTGTAAGAGGCCTCCTGTGCAGAAATGGCTGCTGGTCTCTGCTTTTTTATTTGAGCCCAGTTAGCCACCAGGAGCCCTTCTTATGAGGTGGCTTTTTTTTTCTCGGGGTTCACAGGACTCACTGAGGTGGGTGACTCATGCTTTTGTTGAAGCGAGAAGGATGAGGACTGATGATTTGGGAGACATTTCAAAGGAGATAGACAGGAGAGGCTGCTAGCTTCTCAGCACAACGGGCCCAGAAAGCCCAAAGCCTAGGCTGGAATCCTGCCTCTCTCTTTCCCATATCCAACTACTACTAAGTCCTGTTGGCTCTACCTCCAAGATATATTCCAGTCTCTCCCCATCCAACAATATACCCCCAGCCCCCACTCCTCTCCAGTCCAGGGAATGGCAAATGTTTCCTGTAAAAGCTAGAAAATGAATATTTCCAGCCTTGCAGGCCAGACAATCTGTATTACAGTCACTCAAACTTGCCTTTAGGGCAAAATAACCATAGATGGGGCATGTCTGTGTTCCAATAAAACTTGATTTGAGAAAAGCATGGCCCACAGGCTAGAATGTGCCACCCCCTGTTCAAACCTACCCCAACAGTGTCTGTCTGGCCAGTGCAAAACCTCCGGGCTGGTCTCCCTGCTTCCATGCCCCATATGGCAGCCCAAGTGATATTTTTAAAAGTAATCAGGCAGATCTGAGGAACAGTAGCTGTGTGTGAAGCCTCCTGCCACCAGCCAGAGGAGCCACCACGACTGTGAACAGCACTCACCAGAGGAGCTGCTACCAACTGAGGAGCAGAGGCTACCACAACCGCCAAAGGAGCAACTGCAGCCCAAGGAGCCACTGCCACCTAAGGAGCAGCCACTGAATGACTCAACATCTAGATATGGCGGTATGATCAAACATGGGTAGACAAAAAAAACCCCAAAGGAAAGAAAAGGAGGACTCACCAGAAAAGCAGCTAAGTGATACAGAGGCATGCAACATGACAGAAAAAGAATTCAGATTAA
>NW_006287679.1:516380-530259 GCF_000327345.1 Myotis davidii
ACGATGGAAGAAATTGAAGCAGTCATCAAAAACCTTCCACCAAACAAAAGCCCAGGACCAGACGGCTTCACAGGGGAGTTTTACCAAACATTCAAGGAAGAACTAAATCCTATCCTCCTCAGACTACTACAAAACATCCAAGAGGAAGCAACACTTCCAAGCTCATTCTATGAAGCCAGCATCACCCTAATACCAAAACCAGGTTCAGCTCAGCTACTATTTAATATAACCGACTCTGAAGAATACACCAAAGATAATAAAACTATTCTCATCCCATGCATAGTCAATAATTTGGGGGCAAAGAGCCTTGAAGAAATGTTTGTAAACTGGAAATTCAGAGGTAAACAAATTTTCTACTATTATGGATATAAAAATGAATCCAAGCCCACCAGTGACTTTTTGAGTGCATACTTCGTATCAGACACACTGCTATCAGTCAATGCCTCATTGATTATGGACAAGAGCGATGCTGTCCCAGGAAACTACACTTGTGAAGTAACAGAATTAACTAGAGAAGGCAAAACCACTATAGAACTAAAATATCATATTGGTAAGAATTTCATAATCTTCCCTTTTATTTGTCCTGCAGTTGCCTAATCCTATGAGAAATGAGGTACAATGGGACTAGGGACTCCTTTGAACCAAAAAGTAGTTTATGACTATTAATGGTTATGTAATATTTATCAGCTTTAAAATTATGACTTTACTTGGTCTACTTTTCATAATAAAACTCCTTTGCTGTGTTATTTGTATATTTCAGGTTCTCAAACTTTTGTTCTGAGAACTGTTCTGATGGTGTGGAGGTCCAGGCATCATTTAATCTGCATTTCTGTTTGTTGCTATCAAAAGTACTACCTTTCATGTGATTAATTTTCCATGATCTTTTCAATGATGTAGCTTTTTTATTACCTGAACTTTGGTCAAGGGCTGACAAATCCCAGCCATGTTCCAGCTGAAAAAAAAAAAAAATCAGGAAGAGAATCACAAAATAAAAAAAAAAGAAGAAAAAAGTAATCAGGCAGTCACAGCCATGTCCTCTGGCTTCCTGTGTCGCTGCCCGATGACCTCCCAGACCACAACCCAGCTGCCAGCCATAAAGGAGCCAAGCCCGGAGGGGTGCTGCCAGGGCCCCAGGGCAAGAAGTCCCAGCAGGAGCTGCTGCCCTCACAGTGTTGGTGACGAAGGCATTTCTACTTTCCCCAGTCGACCTTTTCGAACGGGCAGAGGCCATCCATGCAGCAGCGGCACAGTGCACGGACCTGAGGCCCAGCTCTCCCTGGAGCTCCCCAGGGTCTGCCCTTCAACAGGTCCTCAGGGAGGTCCTCATGCCCTGCCGCCACCCCACATGGACACCCCAGGGCCCTCTGCCTGGACAGCCTGTGGGGCAAGTGGTATCCCTGCGTGGCATCAGGGCCATTGTGCTGCTTGCCCAAAGCTGGCTCCGGACAAGCCTGCAGCCCTTGGGGAGCACCTGCTGAGAGAAGCCCAGGCAGAGCAGCCTCCAGCCCTGCCCCTGCCTCTACCCCTGCCCCCCTCTCTCCTGCTGCCAGGGTCCAGCCCCAGAGGTCCAGGGGTTCCCAAAGGTGAGGACGGCATCAGCCAAGAATGAAGGACATGGAGACAGTGTTCAGATCATCAGCATAGTTGGGTTCCTTTATTGTCCTGTTACCGCTGTATTTATACTACTTGATTCTATAAGCATGCATCTATATATCATGGTATGTTTTGGGCCCTCCCTTGATCTCTACAGTTCCTTGTTTTATGTTTATAGTTTCTTATTTGACCTTTGCTAAAAATCTTGTCTCTATCTAGCTCTGTTGATTTTAATCCTATCCATTCTATTCCAAAGGTTAGTGATCAATAGTCTTAGTCTAAGTTCTTCATAAGTAGTACATGGTATTTCTGTAACACTAGGGGGTTTTACTGATTTATTCCCTTCCTTAGTCCCGTTAATCCCTAACTCCAGGGAAACATCCCCACCTGGGGAAACAACCTTTCTCGGGGAGGTGGCCCTGGTTAGAACACATAGCGCTAAGAAGGGAAGCAAACATATTAAGAACAGTATGCCATATATGCCAGGTCCCTTGGAACATATGCTGTGCAGATGTTTCTTCCCTGCAGCGACTGTGTCAAGCAGCAAGGATGGACTGGCTCCCGGCACCCTGCCATCCTTCATTTCCCCTAGACCAGTAGTCAGTGAACTGCAGCCCCTTGAGTGTGGCTCTTCCACAAAATACCACGTGTGGGTGTGCACGTACAGTGCGGTTGAAACTTCGTGGCCACACTCAAGGGGCCAAAGAGCCACATGTGGCTGCAGTTTGCCTACCACTGCCCTAGTCTGTCCTTGTCTTCATTTCTGTAGAGGACTCTGTATTTTTGGTTGTGGTGTCACATTTGTTTTGTTTCTGCTTTTTAAATTAAGTCTCTGGTTGAGACCCTGTGATGAATATATTAAACTAGAGTCCCAGTGCATGAAATTCATGCACCGGTAGGGTCCCTAGGCCTGTCTGGCAATCAGGGTTGATCTGTGGGGCGACAGGCAGGGCAATTGGGGCCCCTGCTGGCACCTGCATTGTCTGGCCTGGTGCTGCCCACTTGCCAGCCCTGCCCTGCCCCACCGCACCCAGTAGGGGCCTGCAGGCTGGAGGCAGCTCCTGCATTGAGCATCTCCCCCTGGTGGTCAGTGCACATCATAGTGACCGGTTGTTCTGCCATTTGGTTGATTTATATATTAGGGTGTTTTTATATAGGATAAGTACATTTTGGTTTCTGTTTTTTCAAAATCCTATATAATAAAAGGCTAATATGCAAATTGTTCCCTCCACTGGGAGTTTGACCAGGGACAGGGCTGGCCCACCAACCACCTGCAGCCCTTCCCCCTGGCTGGCCCAGCCCAATCAGCCCCGATGAGGACGAGCCGGCCAGACCTCACCTATGCATGAAATCGTGCACCAGGCCTCTAGTAAATAAATAAAAAGTAATCAGATGGCATCTCTTCCTGGCCTAAACTTGCCATTTGGCTTCCCCATTGCCCTTCCCAGAAGACTTATCTCCCATCTCCTGTGTCTCCCTGTCTCCCCATCTCCCCGTCTCCCCATGTCTCCCCATCTCCCCATGTCTCCCAATCTCCCATGTCTCTCTGTCTCCCCATCTCCCCATCTCCCTGTTTACCTGTCTCCCCTGTCTCCCTGTCTCCGTCTCCTGTGTCTCCCTGTCTCCCTGTGTCGCCCCATGTCTCCCCGAGTCTCCCCATGTCGCCCAGTGTCTCCCTGTGTCTCCCCATCTCCCATGTCTCCCTGTGTCTCCCCATGTCTCCCCATTTCCTGTGTCTCCCCATGTCTCCTTATGTCTCCCCATGCTTCTCCCCTTCCTGTCTCTCCCCATGTCTCCTTATGTCTCCCCATGCCTCCCCATCTCCTGTGTCTCCCCATGTCTCCTTATGTCTCCCCATGTCTCCCCATCTCCCGTGTCTCCCCATGTCTCCCCATCTTCCCTGTCTCCCCATGTCTCCCTGTCTCCCCATGTCTCCCCATCTCCCGTGTCTTCCCATTGCAGCTCTCTTACCTAGCATGGAAATGACCAACTCATGGTTAAAATTTTCATCTATGCCCCTACCCACTTATACCAGCTTTCAGGATTCTTTTGAAGAAATTAAAAGACTTGCTATTATGCATGATTTTATTTGTATAACATTCTTAAAAGGATAAAACTACAGACTCCCATGTCTCCCTGTGTCTCCCCATGTCTCCCCATCTCCTGTGTATCCCCAAGTCTCCCCATCTTTCTTCCTGCCACGACCCAGTTCCCACTGACCTCACCCTGCCTGTGCACAGGCCCCGCAGCCACGGCTTCCTTCATGCTTGGCCACTTCAGCTTCACTGGAAGGTTCTCCCTGAGGCCCCAGCCCCCCCACCCCCACGCTTTGTGTCTGGGTCCTTTGGGTCATTCAGCTCCTGACTCCCCCTCCCTCAGAAAACCCTCTGACGTCCACTGCTGCTGCCTCTCTCCGCATGATGCCACTGGGTGTCCCCCAGCCTATCCACACTCGATGTGGGCACGGCGTCCCGGGAGGAGCCCTCAAAGCTCCGCTCGCTGGACAGAGAGGCTGCTGACCTGTGTCCGGCAATGCCTGGTCCACGCCTGCTCGCCTCAGCCTTCTCCAAGCGCTGCTCCTGCACCTGCTGCTCCCTTGGCGTGTGATGACACCAAGCGCTTGCAGCTTTTCTGACCCTCGTGCTTGTCTGGGACCCTGTGCAAACGTGCTTGCCACCCAGACCCACCCGGAGGAAGGCAGCCTTCCCGCAGTGGGACCGAGGGCTGCAGGGGGTCCCAGGAAGTGCCCATTCCGGAACCTGGCCTCGGTTCCCGCTGCTCCTGGGGTGGGAGAAGGGTTACTTAGTTGCTTTGTTTCTTTGTCACTTTGTTTCTTTGTTTTGGGGTTCTGTCCTTGTCCACCCACACCACCTCCCTCCCATGAGGACAGTGAGGCACAAGACTGAGTATTTCCACCAAATGCCCTCTCCCTCCTCCTTCCTCCTTCCCTCCTCCTGCGTAGGCCCCGCTTTTCTTCAAGGGCCATGGACCCAGGACAGTGAGCCTCTTGCCAGCTGGTTGGCGGTGAGGGGCCATGTGATGGTGCTCTGCTAAGGGGGCGCAGGCAGCACAGCATGAACTTCTGGGGAGGGTGCTGACACAGCCAGTGCTTTGTCTGCTCGGCGGTCATAACAAAGCACCACCGTCTGGCAGCTTAAGCACCAAGTGATGTTCTTAGGGTTCTGGAAGCTGTAAGGAAGCCCTGGCTCAGTGCCAGCCAACTGGGTCCTGGGATGATGTTTCCAGGTTCGCAGCTCCTGCCCATTGTCTCCACGGCCTGGTGCAGAGAGGAAGAGCGCTCTCACTTGCTCTGTGTCAGGCCTCCAACCTCACCGTTATAACCTAATTTAACCTTAATCATCTCCTAAAGCTTCAAAATGTAAATTTTGGGGGACACCATCTCGTCCACAGTCACTAGGCAGCACAGCATTTGGCTGCTCCCTCCCTTTCCTCCTCGAGTGCAGATCTGATGACTGGAGCTCAGCAGCCACCTTGGAGCATGTGGTGACCTTGAGAGCAAGTGCCAGGTGCTGAGGATAGAGGCGGAGAAAGGCGCCTGGGTTGACCTTGTGTAGCCACTGGTGCCTGGGTACCCCAGTCCCCTGAGGTGCTGATGTAATTTGTCTTTTGGTGGCCTAGGCATCATGATGTTTAAAAATCTCCTCTGGTGTCCTGGCCAGTGTGCTTAATGGTTAGAGCATCGGCCAGTGCACCAAAGAATCTCAGTTCGATTCCTGGTCAAGGGCACATACCTGGGTTGCAGGTTTGATCCCCAGCCTCGGTTGGGGTGCATGCAAGAGGCAACATCTCTCTTCCTCCCTCCTCCTTCCCTCCCTCCCTACCTCCCTTCCTCCCTCCCTCCTCTACTCCTTTCCTCCCTTCCTCTCCTTCCTCCCTCCTCCCCTCCCCTCCCTTCCTTCCTCCCTCCTTCCTCTCCTCCCTTCCTCCCTCCCTCCCTCCTCCCTTTCACTCCCTCTAAAAATTAATGGAAGAAATATCTGGTGAGGATTTTAAAAGATAAAAATCTAATAGTGTGGTGAAGGCTTAGGAGAGGGGATGCGGGGTGGAGGTGGGCAATAGGAGAAAAAAGGGGGGAACATCTGTAATATTTTCTACAATAAAGATAAATATTTTTTAAAACATCCTCTGGTTTTAAAGCAGTGGTTCTCAACCTTCTGGCCCTTTAAATACAGTTCCTCATGCTGTGACCCAACCATAAAATTATTTTCGTTGCTACTTCATAACTGTAATGTTGCTACTGTTATGAATCGTCATGTAAATATCTGATATGCAGGATGGTCTTAGGCGACCCCTGTGAAAGGGTTGTTTGACCGCCAAAGGGGTCGCGACCCACAGGTTGAGAACCGCTGTTTTAAAGTGTTAAGGTGCGAACACTGTTAAAGAATACATTCTTGTGCAAGAGAATACACTATATTTTAAACTGGTATTTTACTTTTGTTATAGGAGACTAACAACTTCTAACAATTAGACATCTAATTTTGGGAAATGAATCTTTTCTATCTAATAAACATCAGGATTAAAATAAGTATTCAGATATAAACTAGTCGGATGTGGCCTTTGTGTCAATAAGTGTGTTTGTGAAAGCGAAATCCTGCGTAAGGACCACTAGCAGCCAATGAGCTCTTTCTTTGTGTGATGCCATGTGCCCCCGTGTTCCCAGCCTGAATGGGGAAAGGCCCCAGATAGCAGCTCTCCCCGTCAGTGAGAGAACTGGTTTAGTCAGCAGGGCCTGGGTTTGAACCCCAGTCCTGTCACTACAAGCTGAGAGCTCTGGGCAAGTCACTGACCCTCTGTGTTCTGGATGTCCCCAAAATGAGGCTCATGTTCCACCCAGGACCCAGGACTATATGAGGCCTAACCAGCAACACAGGAAAAGCACTTCCCATCATGCCTGACGGTGTGACTGCTCACACAGGGCAGCCGTCCTCGAGGGCTGGCTATGACTGGGCCTCCCCCTGGGTCCTTCCTGCGAGAGGAGGCTTTCCCCTGTGTTTAGGGAAAAGTGCCAGAACCGGGCTGCCCTCTGGAGGGGGAGCTAAGTGAGCAAACATGTCTGGAGCAAAGCTGATTCCTTTCTGGGGAGACACCATCTCCTGGGGTCAGGGGGCAGTGGGCTCAGCGGGCTCATAACAAGGAGTGCTCCAGACAAGCTGGCTGAGCAGCTGCTGTTTCTCAGACAGCCCCTCAGCTGGGCCCCACTTGTTTGCGTGGCTGCCGAGACATTCAATGGCAAGTGCCCTCAAAGATAACAGCATTTACACCACACACAAGAGTAAACTCCAAATGGATAAAAGACTTAAATCCAAGGCATGAAACCGTAAAAACCTTAGAAGAAATCATAGGCAGTAAAATCTCAGGCATCTCACGTAGCAGAATTTTTGCCAATTCATCTCCTAGGACAAGAGAAACAAAAGAAAAAATAAATAAGTGGGACCACATCAAAATAAAAAGCTTCTGCACAGCAAAAGAAACCATCAACATAATGAAAAAGGAGCCCACTGCATGGGAGAACATATTTGCTAATGATCCACCTGATAATGGATTAATATCCAAAATATATAAGGAACTTACACAACTTCACAAAAGGAAGACAAACAATCCAATCAAAAATGGGCAAAGGACCTGAATAGACACTTCTCCAAAGCGGACAAACAGATGGCCAATAGACATATGAAAAAGTGCTCAAACTCACTGATCATCAGAGAGATGCAAATTTAAGCCACAATGCGATATCACCTCATTCCTGTCAGAATGGCTATCATCAATAAATCACTAAGTGTTGGCGAGGATGTGGAGAAAAGGGAACCCCAGTACACTGATGGTGAGAATGCAGACTGGTGCAGCCACTATGAAAAACAGTGTGGAGTTTCCTCAAAAATTAAAAATGGAACTGTTGTTTGACCTAGTGATCCCACTTTTGGGAATATATTGGTAAGTCTAAAAACACTAAAACACCAATCAGAAAGAATGTATGTACCCCTATGTTCATAGCAGCATTAATTACAATAGCTAAGATCTGGAAACAGCCCAAGTGCCCATCAGTAAATGAGTGGATAAAAAAGCTGTGGTACATTTACTCCATGGAATACTATGCAGCAGCAAAAAAGAAGGATCTCTTACCCTTTGTTACAGCATGGAGGGGCCTGGAGAGTATTATGCTACGTGAAATAAGCCAGTCAGAGAAAGACAAGTATTACATGATCTCACTTACTTGTGGAATCTAATGAACAAAATGAATTGACCAACAAAATAAGACCGGAAGCAGGGAGGCATGGAGCAGACTGACATACCTCGATGTGTGGTGGGGGGAGAGAAGGGATAAACCAAAGAACTTATATACTTATATACTTCTATGCACAGCCCATGGACGAGGGCAATAGGGGGTGAAGACCTGGCGGGGGTGGGGGGGTGGCGCACGGAGCTGGGAGGAGGGAGTTAAAGGGGGCGGGAATGTAAGACATCTGTAATACTATCAACAAAAAATGTATGTATTGTTAAAAAAAGTTAACAGCAGTCGAGAGCAAGGGACAAGACCCTGAAAGCTTGAGGCGGCCCCAGAGGCCACTCTTCTCATGTGCTGCTCACCTGCAAGCACGCGCTCTCAGGGAGGCCGGACTGAGTGGCTGCCGACCCCACCCTCCCCCGCCCTCCCCGCGTGGGCTGCTGATCCTCTCTCTCCCCCCGTGGGGCTGCGGGCATTGAGCCGAGAGAGGGAAGGGGCCGAAAGTGAGGACCTGGCAGGCCCGCTGCGTGTGGAGGATGATGAGCAAACAGACCGTCCTCTCTGGGCTCTGTGTGCGGGTGGGGCCTGGGCGCTATCACAAGTCACAGCGTCCAGACCAGTGTTTCTGGGAGCGGGTGGGGCGCCCATGCTCGGAGCCTGGGGCAGAGGCCCTCACCCACGGCCCCTGAAGCCGCTGCTCGGCAGCTCGCGGTGCGTGGGGTGGCCCCACGGTCTAGGGAAGACGGGGAGTGGTCAGAGCTGAAGATCCCAGAAGCTTTGCAGGAAGGTGTGAGGCTGGGCAAGGACAGGGGTCCTTGCGGGCCTGTGGGGAATGGGGCGGATGGTGAAGGCCGCCTGGCTGGTCAGCTTCTCTCGGTTCTGAAATGGGGGCCCTGGACCCTTCCCTCCCGGGATTCTGCTCCCTCCTGCAGACCTGGGGTCAGGTTCCTGGAGGTGGGTGCAAGAATCGCCCATAGAGCTTTGGGCGACTCCTGTGCGCCCTAAAGGCCTGGTTCCCAGCTTGAGCTTCACCCGGAAGCCCCCCAGAGCTTGCTACACGCAGGCCGAGGGGCCCCACCTCAGCACCCCCAGCCCACTGAGTAGGTCTGTATGTCTAAGGAGTCCCCCGTGGCCCTGCTGCTGCTGCTGGGCCCCCTGCTGAGCAAAGCGCCACTGTGTACCGGTCCGTGGAGCCCCAGTGCGGGGGCAGTGGGGGAGCTCCCGGCCGCAGGCTCCCCAGGTCGGGGCCACATCTGCACCCCTTGCCTGCCAAGGAGCTGAGAGATGCTCCGAGTGAGCAGTGGCTCCAGGAGTCGAAGGACCTGGACCGTGGTCCTCAACTGACTGAGGCTTTACAAACACCCAGGGCTGGGCAGGCAAGGAGCCCAGTGAGACTCTGGGTGCGAGAGGACTGGCACATCAGGTTTCACTTTCCCTGGCGAGTCCGCATGCAGCGGCAGAAAAACGGGGCGCTGTCAGCACCCACAGCCAACAGCACCGCCCGGGGCGGGTGCCACAGCGGGGCCCACTCCTCCGGAGAGGCCCAGGGCACCTGGGCGCAGGGGCGGACCTACCCCAGCAGCGAGGGGTCTGGGAAGGACAGGGCAGGGACCTGGCCAGATCCACGGCAGCCACACAGTCAGTGACACGGGCGAGGCAAGTCCACAGACACAGCCGCTCTCCTCCTCCCTAGCTGGACGGCATCTGCTGGGCTGAGCAGGGAGGGCAGAAACTCCCTGCGGCCTGGGACGGCCTCCCAGGACAGAGATGGGAGCGCCCCTGCCAGGGCGGGCAGCAAACCCCGTGCCTCTGGGTGTGTGCAACTTTGCAGGGACTAAGAGGGAGGTCTGCTGGAACTGGTGCCTCACCTGAGTTAGTTTTTATTAAAAAGGACATTTTCTGGGAGTACTTCTTCCTTCTAACTTGGGGTGAGACCCTGGAACCTGCATTTTAAACAGACGTCTGGGTGAGTTAATGTTATGATCAGAGAACCTCTTGTGTGAAGCCCCCGGCTGCCTGGGCAGGGCCGTGGAGGAAGCTGAGACAGTGGGAGCATTCTTCACGAGATCTCTGCTAGGCACAGGCTGGCTCACAAAGACCTGTCCCCACAATTTACATCTGGGTCCAATGAACGGAGCTGACTCACCCCGGGAGCCTGGGTGTCACACTCATCTGGCTTGGACTTGATGTGCTTTTAAGGCCTATCTAATAGGATGAGCTGGATTGCTGGGCAGAGAACAAATGGCCTTCTCTCCTCTCGGGGGATTTCTAAATCTGCTCACTGGAGATCAGCTGCCCATCCCCACAGCGACTGAGGTCTCACAGCCCAGCTTTGGCCAATGGCGCTGGCCTGCCCTGTCTCCCCAGGACAGATGTTCTTGTACAATCTGTTCAGCCTGCGGTACCAAGGATCGAAAATTAGGAAGGTGGGAGCCAGGAAGGAAAGGAGAGAGGGAGAGACAGGGAGAGAAGCTATTTAAGTTCACACTGACCTTGGCGTTCACAAATTAACTCTGAAAAATCCAAAGGTCTGTGACCGACAGCCATTTGTCATTTTTTAAAATATATATTTTATTGATCTTTTACAGAGAGAAAGGGAGAGGGATAGAGAGTTAAAAACATCAATGAGAGAGAAACATCGATCAGCTGCCTCCTGCGCACCTCCTACTGGGGATGTGCCCACAACCAAGGTACATGCCCCTGACCGGAATTGAACCTGGGACCTTTCAGTCCTTAGGCCGGCGCTCTATCCACTGAGCCAAACCAGTCAGGGCCCATTTGCCATTTTGATGAGGCACAAATTTGGACAGTGTCTGGGGTCACGGAGGGTGAGTGGGTGGTGTAGCAGGCGTGGGCAGAGCTGGCACCAGCAGCCTCGCTCAGGGAAACTCCTGACACGGTGGGGGTTTGTTTCCTGGGGAGACGTACATGTCGTTAAAGAGAGAATTTCAGGGAATAAAGACGTAACTGTCAACTTGCGACTTGGGATGAACCCAGGAATCCGTGTCATCACTCCAGTGCCCAGACCCAAGGCTCCAGGAGGCCTCGGCCACGCCTCCCAGATACCGGTGGCTTCCCCGTGGCAGGCGGCGGAGGGAAAACAGTGACGAGGCTCACACTCACTGATGCTGACTGTCTGCCGGCCAAGTGCACCTCACTAACCCAGGCCGGGGCATGGATGAGGCCCAGGGAGCTGGCAGCTGCTAGGCAGCCTCCCAGGACAGGGCAGAGCTGGGATTTGAACGGACAAAGACTTTCTTCGGGACCAACACCTGGGGTCTGCCCGCCCGACCTGAGCTCATCCAGAGAACCCCCGTCCCGTACCGGGGCCCCTGAGGTCTGAGCAAGGCCACCTTTGATGTGTAAGTGCTTGGCCTGCTTCTAGCGAGGACCCCCGCCCCGGACGTCTTCCCCTTGGTCTTTTCCATCCCCCAACACTCGCCCTGCTTCTTGGCTGTAAATCCCACCTGCTCTCGCTGGTTCCCTGTGGAGCCACGCCGCCTCCATCCCGGCTTTCCTGCTGCTCCAATGCCGGCCAGAGGCAGCTCTCTCTCCGAGAATCAGGCAGTTGGACCCGGTATCTGCACGCCTTCTCTTCACACTGTCCCCTAGGCCAGTGCTGTCCAATAGAACTGTAATGCCAGCCACATGTATCATTCACAGTTTTTGGTAGCCACATTAAAAAATGAAACATCTTCTTTAACAACTTTTAAAAAATATTTTTGTTACTGAATATATCTATGTCATTTCAACATGTAGTTGATACTAAAAATTACCCATGAGCTAGTTTACATTCATTCTCTTTTCTCTCTAAGCCGTAGACCCGGTGTGGGTTTGGCACTCTGAGCACATCTCAGTTTGGACTCAGTCCCCACCGCTGGCAAGTGGCACCTGCCGTGGCACCTCCCGAGGGGAAGATTTGCTTGTGGGAGTGCCCAGGCAGAGGGCGCACGGGGAGGGAAGGGGGGCGAACTCAGACACAAGGAGCCTGGCTGAGCAGAGGTTCTGCAGGCGGCTCTGGGGCAGGGCCCAGGAACCATGGTGGGGCTGGCTGCTTAGGAGTTTGGTGGAGCGCTGGGAGTGTGCAGGGGATGGAGGTAAACACTGACCTGGATTAGGAAGTGAAAACAGCAGGTGTGAGCGGCTGGAGGCACAGCTCCAGGCTGGGACAGAAGAGGCCTGTGTGGTTGGGAAGGGCCGGCCAGCAAGCAGTGCGAGCGTCTCTCCGTCGTGATGTGCAGGACAGCACCAGGGACCCTGTCCAAAGGAAGATTCTGACTCCGCTGGTCTGCGTGATGCCCGGACTCTGCGTTTCTGAACAGCACCACGTCCGGCGATGCCGGAGGGACCAGAACACACAGACTGTGCTCTGGGGACTGACAGTGATGTGGTGGGGTCGAGGTTGAGACTTACCTAAGCTGTGGAGCGCTCGTGGCTTGAATTCCGTCTAAGTTGCGGCAGTAATAATCGCAGCTTGCTCCCTGAGCACCCACTGTGTGCCAGGCACTGTGCTATGCTTTATACCAGAGTCAGTGAGTTACGGCTGCCAGGACAGATCTGCCCTTCCCGGTGGGGTGAACGAGGCCTTACTGGGGCCCAGCCACACCCACGCGTGTGCATATTGGCCCGGGTCTCCCGTGCAAAGCAGAGCCCAGTCGTTAACTGCAGGAGACCGGATGGCGGCCAAGCTGTTTGCCGCCGGGCCCTTATGGCGACACTTCGCTGACCCTTTGTTTGCACAACATGATATAATATACTGTCCCCTTATACAGATGAATAAACAAAGGCTTAGAGCAGCGGTTCTCAACCTGTGGGTCACGACCCCTTTGGTGGTGGAATGACCCTTTCACAGGGGTCGCATAAGACCCTCCTGCATATCAAATATTTACATGACGATTCATAACAGTAGCAACATTACAGTTATGAAGTAGCAACGAAAATAATTGTATGGTTGGGTCACAACATGAGGAACTGTATTTAAAGGGCCAGAAGGTTGAGAACCACTGGCTTAGAGGCATCAAGGTACTTGCCAAAGTCCTTGCAGCTCATAAGAGAGGCAGAGCTGGTCCTCAGATCCAGGCTTTCCACTGCACAGGCCTCAAGCAAATAAGAGTGAGCAGCAGAGGTCAAAGTGTGAAGAGGTCATTGTTTTGTGCAAAGGGCACAGGCACACATATTCCTTGAGCACCGACTACGTGCCAGTACGGGCTCAGTGCTTCTTTGTAGCTCTTGATCCCTCCCTTGTCCTCCTTGCCCACCTCTGCACATGCCTGCAGCAGTGCCTGCCTCCCGCCTAAACTCCCGCGTGGCGGGCCTCCGTCCAGGCCCACCCTGTCCCGTGGGACAGTGGCGGTTAGATGGACACCCCACTCCCCCTTCCAGAGGCGTGGCTGCAGGCTGTCCAAGGTGCAGCCGGCAGTAACTCGTCCCCACACCACTTTCCTGGCCCTACTTATCTTCCAGGGTCACCTCCCAAATCAGCTGCCTCTCCCCAGTCCTGCAGGCTCTGCTCTCAGGACACCCAGACACACACAGGACGCGATGGGCACTGGGGCGCACAGCCTGCGGGTGAGGAAATGCAGGGGCGGGAGTTGGTCTCCACCTGGGTCCACGGCCTGAGCTGCGGTGTGCTCACCAAGGTGGCCATGTCCGTGGTGGCCCAGGGCCTGCTGGGAGCCGATGGAGAGTCCATGGCTCAGAGCAGCGGGGTCAGTTGCCCAACGTTGTCCACATGTTAGAACGGATTTCAGCCTGGGAAGCCTGCGGAATAGAGGCGGCCACACGCCCTCGTGCGGCATGGTGTGTGTCAGCCCTGCCCACTGGGTGGGACCAGCACCTCTTCAATGAGGGCTACAGCCAGTGCTGGTGCCCTGGGCTGAGCAGTGAGTGTCCATGGCAACTGCAGCCCGGTCCCGCGCCCAGGCCCTGGTGACTGCAGCCGGGGTGGGGGGTGAGGGGGTGCTGCCAGGGAGCATGACCGCTCTGCTGAGCTCATCTCTGGAAACCCAGCGCACTAGCCACGCCCTCTGTCCCCCCCCCCCC
>NW_006287679.1:530285-530793 GCF_000327345.1 Myotis davidii
GTCCCTGAGCGTGCAGCCTGCCAGTGTGGCTGTCCCTGCTCCAGGCCTGGCTGCTCTTTTGCTCGATTGTTCTCTTGCGCGCCCCTCTCCTCCCCGCTCAGGCTCTGAGCAGGGGAGTCAGCTACCCGGACGCTCAACCACTGAGCCACACCAAATGGGCTGTGCCATGAGATTTTTAGGAAAACACCTGCTGTTCAGGCCACTGTGTTACCTTTCAAGACTGTAACAAACACAACTCGGCTGTCATCTCTGCTCCCCACCCCCACCCTCAAACTCCCGGGGAAGCACCAGCAAACTCACACGGGATTTCCTCTGGGTCCGTGGACAACGGCCTTTTCCCAGCTCCTCCCGGAGCTCCCAGCTCCCAGGCGAAGAGAGCTCTTGAGGACTCAACTGCGGGAGATTCCAACAGCCCGCCCTCCAGCACCTGCCACGTGTGTGCCCTGCACCTGCCAATGCAGGCAGCTTGCATTTTCACAGACCAGAACTCAGAAAAGAAGCCAAACCA
>NW_006287679.1:531068-537910 GCF_000327345.1 Myotis davidii
AGAGTGAGCAGGGGCTCTCGCAGGGCCAGCCGGAGCACTGCGCAGTGGGCGCGGGTGGTGCCAGCACCACCACCTTCGTTCTTCCTGCTGCCCGAGAGCGCTCTGTTGAGCGCCTTAAGACGAAGTCCCATCAATGTCCACCCATTTTACAGGTGAGGAGACTGAGGCCGGGGCTCACATGCCTTGTCCAAGGGTCACGTCCCGTGAGAGTTCGAGGCAAAATTCAAACCGCAGATGTGCGCTGACAGCAGAAGCCGGTGACTCAGTCCGGTCCCAGTGCCCCGCCCGCCGCCCCCCGCCCGCCCCAAGGAGGGGCTGCCTGCCAGAGCAGCCACAAGGCTAGAGGCTATCTCCGCAGGTAAAGCAGCCAGGGGCACAGGCGGCAAGGCAGGCCCCCAGCCGGCGGTGTGCAGAGGCCAACGCTGTGGGTCGCAGAGCAAGGCCATTCCCGGCTCCTCGGGCTTGGCCTTCCTCTGTGCGGCTCGCGGTGAGAATGAGGGTGAAGATGGCCATGAGCTCCCAACCTGGTCTGGAAGATTCAAAGAAAATGACACAAAAAATCAGCAACTCTGCAGAAGTCGAACAAGAAAGCACGTCACTGGTGTGGTAATGAATGTAGTTTACAAGCAGAGTGGGGCAAAGGTAGGCGCCCAGCTGTGCACACGAAACAGAGTCTATTTTTGTGTGATTACATATTAATTGTTGTATTACTTTCCATAGGAGCCATGTAAGCCCCGTTTGCTCCATCCTGCACTTCGTTCAGGAGAGAGCAGGGGCACCAGGGGTGGCTGCGGCCGGTGGGCTGGTGGGACCTGTGAAAGCCTGGCCGAGAGGCTGACTCCGGAAGTCACAGAAGGATGCTGAGGTCCGGAGAGCAGAAAGAAGCTTGGAAGGGCCGCCTTGAAAGCCCTCAGGGACCTTGGAGGGTCCTAATCAGAAAGGCATGTGCTGTGGGGTCAGCCAGCGGGCACCCCGGGCGGCTGTGGCTGCCCCTGGGCTTGAAAGGACTTCAGGACACTCAGCAGGCCAGCGCCTTCCTGCTCTCCTCCCGCAGGCCCTCCGAGCTGTGTCCCCCAGAGCGGGTGCGGAGGAATTCTGGAAAGAGACGTCTGGGAATTGCTATAGTCCTAGCCTTTCCCACAGAGATCACAGTGATCACACTAAAGACTGAAAAGTCCTGCAGACAAGAAGCATTTGTAACTTTGTAGATCGTTTCCAGTTGCCTGAGCAGATGCCTCCACCTGCTCGCCTCTGTCCCACCTGTCCGGCCCTCCCCAGGAGCCAGCCTCAGTGGCGCTGTCCTCAGGGCCCTGCTCCCAGAACTCCCAGACGCAGCAGGCGAGCAGGGCAGAGAGCGCTGGATTACTTGGCCGGGGCCAATGCTGTCGGTTGGGGCAGCTCTGGGGCTAAGTTCGGGGCCAAACCTGCACCCCTGGGACTTTCCCGGGGCTCCCTCCCTGGCTCGGGCTCCCCCTGACTCACCACCCAGCCCGGCAGGTCCTCTGAGAGCACAGCCCACTGCTCAGGGCCAGCGCGGGAAGCAGATCAAACCCCCAGCTTCTCCGACATCCGAGCTGCTTTCCCTGAAACACCCCCTGTATCTTTTGGATCTTGTATTCTTCGGCACATACTTTTGCTAAGAATAGCCTCCAACCCCTGAACTGAGGTTTTAGATGAAGAGCCCTGATTTGACTAGAAAAGAAGGCGTCCTGGGGGCCGCTCTGGCTCGCCCCCTGGAGCCTCCTGCGCCCTCGGGCGCCCCCAGGGCTCCGGAAGATCACTTCTTGCCAGTGTCCAGCTGGCGCCAGGCTTCCGAGTGTGCACGGCATCGGCAGGTTGGCACAATCCCTGTCATGGAGCACATGGGCCTTCGGAGAATGGGGACACTGTTGTTGCCGGGAAAACCCCACTGGGCTCGGGCCGCCTGTCACTGTGTCCAGTAGTGAAGGCAGGATTGAGCCATATCAGGCGTTTACTGAGGAGCCAGCCCACCAAGAAGACAGGGCGCTTACAAGCATCAAGCCCTGCCTCCCAGCAGGGGCTGGGGACAGGACTCTAAAGGGGAAGGGGCTAGGGGAGGATGGGAACGGGGTGCAGCCATGTGCAGCCACGTGCAGTCCTGGAGTCCGCAGGCATCAGCTATTGTCCTTGTCACCAGGCGATGAGATGATGTGGATGAGATGATGTTTTGACTCCTGGTGGGTCGGTCTGACCCTGCATATCGGCTCTGCTTGCTGGATTCACAGCTGAGTCACCTCAATTGCTTCACACAGACCTTGGAAAGGACTTAGGAAAAACTTAACCCCCTCTTCACATAAGTATATGTGTTCTAAGATTTAAAATAATATGATTATTTTTTTCAGATTAACTCAAGTGCTCTATCAGATTATAAGTCCCCCTAGCACTAGTAATTGAATTATTATTAGGTATTGACTCCTGCATGTCAGTCAGTTCCCTATCACCCTAGTTTGAGATGGACTCAGAATTTGTAGCTGAAGGATCAACAGTGCATTGAACAAAGTGATTGGGAGTCCGGGGGGCAGTCCCACCAACCCTGACCCGGGGAATGGGCTTCCAGTTTCCTGAAGGGCATGACATATGGGCCGTCTTCAAAGATAAGTCAGTTCTGGGCCACAGAGGAGCGGGCATGGAGGTGGAGGTGTGTGCGGAGGCGGTGGGGCATGCAAGGGCAGGTCTGCTCGGCGGGGGGCAGCTGGCTCTGGTTGGGGCTGGGCCACGCTACTGGGATAGAGGACAGTGGCTGAAAGTCAGAATCAGACCACAGAAGGCCTGAATGCCAAGACCGTCCTCTCCCCTCTGTCAGGAGCCTCTCCTCTCCCCTTCCCTTGGGAGGAAGGAATGGAGATGAGGGTGAGGGTAGGTGTTTGAAAAGTGGGAACCATCAAGCCCAGATGGGTGGCTCAGTGGTTGAGCACCAACCTGTGAACCTGGAAGTCATGTCATGGTTAGATTCCAGTCAAAGGCACATGCCCAGGTTGCAGGCTTGATCCCCCTCTGGGGATGTGCAAGAGGCAGCGAATCAATGATTCTCTCTCATCATTGATGTTTCTAGCTCTCTCCCTTCCTCTCTTCTTTTAGATGTTTATCTTCAAAACCCTTTCCCCTGGGATGTTTAGGGATCTCAATTGTAACATAAAACAAGAGAACTATAAGGGAAGTTTTATAAACACTTTTAGTATAAATTTTCATATTTATCTGGTGTTTCATGGACTCAGCTGAAATTCATAAATTGATTTAAAAAAAAGGACAAAACAGAGTTATGTTCAACACAACCAAACCACAAATTATGTTTATAACAGCTGGTTTTAAAGCATTTTGGTTGACTGGATAAAGGTAATCAATTTTTTCATATTATTTGCCTTTAGATGCAGACATAAGAACTGTCTTCAGTCCATAAAGTGCTGCCTGGGGTCTCGTGCACATTCCCAGACACAGTCCCCTGTCACAGACGAGGGAACTGAGTGTCCAGGAGCCCACGGCCTTGCCCAGAGCTCATACTTGTTGGAGGGCATGGAGGCTTTGTCCTCAGCTCTGCCCGCCCTGTCCCGTCCCCGTCCCCTCTCAGCTACACGCTCCATAGCGGATCTGACACAGTTTCGTGCTTTTGAATACCATCACGAGCTGGTGAATCCCAAAATATATCTACCTCCAGCTCCAACCCCCTGCACACCAGGCTCAATGCCCCAACGGCGCCTCCATGGATGCCTGCGAGGCACTGCTGGCTCCTTCTCCCTCCACAGCCTGGCCTTCCTGACCCTCCTCACCCTGCACACCACATCCCCGTGCTGTGGGCGATTCCCGCACTGTGACTCCAGCTCGCCCGTCTCTCAGCATCCTTGTCTAGACACCATCAAAGTCCCTTGACGTGCTGTGGGGCACCCCCAGGCAGCCCCTGCTTCATGTGGCCCCCTGCCTCCCTGCCTCCCTACAGAGCAGCCAAGGTGAACTTGGAAACCACAGATTCCATCAGGTCACTCTCCTGCTTCAAACTCTATAGTGGCCTCCAATCAAACTCCACAATCTAACTGGTCTCCTTACCTCCGGTGGCCTCCAGGGCGTGTTCGCAAGCCCAGAGCAGTAGCTCTGGCTGGGCAGGTGCCAGAGGGTGGAAACTGCCCCCAGGTCAGCTGCAGGGGGGCTCCAACCTGGACACCCACATAACCAGCTCTGTGGAGAGCGAGAGGCCAGGTCCCTGACAGGAAACCGACAATGTGCTCTACTCCATCCCTAGTTTCTACTCTACTTTTCTTCCTTAGTAATAACAGCCCTGATTTGTGTTGGGCAAAGTGACTGAACAAAGACTAAAACTCCCAGTCTCCCTGCCACCGGATGTGGTTATGGGACTATATTATGGGCAATGCAGCGTTAGGTTTGTGTGTGCGGTTCTGGGAGGGGTCCTTGAGAGGAGAGGCCGGGGCCAGGCAGACGCGATGGCTGGACTTAGCGCCCTTGGGGACCATGGGGGGACCTGGGTGCCGAGCCACACAGCAGAGCACAGAATGGATGCCATACACCCCGGTCCACACTGTGCCAAACCTTGATTTTGAGTGTTGTAGCAGAAACTATCTGTACCCACCAGGTGGAGGCACGACAAGACTAGAAGCAGGGAGGGTGCTGGGGGCGGCTCAGTTCTCAGTAGCAGGCCTGAGCAGTGGAGGACGCGGGAGCCGTGGAGTGGCCAGTGAGCACCTGGGACCAGCCACATGGGCACAGGTGGTGAGAGTGGCCAGTGAGCACCTGGGACCAGCCATGAGGGCACAGGTGGTGAGAGGGACCATGAGCACCTGGGAACAGCCACCCAGGCTCAGGTGGTGAGAGAGACCATGAGCACCTGGCACCGTCGCTGTGGAGCACTGTGCTGCGGCTGATGTCCGGCACTGTGTCTGCTGAATCAGTGCATTTAGTCACAGACTTTCAGGCATGTGAGCCTCTATTTAAATCAATGCAGCCCCGGCCAGTTATCTCAGTGGTTGGGGTGTCAGCCTGCAGACTGAAAGGTCTTGGGTTCCATTACTGGTCAAGGGCCCATGCCTGGGTTGCAGGTTCCCCAGCCCTGATACGGGCATGTAGGAGGCAACCAATCCATGAGTCTCTGTCTTTCCCAACTCCTCCCTCACTTCCACTATCTCTCTGTAGAGATCAATGGAAAAATATCCTTGCGTGATAACTTAAAATAATAGAAATAGAAAAGAAAAATAAATGAATAAATAAATGAATAAATAAATAAATGCATATAATGCTGTTGTGTAGAGGTCAACCCTTTTCCAAGGCTGGCTATATTTTCCATTTCTCATGAAGGAAGTGCCTTTAGAGTCTGTTTTTAGGGGCTGACCCTCAGGTAAGACGTATGCCCTCTGGGCTGCGACTTGCACACACTAAGCCTGGGCTCTGGTGAGCGAGAGGAGGCTGCCCATGCCCCTGGCCTGGGTGGATTGTGCTTTGGTGGGAGGGGCTTCTCACATGGGCCTGCCCTTGCACTGGTTTGGCCTCCCTCTCATTTGGGCGGGCAGTCACTCGTCTCCGTAAAAGCTGGCACACTGAGGAGGGTGTTTTTATTTTTTGTCAAACTGGAATTCCCGGACGGGGTTCCGCGGCATGCGGGCTTCTGTATTAGGTCCTGCGGCTCGCAGAGGAATGTTCCCTCCTGTCCATGTCATGCTGGAGTTCAGCTCTGACCCCAGGGCGGAGGGCGTGCAGGGAGAGCTGTCTGTGACCCAGGGCTGCCAGCACAAGTCCCTTTTGGGTTCCCACTCTGAGTCTGGTTATCCTCAGACTCTGGTCAGAATCCTAGCAAAGTGAAATGGATGGCACTGAGGTCCTTCTTGCACAAAACAATGGGGCTCCTCCCTAAGCTGGTCCCACGGATGGCGGTGGAGCCTGTGGGCATGGGTGGGAGTCCCTGCTCTCCGCAGGAGAGCTGTTTATCCGTCCGTGGGCTCCCTGAAGACTTCCACAGTGGTCACTGCGTGAGGAGACAGCGGCCCAGCACACAGCCCCGCCGCCCGGGTCCTGCCTCCGATGCTCACTCCTCACTAGACCTCATCCGCCCGAAGGGGGCTGAGCTGCCCCCAGCGGGTCCCGTAGGCAGGAGTGCGGTGTCTGCTGCAGCTGGGCCACATGGCATTGTGCTGCCGTCAGATGCTCTTCTCCGGTCACTTGGTCCAGGGGGCCCTGCCAGTGGTGAGGACACAGGCACCCACGGGAGGCCGCGCGGGCAGGGCCGGAGGCATGGCCTGCAGCCCAGGAGGGAGCCGTCAGGAGGCCCTGGTCAAGCCCAGGGGACGCAGCCCGGCTGATGTGCTGACTGCAATGTCACCAGATCTGGGCCAGCGCCACTGGCTGAGCAGCAGCCACGCTCCTGACTCAGAGAGACGCGGACAGTGGTGCTTGCAGTGGCAGCCCTGAGGATTGAGTAATATTTTATAACTTGTATTGATACCTAATACAGGTGTACTTTCCTTTTTTATTGATTTCAGAGAGGAAGGTAGAGAGGAGGAGAGATAGAAACCTCAACGATGAGAGAGAATCATTGATCGGCTGCCTACTGCACACCCCACAATGGGGATCAAGTCCGCAACCCGGGCATGTGCCCTTGACCAGAATCAAACCCAGGACCCTTCAGTTCACAGGCTGACGCTCTAGCCACTGAGTCAAACCAGCTAGGGCTATAGGTGTATTTTTAAAAAGCATGATGAGCCCGGCCGGCATGGCTCAGTGGTTGAGCATTGACCTATGAACCAGGAGATCACAATTCGATTCCCAGATCAGGGCACATGCCCAGGTAGCAGGATGGATCCCCAGTGTGGGGTGTGCAGGAGGCA
>NW_006287679.1:538806-545109 GCF_000327345.1 Myotis davidii
ATGATGGTACAACTTGGGAATATTATTTGATTGATTTTGAAATAAAGTAGCAAAATAAAAGCTTCTAATAGGGAACATCTATAATTGTTTCCCCTTCTTAAAATCTTAAAAAAATTTTTGCTGTTATTGTTCATGAATGTGACAACTATTTGTCACTTTCTGTTGTGCATCATGAGTTCCCATTACCTCGCAGCAATTCAGGGTGACTAGGGATTTGACTCTCCCTTACGTAGAAAGCCTGGCTAAAATGTCTTAGTTGGGGTCCCCTAAGGCAGAACTTGAGACAGGAAATGTGGTGCAAGGGGTTTATTTGGGAGAAGATTCCAGGAAGAGAGAGGGAAGTGGGACATGGAGAGGAGGAGCCAGCCCTTATTGGCATTACAGCTCAGGGATCCCTGGGACCCCGGCCCCCTGAGCTTGGTGCATGTGGCCTGTGGGTGACTTCTGCAGGCCCGGCTGACAGAGGGCGTGGACAGCAGCTCTGCGGGCAGCTCCCGTGACCCCTCTCCCTGGGAAGTCAGAGCCTCCTGCTCTCAACTCCAGCTGGCGGAGGAGGCGGGAGTGGGAGAGCTCAGGCACTTGCTCTGCACACTCTGTCCCAGGAAGTGCAGGAGGAGGGGCACTCCAAGTCGTTCATGGAACCAGAGTCACTTGGATCGACTAGGCCCGGTTCTGAACTGGAGCTGTCCTCCTTGCTGCCTTGACAGTGGAACTTTCTTGGCTCCTGTCCACCCCAAACCCAGGCTCCATGGACCCTGTGATTCCAGGAGCCCTGGACATCCTTCAAGAAGTTCTCTCTGTGGAGGTTGCCATAGTTGGTTCTGTTGCCCTTGACAGAAAAGCTTAGCTGAGACAATGGGCCTCACTGAAATTGATGGTGAAGTTTACACTTTTCCACCCGAAACCCCAATGGGATAAGACAGACTTAAGAACTTTTAACCAGAGCTCTGGTCGGGTAGCTCAGTTGGTTAGAGTGTCATCTCGGGTTTGATCCCTCATCAAGGCACATACAAGAATCAACAAATGATTGCGTAAATAAGTGGGACAACACATCAATGTCTCTCTCCCTCCCCCTTACTGTCTCTCTAGAATCAATTTTCTTTTTAAAAGAGCTTGCTCACTGGCGTCTGAAGGTCACCTGCTTGTGCAACATGTTAAGGAGGCTTTGAAAAAGAAGCATGAGGCTGCCGATGTCTGTCGCTGTGTTCAGTGGGAACTACAGTGCAGAGAACCCCCAGTTTAAAGATGAAAGGTCGCTGTCTGGTCTAGTTTGGCAGATAAAAATGTCCTTTTCTAGGGTGCATACGCCTCTCCCTTTGTTGGACAAGAGATGAGGTCCTGCCTGGGAAAGCTGCTCTGATATCGAAGGCCAACATTCAAGGTATGTCCATCTGCCTCTCTGACTGAAGACAACGACGGGGCAGGAATGACTTGATATCTCCACATGCCCTGCCTCGGCCTTTCGTTCTCCTTCTCGTGCTCTAGCACCTGCAGACCTCACAGGTCTAAAACCTTGATATCAAGAGAGGATGAAGACAGGCTGCTTGGAGTGAGCACATCTGGAAACCAGCAGCGGTAGCGCTGACCATTTTCACAGTGTGGACAAGCCACTCATCTATTTGTGCCACTGTACTTGGTGCTGGAGAGGGGACAGTTCTGAAAGTATTTTACTGACTTGCTGAATGTTGTAGACACGTTAGGCTTGACAATCTTCAAAGCAGCATCGCCTAGTGGTTAAAATTGGGGTTTGTATCAAGTAGCCTGGGTTTGGCTCCCAGCTTGTTATTTTCTATTTATATGATTGCAGTTTTTCCAGATCTTCAACTCGTGATCTGTAACGTGAAATAATAACACCCATTTCACGGAATTCTTGGGAGAATAAATGGCACAGTGATTGCAGAGCTTAAACAGATGTTTCAAAATGTTTAAAAATGTTCATATTATTTATAATCCGTGAGGGTCACAGTAGGAAGCGAATGGCAGACTGCAGCTGGGTAACTTGAGGAGAGTTTAAAAAAGAACTATTTACAAAGTGTGAGCAGGGTGTAGGGGACACCAAGAGGGGGACTGGAGTTACCTGGGACTGTTAACTCCCAGGCAGAGCCCTGACCCTGAGAGCTGGATAGAGCAGCACTGAGGGATGCTTCTGCCCATGAGGACCCTCAGGAAGGAAGGTGGGGGATCGCCCTCCTGACCATCTCCCCCATCCTCCCTCTGGCCTCCTGCTAGAGGTACACCCCTGGCTGAGCCCACAGGAAGCCAGAGCACAAGAGAAACTGCAAGGAGGCCTGGACAGGGAAGCACCTGAGGCCAGAGCAGGTGGGCAGGGTGTCTGCATGGTCTGGAGGGAACAATAAGAATTGCCCAGCTATGGTCACTGCTGGGATTTCTGAGGTTCCTAAAAGAAACTCATAGAAAGCCAGGCTTCCAGGGAATGTGTCAATTGAGTGGACATGGAATTTTTTCCTTCTGAAAAGTCTGTTACCTAAACACTTTCAGTATTAAGCTGTCGTTGATTTGAAATTATTAGGGTTTCTGTTTTTCCAACCTTCCCACCTTGCTTAGGAAGAAGACTGGATTGGTTGAAGCAATCTTTCTACTTCTTTCTCAGGTCTTTCCAAAAGTTTTTAAATCCTGGTTTAGTTCTCATTGCCAACTTCTCACTGAGCCTGTGGATGCATATTCAATTATAATGGCTAGAAAGTCCACACAATTTCCCTGAGTTATACATAAGGTAAAGCCTGGATGTTAGACTGAGAACATGAAATTATACTTGGGATTTTAGCAGCCGGTTTTGCCTGAGGGTTAGCTGAGGGCTTATAGGTGTGGCTGAAGCTAATGGACAGGACTTGAGAAAACAGTCCCCCTTTCCACACCCTCATGCTTTTATCATTTGATTAGATAATTGTTTTTTTTTAATAACCTCCTGTTTGAAATACATTGGTTTATTTATAATAATTTAAAGTACTTTTTCGGTCTGGGTTTGAACTGCACAAGCCCACTTACGTGCTGATATTTTTTTTAATAAACATGATTGGCCCTTCTTATCTATAGATTTTGAATATGTGGATTCAACCAACTGTGGATTGAAAACAGCATTTTTGTGTTCCCAAATGTGGTTGATCCACAGCTGATTGAATCTATGAAGGGCTGACTGTAGAGTCAAAAGTTATATGCAGATTTTTGACTGGGGGTCTTAAAGGAGTGTTAGTACCCCAAACTCCTGAGTGTTCAAGGGTCAACTGTATTTTTGATTTACATAATTAATTAGTGAACTACACTTTATTTTTAAAAATTTACTATAATCCTCTATCCAGATATTGGAAGACAAGGTGTGTCTTATGATTTTAGCAAACTATTTTTAAATACCCACATCAATTTCAAAATTTTAAAAGTCTAGAATGAAATGTTTGCTGAAAATTTCTGGTACACCTTTTGCCAAACTCATCAAGAAAAAAATAGCTCAAATAAATAAAATCAGAAATGAAAGAGAAGTTACAACCAACACTACAAAAATAACATTATTTATTTAAAAACACTATGAACAATTATATGCCAACAAATTCAACAACCCAGAAGACATTGATAAATTTCTAGAAGCATATAACCTTCCAAGACTGACACAGGAAGAAATAGAAAATCTAAACAGACTGATTACTAGCAATAAAATTGAAGCAATAATAATAATTAAAAAAATAGAACAAATAAAAAAAAACACAGATGACTACACAGATGAATTCTACCAAACATTTAAAGAAAAATTAATACTGATCCTTATTACACTTTTAAAAACTAAAAGAGAAAGAAATGCTTCCAAAATAATGTCACAAACCCAGACAAAGACATTACAAAAGGAAAATTACAGTTCAATATTTTTGATGAGCACAGATGCAAAAATTATCAACAAATTTCAACAAACCAGATTCAATAATACATTAAAAGGATTATACACAATGACCAAGAGGGATTTATCCCAGAGATGCAAGGATGGTTCAATACCCATTAATCAATGAATGTGACACATTACAATACCAAAATGAAGGATAAAAATCATATGATTGAAGAACCCAGATGGTTGTGTAGGTAAATGCCTGTACTTGCCACCTCCCACAACTGCATCCAAACTACAACTAAAATACACAACACCCATCATTCAGAACCACCTGAAAGCTGGCTGAATGGAAGTCCTACAACTAGAGAAGTAAAGAGGAAAGCACACTGAGACTGGTAGGAGGGGCGGAGGCACAGAACAGGCTGGTCTGGCACCCATGTGTGCAGCTTTCTTAATCGGGAGGGAGATCATCTCTGCACAGGCTGCCTATGAAGAACAAGGGGTCCCAGCCCCACACCAGATCCCAGCCCAGGGTTCCAGAGCTGGGAAAAGAGGTCCCCATAACTATGGGCTGTAAAACCAACAGAGTGTGGTTAAGAGACACAGAGGATGCTGGAGACCCAGGTGTTCCTTTTACAGGGCTGGCGCCTGTACATACTCTGAGCTACAGCACTGGGTGGCTCTGGGGCATCCAGATACATATGGAGAGGAGCTGGATTGTCTGGCATTGGACAGGAACTCAGGGGCGACTTTGCCTTTCCATATACCAATAATGAGCTATCAGAAGAAGAATTAAAAAAACAACCTCATTTATAATTACACCAAAAAGTATAAAATACCTAGGGACAAATTTAGTCAAAGAGGTGAAAGGCCTGTACTCTGAAAATTGTAAGACATTGAAAAAGAAGTTAAAGAAGGTCTCAATAATTGAAAGGATATATCGTGCTCATGGGTTTTACAACTTTAACTTTAATGTCACACGCTCTTCAAACTCAAGAGAAAGCAACATGTAGCTGATCATGTCTATTCTGTCTAGAGTTTGATTTATTAATAGTCATCACAAATATTGGCATCATGGGAAACTGTCTTCGAATTAATTTAAATGGGAGGCCAATGTTAGACAGGGGCAAATCAATTCTTGGAATCAGAACACCCTCTCCTTCCGCAGATCCTGTTAATACTTCAGCTTCAATTATGTTAGGTCACAATCTTTTGATAATTTTAGTACCATTACAAAAATCTCATTTACTATTAAGATTTCTCAGTAGCATGATGATTGCGCCTACTTTCTATTTTAATTTATAACACGGCATTCTCAAAGGAGTAATACTATTAAGAAATTTAATGGGAAAATTTTCCTTTTCCATATCATCCATTGAATCAATGAATCGTCACTCAAATAGGTGTGAAAATCTCCATCAAGTACATCCAAAATTTCTTCATTTAATTTATGAACATACTCATTTTTAGGACAAAGAATCACACGTTTAGATATATTTTTAATATTATCTATAAATATACTATTTCCAAAGGTAGCTTTAAGAATAGATCTGTTATAAATCATTTCACAAGGGATTTCAATAATATCCATTCCTAAATGAAAACTGCTATCAAGTTTGCCATCTCCAAGTTTTACTAACCATTCACTATAAGCAGAATCTTCTGATCTCATATTGCTGTAAGAGACAACTTTCTGAAACATCCCCAAACATCGCAGCACTTTAAACTCGTTTGTACTATGGCCGATCTCATAGCATGCGTCACAACACTGAGACATTGTCGAAAATCCCCTCCAAGAAGGAGAACTTTCCCACCAAATGCAACAAAAACAACCTAACTCACGATCAACAATGACAGATCGAAACACATGCATGTGATTGTCGCCAGTGAGAGCTTTATATGTATCACACATGAACAAATCAACGTTTATTTTTAAATTGCCAGTGCGCATCATATGTATCAGCTGGTCAGTCTGTCAGACAGTTGGATGGGCGTACAGTCAGTCACTTAGGCTTTTATATATATAGATAGCAGAGAGGAAGCAACCGATGCGTCTATTGGTAGATAAGTGAATAAAGAAGATGTGACTATACACACAATATGGAATATTACTCAGCCATCCTATCTAATAAAAGAGAAACATGGTAATTAGCGTATGACCGCTACCCTTCCCATTGGCTAATCAGGGCGATATGCAAATTAAGTGCTGGCCAAGGTGGCGGCCGGCAGCCAGGCAGCTGGAAACAGGAGTCTTGGTTGCCCCAGGGATGGAGGAAGCCAAGGTTCCCCATCTACAGCTGCGGGGCTCTGAGCTCCTGAAGCAACAACTCCAAAAGATACAATGTTTCAATTATAGAAGGTAAAAGATGGTGGTTAATTTGCATACTCAGGCTCCAAGCAGAGCGAAGCCAAAGAGCCCCGAAGCAGCAGGGCAGAGAGGCCTCAGGGCCCCGTGATCAGTGGAGCTGCGA
>NW_006287679.1:545551-550064 GCF_000327345.1 Myotis davidii
GACAGGGGGCGGTGCCCCAACCCCCCAATCGGCCCTACCCTGAGCGTGACTGAGAGTGGCATCACAACCTCCCAATCCGCCCTGCTCTGTGCATGACAGGGGGTGGGCGCCCCAACTCCCCAATTGGCCCTGGTCTGAACCTGACCAGGGGCTGCACCTAGGGATTGGGCCTGCCCTCTGCCACCGGGGAGCAGGTCTAAGCCAGCAGGTCGTTATCTCCCGAGGGGTCCCAGACTGCAAGAGGGCACAGGCCGGGCTGAGGGACCCTCCTTCCCCCCGAGTGCACAAATTTTTGTGCACCGGGCCTCTAGTAAAATGTAAAATCTTTCCATTTGCAGCCACTTAGATGGGCCTAAAAGATACTGTATTAAAGGAACTAAGTCAGACCATATGATTTCACTTACAAGCAGAATGTAAAAAAAATAACAAAACCAGAGGAAATGAATAAGCAAAACAAAACAGAACCAGACCCATAGATACGGAGAACAGCTGATGGTTGTAAGGGGAGAGGTGGACCCTGCTCTGGAGGGAGACTTGTGTCCGCGCCTTAAGCCTAGAAGCCACCTGCATTCCTTGAGCTCATGCTCCTCAGAGCCAGCAGCAGAGCACTGTCAAGCCTCCGTCTCCTCTGACCTCTGCTCCCGTCCTCACCCCCTGGGCTCTGTGACCCTGCTGAAGGGACCCATGTGATCACTCCGGGCCCTATGGGTAATGCAGGCCACCTCCCCATCTCCGGTCTCACTGTGATCAGACTTGACAGCCCACTTTGCCCCAGGAGATAACACGTCCTCGGTGTCAGGGAGGAGGATGACACCTTTGGAGCCATTATTCTACCCACTGTGACGCCGAGATGTTCAGCAAGCACCCACGATCAGACCATTAATAATTCTGCAGCAAAATGTGTGACTATCTGAGCTAAGTCATGTCCATCCAGGGGAGCGGACCACAGCCTGGAGGCCAGATCCTACTGCCTGTGGAAGCCAGTGCTGTGGGCACGGAGCCAGCCCACTTGTCCTTGCTGCTTTCCTGCCACGGGCCAAGCTGAGTGGCTGTGACCTGCAAAGCCTGCAGCCCTTACCACCTGGCCCTTTACAGAAAAAAGGTCGCTAACCCCTGGTGTAAGCAGCATCTCTAAATCACTCAGGGCAGTTCTGCCACCAAATGAGTTTTCAAAACACCTACGGAAAATATTTTGGTTGTTGAGGTTGTTGAATTTCAGGACTACACACAAGGGACTAGTTAGTGACAGAGCGAGGGACCCAGCCCCAGGGTCTGTGGAGTGCTGGCTCTAACACAGGCGGACAGTCTCAGACAAGAGGGGGATGGGTGTCTTTACAGGACCATTTTAAGGTCTCAGACACTCAGGCTTGGAGCAGAGTGCAGCCCTGCGCCCTCCCGTCTGCAGGCCGAGAGCCAGGGCTCAGCTAGGCCGGCGCTTTCCTGAAGAGCAGAGCGCGGGAAGTCTTTACCCAGGGGCACGCGCTGCTGCACACTCACCAACATCCCCTCCGCCCAGGCCTCCCCCAGCTCCTCACACTGCGATTCCAGCCGGGTCTCTAAAGGCATTGGGGACTCAGTTGCTAGCCTAATCTCAGAGGCCAGGCGGTTCGCTAGGGGCACAAGGAAACCAGGGGCAGAGCTGAGATTGAGCTGGTTTTCTTGCGCTTCACTCTCTGGTGCTTGATAGAGGCCAGGCCAGCGGTGGTCACAGGCACTGCCTCCGCCTTCTCCGCCTTCGCCTTCTGGGTTTGCTCTCCCACTGCATGGTCCCCTCCTGCTCCGAGTGACTGTTCCCCTCAGGTCACCCATCAATCACTCCCCCAAAGGATCATCACATTCAAATGCTCAGCAGGGACCCCAGCTGCTCCACCCTCTTGGCTGCCTGTGCTGCTCTGGAGAGAGTTCCCTGGAGAACTTCCAAGTTTGGGGCTGGGAGCTTGTCACAGGAGTTTCAGGCCACAGCAGCTCGGGGTCTGAAATCAGGCCGCTCCCTCTCTATTCCTCCCGGAGGAATTGTGGTGATGAGTCCTGGGCGGGTTCTGGGGTCCCCTGGTCAGAAGTAAGAACTCTGGGCCCTGGGATGACATCCACTGATGTAATTCTCCCTGAGGCCATTCCTGAAAGAATTCCAGCAAAAAAGCATCCCCTAATGAGGATTTTGAAATCTCTTCCAGCAGTTGGACCTGGTGAGGAGATGCCTTCCTCGCTGAGCACCCTCCTCTGGGTTGAGCTTAGCCAAATTCACCATTAAGTGCTCACCGTAGGGACAAAGACATTTGTAATTAGAACTCCCGCAGTTCAGGGGCTCCCCCACATCTTCCTTCTGAGACACCGTGGAGCGGGCGTTCCCAGGAGCTGACCGTGTCTGCTCCGCGTTGCAATGGAGGGAGTATTTTTATTGCTGCTCAGTTCTCTCCACAGGCATATGGCCATCTGAGACCGCAATTGTCCCTGCAAGAGGATTGGTGTTGGGAGGAACTTCAAATGTCCCCACATTTCCATCAACTAACACTCCTGCAGCTCTTCTAAACGACCACTCGACCTGAGTAAATCATGAGGCCCTCACCACGCCTCCCCTTCCCCACACTGTCCCCCAGCACCTCGGGGAGGAAGTGTGCGGAGCCTCTGTTTGGAATCCAGATCATCTATTGAAGGATCACTTGCAATTCAAGAAAACGGTGTCTTAGATACACACAGAGATACCTTTTCACAGGCGAGACTGAGGGAGTCCCAACATCCCGGAACCCTCAGACGCCTCCTCCAGGCTGCCAGTGGCATGGGCATCCAGCCCGCTTCCCTCCCTCAGCACACTTTCTGTGAGGCTCTGGTGAATGTTGCTGAATTTCTATATTTACTCTCCAAGTGCTCGCATGCCTACCGAGTGTCCCGGTTCCTGTGAAAAACAGTCTATTTCCTCTGCTGTAAGTATCATTAGAACATGGATTGCTTCTAACACACCAAGCACTGTTGTAAGAACTTCATATGTATTAGTTCATTTAGTCATCACAGGTATCCTATAAGCAGGAACTACGGTGTTACTGTTTACGTTTTACAAAAAGGAAAGTCACATGGCTGGTGAGCATCAGTACTAAGCGCCCAAAATCCATGCTTATCACTGCCATACCATCTGAAGGTCAAAAAAGGATACAGCCCAGCCCCATAGCCATGATTTTGCTTTCTGTGGCTTCAGTTACTCCCAGTCAACAGCATTCCAAAAATATTAAGTGGAACATTTCAGAAATAAATAATTCATAAGTTTCCAATTGTATGCCATGCTGAGTAGCATTCTGCCCCAGCAGCCCAGGACATGAGTCATGCTTCTGCCAGTGTATCTATGCTGCACACACAGCACAGTAAGGTGTTTTAAGAAAGAGAGACTCCACATTCACATAACTTTTAATATAGTATATTGTTAAGGTGGTTCCATATTATTGTCAGTTGTTGTTAATCTCTTGCATTGCCCAGTCTGCAAGACAGACTTTGTCATAGGTATGCATGTCTGTATACGATAGGCTTCAATACCACCGCGTTTCAGGCAACCCTGGGAGTCTCGGGCTTGTCCCTACAGACAAGGAGGGCCACTGTACTTTCTGCCTTCAGAGCTGTCACAGTAGGGCTGGAGCCTCAAAGCTGATAGGGGACAGGCAGGAAATTAAAAAAAGATAAAATAGGCCATATGGGCATCGTGGGGAATGGGTGCTCTGTCCTCTGGTGAGGACGCCCATTGTAGGTGCTACAGTAAACAAGCCCTACATGAATAAGAGAAGCAGCCTGCAATGGCAAGCTGATTTAACTGATATCTTCATAGCATTTCACCACCTAACAGCAGGATATACATTCTGTTCAAGTGCATATGGAACATTTTTTAGGATAGATCATATGTTAGCACACAAGACAAGTCTCAATAAATTTAAGAAGGTTAAAATTATGTCAAGCATTTTCTCCAACCACAATGGTGTGAAACTAGAAATTAATCACAAGAAAAAACTGAAAAACACACAAAGATATGGAGGCTAAATAACATGTTACTAAACAATGAATGGGTTAAAAATGAGTCAAGGAATAAATCAAAAGATACATTGAAACAAATGAAAATGAGAACACAAAACCCCCAAACTAGGGGACAGAGCAAAAGCAGTCCTCAGAGAAAAACTCATAGCATTATAAGCCTATCTCAAGAAGCAGCAAAAATCTCAAAATACAATCTAACTTTACACTTAAAGGAACTTCAAAACAAAACAAAACAAAACAAAAAACAGACAAAGCCCCAAATGAGTAGGAAGAAAACAATAAAGATCAAAGCAGAAATAAAATAGAGACAAAGAGAAACTAAGATGGCGGCATAGATAAACACCTGGAAATTGCTGCCTCCGACAACAATTGAAAAATACATCAAAAACACAAAACGGACATCATCCAGAACTACAGGAAGGCTGGCTGAGTGTAAATTCTACAACTAGAAAGAAAGAAAAGCACACTGAGAGCCAGAGGAGCTGCGGAAGTAAAGTGCAGA
>NW_006287679.1:551788-556311 GCF_000327345.1 Myotis davidii
CGGGGGGAGGGGGGTAGAGGGTAACGTGGGGACAAGGACACATATGTAATATCTTAATCAATAAAAAATATATTAAGAAAATAGAGACAAAAAAAAAGATCAATGAAACTAAGAGCTGGTTCTTGGAAAACATAAAGGTAGGTTGACAAACTTTTACCCAGACTCATCAAAAGGAAGAGAGAGAGAGGATCCAAAAAATAAAATCGGAAATGAAAGAGGAGAACTCACAACTGACACCACAGAAATACAAAGGATTGTAAGGAAATATTATGAACAACGACATGCCAACACATTGACAACCTAGAAGAAATGGGTAATTTCCTAGAAACACACGATCTTCCAACACTGAATTGGGAAGTATCAGCGAATGTGAATGGATAGATTATAACTAGTGAAATTGAAGCATCATCAAAAGCTCCCAACAAACAAAAGTCATGATCCCAGATAGCTTCCTTAATGAATTTTACTAAACATTCAAAGAAGAACTAACACCTACCCTTCTCAAACTATTCCAAAAATTTCAGGAGGAAGGAAAACTCCCAAGCTTATTTTATGAGGCCAGCATTATCCTAATTCCAAAACTAGATGAAAACCATGCAAAGAAAGAAAATTATAGGACAATATCGCTGATGAACATAGATGCTAAAATTCTCAACAAAATATTAGCAAGCTGGATCCAGCAATACAGTAAAAAAATCACACACCATGATCAAATGGGTTTTATTCCAGGAATGCAAGGTTGGTACAATATCCACAAATCAATAAAGGTGATACATCACATAAACAAAACAAAGGATTAAAAGCACATCATCATATCAATGGATTCAGAAAAAACATTTGATAATATCCAGCACCCATTTATGATTAAAAAACAAACAAAAACTCTCAGCAAAGTGGGAATAGAGGGAACATACCTTAGTATAATAAAAGCCATGTATGACAAACCCACAGCCAACATCCTATTCAATGGGCAAAAATTGCAAGTGTTTCCCTTAAGAGTGGGAACAAGATAGGGATGCCCACTTTCACCACTCTTACTCAACATAGTACTGAAAGTCCTAGCCATAGCAATCAGACAAGAAAAAGAAATAAAAGGCATCTAAATTGTAAAATGAAGAAGTAAACTGTCATTATTTGCAGATGACAATATGCTTTATATAGAGAACTCTAAAGATTCCACCAAAAAACTACTAGAACTGATAAATAAGCTCAGTATAGTCGCAGGATACAAAATAAACATACAGAAATCAGTGCATTTTTATATACCAAAAATGGGAAATAAGAAAACAATCCCATTTACAATTGCATCAGAAAAAATAAAACAACTTAGGAACAAATTTACGCAAGAATGTAAAAGGCCTGTACCCAGAAAACTATGTGACACTGAAGAAGAGACAAACAAGTGGAAGCATTTACTGTGTTCATGTGTTATCCTCTTCCCCTAAGGCGCTGGGGGTAGAGTCCTTACGAGATCTGGAGAAAAAGAATTTCCTGAGACTCACATGGGGGGTGAGTGGTTTTCCTTCACATGGCATTACATCTCTGGGTTTCTAAAGTTCCGTTTCCCTAACCCTGGAAGGTGGGCAGCTGGGGATTCAGTAGAGCCAGAAGCAAAGCCAGCATCCGAAGTTTCCTTTGCGTGGTGGAGCGGGTCCAGCACAGCATCAGGCTGGCTGCAGTCCATTAGTGCATTGTGTGCGGTCCACATGTGGGCGATGCAGGGGAGCCAAAAGAGTGCCAGGAGCCAAGACAGCAAGAGAGCAAGAGAGCGAACTCCTTTGTTTAGGGGTTTATGTACCTCAAATCTCCCCGTGCTGCAATGGCCATGCCTCCTCTGCCCAATGACCTGATCCCAGGTGTGACGGATAGGTGAACCTTTCCTATATCACCCAGACTTTACTGGACAAGCATCTATTCTCCACCCAGTGACTGCAGCGACCTGGCTGGTGGCTCCCCGGGGAGTGTTAAGCTGCAGCTTCCTGGAAAAGCTGCACAAATGGCATGCCTGCAATACCCGGCTTTCCCTTTGCGCCTTTCCTGTTATGCATAAGTAGGGTGATTACAATGGTATCACAAGGACAGATAAAAACAAACTTCATTAAAATGACCATACTCCCCAAAGCAATATATGGATTCTATGCAATTCCTCTGAAGGTACAAATGTGTATTTCACAGAACTAAGACAAATATTCCAAATATATATATGGAACCACAAAAACAAAACAAAACTGAACAGTCACAGCAATCTTGAGAACGAAGAACAAAGTTGGAGGAATCATGCTACCTGATATAAAACTATACTACAAGGTGATAGTAATCAAAACAGCATGGTACTGGCATAAAAACAGACATATAGATCAATAGAGCATATGCTTTCACTCATATGTGGAATATAAAATTGAAACTCATAGACACAGACAACAATATTTTGGTTACCAGAGGGACGGGATGGGGGAATTATAAAGAGTAAAGGGAGCCAAATAAATGGTGATGGAAGAAGATGTGGCATTGGGTGGTGGGCGCACAATACAATATATAGATGACGTATCAGAAATGTACACTTGAAACCTACATAATCTTATTAACCAATGTCACCCCAATTAATTTAATATAAAAAATAGGTCAGTGGAACAGACTATAGAGCCCAGAAATAAACCCACACCTTTATGGTCAAATAATATTTGACAAAGGAGGCAAGAGCATACAATGGGGTAAAGACAGTCTATTCAGTAAGTGGGAGAATTGGACAGACACATGCAAAAAAAATGAAGCCAGACACCTTCCTGTACCAGATACAAGAATAAACTCAAAATGAATTAAAGACTTAAATGTTAGACTCAAAACCATAACAATCTTAGAAGAAAACATAGGCAGTAAAATCTAAGACATTTCATGTAGCAATATTTTTTCTGATATATCTCTGCCAGCAAGGGAAACAAAAGAAAAAATAAACACTGGGACTATGTAAAATTAAATGTTTTTTCAGAGCAAACAAAGCCATCAACAAAATGAAAGACAATCCTCTAAATGGAAGAACATATTCGCCAAGGATGCATCTGAAAAGGGGTCAATATCCCAAATTTATAAAAAGAACTTATAAAATTTAATACCAAAAAACAAACAATTCAACTTATAATGGGCAAAGGACCTTAATAGACACTTCTCCAAAGAGGACATACAGATGATCAAGAGACATAAGAAAAGATGCTCAGCATCACTAATCATCAGAGAGATGCACATGAAAACCACATGAGATACCACCTCACACCTGTCAGAGTGACTACCATCAATAAACCCATAAAACAACAACTGTTGGTGAGGTTGTGGAGAAAAGGGAACTCTCATGCACTGTTGGTGGGAATGCAGACTGGTGCAGCCACTGTGGAAAGTAGTATGGAGTTACCTCAAAAAATTAAAAATGAAACTGCCTTGTGACCCAGCAATTCCATTTCTGGGAATATATCCGAAGAAACCTGAAATACAAATTCAAAAGAATATATGCACCCTATGTTCATTGCAGTGTTATTTATAACTAGTGGCCCGATACACAAAACTCATGCAGGTGGGGGGTGTCCCTCAGCCCTCCTGCACCTTCTCCACTCTGCTCCTAACCACTCTGCCTGATGCCCCCCCCACCAGCTTGATCACCCCCAACTGCCCCCCCTGCTGGCCTGCTTGCCCTCACGTTCCCTCCCCACTGGCCTGCTCGCCCCCAACTGTTCCCCTGCTTGCCTGCTCACTCCAAATCCCGCCCCCCGCTGTCCTGATCACCTCCAACTGACCCCCACTGGTGTTCGCCCCAACTGCCCTCCCTTTCAGGCCTGGGTCCCCCCACAACTGTGCTCCCCTGCAGGCTTGGTTCCCCCTAACTGCCGTCCCATCCTTGCCTGATCACCCACAACTGCCCTTGCCTCTTGGCCTCTAACTGCCTCTACCTTGGCCCTGCACTGTTGGTGGGAATGCAGACTGGTGCAGCCACTGTGGAAAGTAGTATGGAGTTACCTCAAAAAATTAAAAATGAAACTGCCTTGTGACCCAGCAATTCCATTTCTGGGAATATATCCGAAGAAACCTGAAATACAAATTCAAAAGAATATATGCACCCTATGTTCATTGCAGTGTTATTTATAACTAGTGGCCCGATACACAAAACTCATGCAGGTGGGGGGTGTCCCTCAGCCCTCCTGCACCTTCTCCACTCTGCTCCTAACCACTCTGCCTGATGCCCCCCCCACCAGCTTGATCACCCCCAACTGCCCCCCCTGCTGGCCTGCTTGCCCTCACGTTCCCTCCCCACTGGCCTGCTCGCCCCCAACTGTTCCCCTGCTTGCCTGCTCACTCCAAATCCCGCCCCCCGCTGTCCTGATCACCTCCAACTGACCCCCCCAAGTATAGGTACAAATAAGTTATGTTTTAGTTTTAATAGGAAATTGGCAAAATAGGGGGGGGGTGAATGAAAACTGAGAAAGGAAAATGAGGTGATGGAAAATAAATATTCACGTCACTGCCATTATGATTTAAGT
>NW_006287679.1:557418-563448 GCF_000327345.1 Myotis davidii
CGACCCAAGCTCCCTTTTTATCTTTTTTTTCAGCGCCTCCTTGAGCAGAGGCCAGGGTGGGCTGGAAGCAGGTATCTGGGATTTATTTATCTTCTACAATTGAAACTTTGTAGCCTGGAGTGGAGCCCAGGGCCAGCCAGGGCAGGTGGGAAGCTTGGCTTTCTCCATCGCCGGGGGCAACCCAAGCCTCCTGCTTGCTCCAGCTCTGTGGCTGCTGCCATCTTAGTTGGGTTAATTTGCATACTCGCTCCTGATTTGCTGGTGGGTGTAGCAGAGTGGCAGAGTGATGGAGGGATGGTTAATTTGCATGCTTCTCTTTTATTAGTGTAGATACTCAAGATCTGGAAACAGCCCAAGTGCCCATCAACAGATGAGTGGACAAAAAGCTGTGGTACATTTACACCATGGAATACTAAGCTGTAAAAAAGAAGGAACTCTTACCCTTGCGACAGCAGGGAGGGACCTGGAGTGTATTATGCCAAGTGAAATAAGCCAGTCAGAGAAAGACAAATACCATATGATCTCACTTATATGTGGAATCTAATGACCAAAAATAAATTAATAAACAAAATAGAAACAGATTCAGATACAGAGAACAGACCAACAGCTGTCAGAAGGGAGGGAGGTGGGAAGCTGGTGAAAAAGGTGAAGAGATCAGAAAAAAACCACCTTATAGATACAGACAACAGCATAGTGGTAACCAGAGGGGAAGGGGGGATAAATGGTGATGGAAGAAGACTTGACACACAATACAATATACATATGATGGATGTATATAGAATTGTACATCTGAAACCTATATAATTATAAATTAATAAACAAAATAGAAACAGATTCAGATACAGAGAACAGACCAACAGCTGTCAGAAGGGAGGGAGGTGGGAAGCTGGTGAAAAAGGTGAAGAGATCAGAAAAAAACCACCTTATAGATACAGACAACAGCATAGTGGTAACCAGAGGGGAAGGGGGGATAAATGGTGATGGAAGAAGACTTGACACACAATACAATATACATATGATGGATGTATATAGAATTGTACATCTGAAACCTATATAATTTATTAACTAATGTCACCCCAATAATTTCAATACTTTTAAATAAATAAATAAATAAATATTTTTTTAATAAAAAGAAAAGCAAGGAATAAAAGTTTTGAAATCTGAAATTTCTCACTGAATATGTATATACTAGAGGCCCAATGCACGAAATTCGTGCAAGGGGCTTGGCCCTCACAGCCCCTGCTGCCTCTCGGCCCTGCCCAACGTTCCAGAAGATCATTCCAGAAGGTCGTTCTGCCTTCTGGAGCTAATTAGCATATTAGCTCTTTATTATATAGGATACACTATCAAGTTTGGCAAGCATCTACAAGCTGAGTTGAGCCTGTGGACCAATGTGATTGTCTGAGGAGGGGATATCACACACACCTGTGATGTGTTGGGGACATCCTCTGCCCCAGCAGAGGCACATAAGGAAGTGCTGTGGGAATTCAGATAATTGGGGTGACTTCCATATGGCACTGTGAGGAAACGGCAGCTAAAATGTTCTATGAAGAAGGAGCAGACTTGTAAACCCAGAGGAGGGCAAAGGGCCATCAGGGGGTGAGTGCAGTGCCACACCAACCCTTGCGGCCCCTCCCCTGGCTGGTCAGCCAAACTCCCACAGCCCTGATCACCTGATCACTGACCAGGCTGGGGGACCCCACCCGTGCACGAATTTGTGCACCGGGCCTCTAGTCATTTAATAAAGCTAATTAGCCCTAGTCAGTTTGGCTCAGTGGCTAGAGTGTTAGTCCAAGGACTGATGGGTCATAGGTTCGAGTCTGGTCAAGGGCACATACCTGGGTTGCAGGCTTGATCCCCAGCCCTTGTCGGAGTATGTGCGGAAGGCAACCAATCAATGTCTCTCTCATATTGATGTTTTCCTCTTGCCCTGTCTCTTCCACTCTCTCTAAAAGTCAATGGAAAAAAATACCCTCATGTGAGGGTAAACAAAATAAATAAATTAATAGATGAAGCTAGAGAGATCTTCACAGTGGCTCGGTTGGGTTGGCCTTGATCACAGATGACAGTCTTCAGTTGGGGTTCCCTCATGTCTACCTGGTAGACTGGCATCCATTCTTTCAGCTGCAGCACTGATAGCCTTTCTTAGAGCTTTGTTTACACAGCAGACACACACAGCTTTTCTCAGAGTTCAAGGTGCCTTCATTCAAATGTTAAATAATATTTCAAAACTTCCATATTAAAGAGGTGGGTTTTTAAAATTAAGTAAGAGAGAGGAAGGGAGAGGGAGAAAGAGAAATATCAATAATGAGAGAGAATCATTAATTGGCTGCCTCCTGCGCACCCCCTTCTGGGGATGGAGCCTGCAAAATCATGTTGAGGTCACCCCTTGGTGACACAGTGGCTCCTACAAGTGGGGTGAAGCTGAAAACCTGGGTTATGCTGACTGTGACCTTGAACATAGTGTGAGCACTCCCTGCCGCCATTCCCTCACATTCATACCTGCCTCATGAGGTAGCCAGAGGGTTAAGTCACCTTCTACATGTATTCCTTGTGGTCTCTCATATTCATGCCTATATTTCTCCTATACTTTCCTCCTATTCTCTACTATATTTTCTTTCTTTCCCTCCCATTGTCTTTAGGAAATAATCTGGACCAGAGTCATGTCAACATAAGAAACACTCAAACCTGTGAAGAATTTTTGTAAGTTTATTTGAACTGTGGACGAAAGAGGCCACATGCTGACCTGACCAGCTCAGGGGAGGCCTGCGTGGCGGTCTTGCAAACTCAGAGACCTAAAGTCATCACAAAGGATGGTCTGAAATTAAACTTTAACTGAAAGTATGATTGTGGGTAGTCACCTCGTAAGCCGGTATCTTCACTGACAAGGTCAACCTTTACCTTAACTGACCCTCTGTCTTTTTGCATCTATGATAACATACCTTTGAAATGTCTGGGTAACTTGTAACTTCCCTTTTTCCGGAGCCCCTGGGGCACAATCAAATGTGCCTGGGCGCCAGGACAGAGACCACAAATTCCTTCATTTATCATGTTAATTGTTCCTGCACCCACCTAAGTGTGTGCCCATCATTTTACTTTTTATCCAATCCCAGGGGTTTCCCTGCTTTGCTTTGTCCCACCTCTCTAGTCTATCACCAATGGATTTCATGTGACTCACCTATGTCCCTCCTTTGATTGCAATGAACAAAAATAGATGTAACCTACCATTCTCCGGAGCACTATCCCAATCCGTTGAGATATTACTTCCCGGCAATTGTTGACAGTTTGGCTCAAATAAACTCACAAAAATTCTTTACAGGTTTGAATGCTTTTACGTTAATAGAACCAAACTGTCAACAAATGCTAGAAAGCAGAATCTCAACAGATTGAGATAGTGACCCAGAGAATGGCAGTTTTGCAGCTTGTTTTATAAATTACAAATGTTATATAATATTTCAAAACTTCCATATTAAAGAGCCTGGACTTTGTGGCTCCTACAGCCTCTGCTGCACTCCTCACCTCTGCTGCTGTGGAGTGCAGGCCGCAGGCGCAGGGTTAACCAGCAGGCAAGGCTGCATTCCAATCAAATTTTATCTATAGAAGAGGCAGCACCTGGATTTGCTGGGCTGTGGTTTGCCAAAGCCTGGTCTGGACCCAGCAGCGATGGGGCCTCCTGGGGTGTGGGAATGGGCAGGGCTGTGCAGGCAGGAAACACGCCCTTCGCAACCTGGGGAAGACTCCACAGAGCTCTTTTCTCCAACAGCTCCTAGGAAGTGAGATTTTAATCACTGTGAGTGGTTCTGGGTCAAACATGAGATTTACAGTAAGTCATCAATGAGCATGGGCCATAAGTTCTGCAACTTAATTGAAAGCACTAGAACAAACCTATTTTATCACAGCTAATTGAGATGAACGAGAGTTGCGATTCCATCGCCTAGGGCTGCTCCAGTAGTCCCAGCAGGAGCTGGAGGCCAGGCTGCTGCTGGGACTGACTAGTGGTCTCTGCTGTTGATGGCTCTGCTCTTCGAAGGAGCTGTATATAGAAGACAATGTTTGGAAGCTTCTATGTTGTCACTGTTGGCCACCAGGATAATCCAGCTTTTGAAGTGGGGTTTTGCCAGCTGGAAAAGAAGGATCCCAGGACGATCACTGCACCAGCCCAGAGCCCAGAGCCCTGGACTCGGGTATGAGGACACGTGGCTGCCAAGCCCCTGGCACTGAAGACCGGGGGCAATTCAATGACTGGCCCGTTGCAGCACGTGCTGCTCAGGCACAGAGGCTCATTGTGCCTCTTGACATGAGGCAAGACGATGGAAAGAGCTTCTTTACTGAGGCCTATGGTTTACACATGTTTGCAATGAGTCCGCTTTATGAAGCCAATTCTCCTATTCAGTCAAGCACATTTGAGTGCAAGTTTAGTTTCTTGGGAAGAACACTTTTCACGCTGAAGGCAGAATTTGGAAATCAGCACGGTCACCACAGGGACTCAGGAATGTGTACAGTGTAAGTCACTTGATTAAATAGCCTGGAGCACTTTCACTTGTAGTCTCAATTTATCTAAACCTAATAATATAAATGTAAGCTCTATATCTAAAAATAGTACGTTCTGTTTCTTAGAATTGTCAACAAATTAATTTTGCTTATGAACAGTGCTATTTATAGTGTTCTTTACCAGTAATCTTGAAACACCTTTATTTTATTTTTTAATTAAAAAGTTATTTTAGAGAGAGGAAAAAAGAGAGAGAGAGAGAGATAGAAACATCCATGAGAGAGAAACATCGATCAGCTGCTTCCTGCACACCCCTACTGGGTATTGAGCCGCAACCCGGCATGTGCCCTGACTGGGATCTCTTGGTGCATGGGATGACACACAATGAACTGAGCCATGCCGGCTGGGTGAAATATCTTTATTTCAGAAATTGAAAATAAGCTTTTGATTTCCCTCATTCAGAAAGCTTGATCTTGATGCAACAATCCAGAACCAAATGTTGTCAAGATTCGGTAGGCAATTTAAAACTGCAGCGGGAGTGGAGCTGGGAGCACAGCATGGACTTACCCACACACCTAGAGATGAAATGAAAGTGTGCAGAGCACTGCCCAAGAGGCCAAAGCAACGGCGTTCACAGTGCCCAATGCTACGCCAGAGACGGGACAATGGTCCTGCCATCATTCTGGAATCCAGATCCATGCCTGGAAGACGGGAGGCTGGGCCCAAATGCCAGGCTGTGTTCTTTTATTTCCTTTTCCTTAGACCAGCGGTTCTCAACCTGTGGGTCGCGACCCCTTTGGGGGTTGAACAACCCTTTCACAGGGGTCGCCTAAGACCATCGGAAAACACATATTTTCCATGGTCTCAGGAACTGAGACACCGCTCCTCTATCCGTCCCCAGGCAGGTCCGCCCACATGTAGATATGCCCACATATGAGTACCCAGCGTGATGACATCATCGCGCCAACCCCATCACATACACCCCGTACAAATTCAGGTGTATGTGACAGGGTTGGTGCCATAATGTACTTATGCGGACCAGTCACACATGTGTAGAGAGCAGCTACTGTGTAGAAAGCAGCTGTTGTGTTGAAAGCAGCTACTCTGTTAAAAGCAGCTATTGTGTTGAAAGCATCAGTATTGGAGGTAAAATGACACTTCGTGAATTATAATTACTGGGTAAATGTAAAATCATGTACTGTAAAATCATCAACTACTGCAAAAAAAAAATCTGTACCATGGAACTTAATCTGGATGCTGATCAGTCTTTTTATATTCAGCTGTGGTTGATGTGAATACTGCCCCCTTGTGATAGTAACAGGTATGTAAAAAAAACAACACAGAATGGTAAATCATAGGAAACTTTAATGAACTGTATTGACTAACTGAACTTTGCCATGTATCATTTGTATTATTAAAGCTATTGTTATATATTATTTTCATTAGCAAACCATCGCATGACAATGGATTGTGTAGAGAAGAACACTAAGAAAAGAAAATATAGTGAGGATTTTTTACAGTATGGTTTTACCTTAATAATT
>NW_006287679.1:564680-567280 GCF_000327345.1 Myotis davidii
ACACTTGCCAGAAGCCCATTCACAGTCAAAGTTGAAGATGTTCCTGAGACAGCACAAGAGGAGTTCTTTGAACTTACTAACAACGATGCAGCGAGAACTGATTTCTCTACAATGCCAGTTACAAAATTCTGGATCAAGTGTTTGCAGTCATATCCTGTTCTGTCTGAGACTGTGTTGCTCCTCCTGCTTCTATTTCTAACAACATATCTTTGTGAAACAGGGTTTTCCAGCTTGTTGTCTATCAAATCTAAATACAGAAGTAGACTTGTTGTGGATGATGATCCTTGTTGTGCTCTTGCAAAGACTGCCCCGAGGATTTCTGATCTGGTGAGAAAGAAGCAATCTCAACCTTCACACTGACGTTGGCTTTTTACGCATACTGTTGCAAAATGTAGCAATGTAGTTTACTGTTGTTATATTAAGACTGTTACCCATGCTACACTATGCTTCAAGACAAAGTTTCATTTATTTGTAATTAGAAATAAATATTTCACAATATATAATTACATATTGTTTTTGTGATTAATCACTGTGCTTTAATTATGTTCAATTTGTAACAATGAAAATACATCCTGCATATTATATATTTACATTATGATTCATAACAGTAGCAAAATTATAGTTATGAAATAGCAACGAAAATAATTTTATGGTTGGGGGTCACCACAACATGAGGAACTGTATTAAAGGGTCGCAGTATTAGGAAGGTTGAGAACCACTGCCTTAGACAGTATCCTAAAGTGAACCTGTTGATGTCAGTGTTAGTAAAAAGTTGTAAGGCAATTTCATTGTTGTAAGCAAAGAAAAGCTTGCATTGCATTAATATTCACACTCACCTTCTCAGCTGTCCATGGAGGGCAGGAGTGGCCTCCTGGACTGTAGCTGTAAGTGAGAATGGAACCAAATGCTACTGAGGAAGTTAGGCCTCGGTCCTTGAGTTTGGCTAGGACAGAATTCAGAGCCAAGAATCTAATTATAAGAGAAAGTTCATTTAGGAACTCACCAAGGTAGATGCAGTGAGCCAGCTGGCTGTGCAGGCACATGAAAAAGTTAGAGGCACAAGAAGGACCCTTGGAGCTCAGGAGGAAGGAAGCAAAGGCATGGGCCTGGGAGACAGAGAGGGCAGGAAGGCTCAGGGGTGCTCCTGAGAGGAAGTAGGCCGAGCAAGCGGGTTCTTCATCGTAAGGGCTTTTAGCTGGTTTCCAAAGGTGGGACCTTATGGGAGGCCTCAGGGGAGGATCTCAGTGGGGTATTCACTAGCTCTCCAGGTGGGTTCTTTCAGGGTCATGGTTTCTACCGATTGGCCAGCACTAGGCCAAGGTTTCATTCGTCACTGCAGCCATGGTGTTGCTTCTTTTGGTTTCGCCACTTTCTCGGCCTGCAGCTGAGAACCCCCCTGAGCCTAGCTGTCATCTCAGGGTTGGGCTAGGGCTGCTGTGGGAGTCCTACGAGGCTAGTCTCCTGCCCCTTTTCCTCTGCGAAGGGGCCTGTGCATGACTACGGACCGGCCTGGGAGGAAACAGCCAGGGAAGGGGTCAAACCACGTGACCAGTGCTCTGTTAGGGGAGGAAAGGTCAGCTGGGGTGCAGCCCCCCTACAATACTTGTTTTCCCAGTTTTGCTTGTTGCTAAGCACCCAGGGCTTTCTTCCCTGGAGACCTTCGGTGCCTGGCCTATGGTTCCTGCTCATATCTGCCTAACTGCTTACTGCACCTTAACAAGTGTGGGATCTTACTGTACATGAGTAAATGTTGACTGAAAGCATAACCACACATCTTCTGCGCTAATTGTGAGCACCTAAAGAACTTCATTCTGCTCTGAATAACCTGAGCCAGGAATTCTAAGTTTGGTCTTGTGTCTTTATGTGAAGTTGCTACCATAAGTTTTTGCCCCATCTATCAATTTGATTTCTTAAATAAAATGTTTGTCCAAGAAAAGAAAACCTTAAATTTCTATGGCATCTCATCAACCAAGAAACATTGAATGGAACAACATTGAACAAAATGATGCTATTTGAGGACCTGCTGGGTTTTAAATAGTCATTGGTCCAGGGGCACCTAGCGAGGCACAGGGACCTCGGCGGGGGTTGTGGCACCTAGAATGGCTCTGCTTTAAGACCTGGGGCACCGAGGAGCTGAGGCACCCGAGCAGGCTTCGCTCACGGCCCGCGTTCACCCACCAACCAGAATCCTCTGTTGTAGGAGTTAATGCCACAACTGTCCCTGGTCCCTGGGGCCTGCATCCTACTGGCTCTCCTTACACTTAAAAAAAATAAATCCTATCTAATAAAAGACAAAAAGGGTAATTAACTGTACCTCCGCTATGCTTCCCATTGGCTAATCAGGGCGATATGCAAATTAACTGCCAACAAAGAGGGCAGCCAGCAGCCATGTAGCTGAAGCGAGCAGGAGGCTTGCTTGCTCCAGTGATGGAGGAAGCCAAGGTTCCCCACCTACAGCGGCCCGGCTCTGAGCCCAAAAGCAACAATGTTTCAATTATAGAAGCTAAACAAACCCCAGATACCTGCTTTCAGCCGGACACGGCCTCAGAGCTGGGAGCGCCAGTGACGCAACAATGTTTCAATTATATAAGGTAAATAAA
>NW_006287679.1:567502-569369 GCF_000327345.1 Myotis davidii
CTACTGCCTCCTCAGCAGCGCTAAGGATGTCCGACTGCAGTTTAGGCCTGCTCCCCGCTGGCAAGTGGACATCCCCTCAGGGCTGCCGAGCTGCCAGAGGGATGTCTGATTGCCATCTTAGACCCAACCCCTCAGGGAGCGGGCCTAAGCCAGCAGGTGGTCATCCCTCAAGGGGTCCCAGACTGCAAGAGGGCACAGGCTGGGCCCCCCCCCGGAGTGCACAAATTTTTGTGCACCAGGCCTCTAGTAAATAAATAAAGCACTGACTGTCATGGGTGTGCTCTTGTTTGAGCCCCGGCCAGGCTTTCTGAGGCTCAGACTCAGCATGGTGTGGCCAAGCCTCCTAGCTCTGATGTGCGGAATTGACAAGAAGAGAGGTGCAGCGTGTGCCCCCGGGCAGCAGAGGCTGGAAGTGGCCCATGACCCAGCTCCTGGGTGCTGAGACCCACTCCCACAGTGGACCATGGCCACACTTCCCAGCCAAGGGCACAGCGGGGACAGAGACAGGCCACTCCTGGAGGGGGCTGCATGCTAGGAGGCTTTACCTGCACTTCCGGCCCGTTCCCCTTCACTGGAGCCAGACCAGCACTGCAGTCTGAGGGCTCTCCTAGGCTCTTCCTCGTCGGCTTCTTCGTGTGTTTTCACATGCGAGCCTGCTTGTTAATCCCGTCTGGCCATCTGCTGCTCCGAGGACCTGCAGTAGCCCTGTGCACTGCTAAGAATCTAGAACCCCACACCCTAGAGTGAGAAATGCCCCTTTGTGACAGCAGCGACCTCTACAGTCAGGCTGGGGCTGGGAGCGGGCCGGTTCCCTGGGAAGTCACCAAGGACAGGACTTGACTACAGCAGTTTCTTTTGAAGACGGGAGCGGCCCTGCCGGGAGTGCGCAGTGAACAGGAGGCCCAGAGCCTACAGAGGACCTACCAAGGCGGCCACTGTGCAGGTACCCAGAGCTCAGTCCTGGGGACGGCTGCATCCTAGCGAGGGTGCCGAACAGGCACAGGTGTTTTCCTGCCATTTCTTCCTGCCCTCAGCTGCGGGCTGCTCCAGGGGCAGTAGCTGGCTGACAGTGCTGCCATGCCCTGTGCATGGGGGCGCATGCCCACTCTCTGGGGAAGCCCCCAGGGCAGGCACAGGGCGGGCATGGTGAGCGCCAGGCCTTATGGTTGGGGCCCTGACAGCATTTGCCCCAACCCCCATTTTCAGGTTGTGAGGTTCAGGGGGCACTGAGCCAAGCAGTGTGCCCAGGACACAGACCCCTCCTGGTCCCAGGGAGGGCTCACGCCCGGATGAGGCCAGGCCTATCCCAGAGTCCCTGGACCTTCGCTGGCGCTCCTGAGAGCACGTGGCTAGGCACCCTGGGCCTGACAGCAGGCGGCCACCCGAGGATGCAGCGAGGAGCTGGTGCCTCCTGGTGACATAATTGACATGTGCCTGTGGCCAAAGTGCCTCTGGGTGTTCCAAGGATGTGCGCTGGGTGACTTTATTTCGTGCTGACACAGTGTGAATGGGGCCCATCATTTGAAACCACAGAATCTGACTTACTTGAGGCACCACGGGTGCTGGTGCTGGTGCAGGATCCTGAGGCACGGACTCCAGAAAGAGAAAGAAGGCCTCCAGGGAGCCCTAACCCTGCATGCAGGTGCAGGGAGCCAGTCCATCCTTGCTGCTTGACACAGTCGCTGCAGGGAAGAAACATCTGCACAGCATATGTTCCAAGGCACCTGGCGTATATGGCGTACTATTCTTAATACGTTTGCTCCCCTTCTTGGTGCTATGTGTTTTAACCAAGGTCACCTCTCCAAGAAAGGTTGTTTCCCCAGGTGGGGATTTTTCCCTGGAGTTAGGGATTAACAGGACTAAGGAA
>NW_006287679.1:569395-572537 GCF_000327345.1 Myotis davidii
GATCTGAATCTGACTACAGAAATTGGCAAGAGAACCCGGCTACAGAACCTGGCGACCGAACCTGGCTGGAGAACCTAACCCGAACCTGGCTGGAGAACCTAGCGAGAGAACATGGCCACAGAACCTGGCTGGAGATCCTAACCAAAACTTGGCTGGAGATCCTAACCAGAACTTGGCTGGAGATCCTGGCTAGGCTGCTGATCAACTGAACGCTGCCTCTGTGTCATTCCTTCTTCGCCAACTCTGTCCACACCTTTGGGGACCCCTGGACCTGCTGGGGGTCTTGGACCACAGCATGCAGGTGCAGCGCTCAGGCGGGCACAGTGTCCCCTGGCTTCTCAGGGCATCACAGCGCCTTGGGAGGCTTCACAGCCAGGGGTCTGGGCGGCCCTTCCCGAGCCTGGCTCTCCTGGAACAGGAGCTCTGTGGGGCAGCATGAGAAAACCCTACGTGTAGCGTCCCACGTTTTCCTACGTCCTGGAGTGAGTGAGCACCTCAGGGCCGCCTCCAGGAAGCCAGGCCCAGTTGGGTGCTGGAAAACCATAGGAATTTTCACCAGCATTGCATCTAATTCGTTGGTGAAGACTTCCATTGACCTCGACTCTTGCTCTTAGCACCGCTCTCCTAAAATCTCAATTGGGATTTGCGACTGAGGCTGATGGTTACGTGCTTTTTAGCCAGAGTTCTCGACTTTACATCAAAAAGGCACAGAGTGATTTGCTCTTTCTGCAGGACTCAAATAGCCATCAAGCAGACCTCCCGGTGAGCCTGCTCTGGACTGAACGCCACCCCAACCCCCATTTCATATGTTGAGGCCCCGGGCCTTCAGTGTGGGGGCGACCAGGGTTAGGAGAGGCCCTGAGAGCAGGACCCTCGATGGGATCAGTGATCTTAGGAGACGCTGCAGCGTGTCGCTCCCCCTGCCCGCACACCAGGAGAGCTCTTTGCACACAGAGAGAAGGTAGCCCTGCCAGCCAGGAACCAGTCCGCCGGAGTGGCTCTCCAATCCCCAGCTTCCAGAACTATGAGAGAACAAGTCTCTCTTATTGAAGCCACCCAGTCTACAGTCATTTGTTACGCCGCCTGCGCAGAGGAAAGTGGGTCTCACTCTAACTGGAAACTGAGTCAGGGAGTGTGCTGCCATCGCCAGCCCTGTCATCAGAGCCGGGTTCCGCCTGCTCAGCACAGTCACGTGCCATAGGGAATTGGTGCCTGAATATGCCCACTGTGGTTTCTCCACAGCTGCTCAGGGTATCGGGGGTGGGACAATTCTTTGGGTGGGACTGACTGGGGTGACAGGGTGTTTAGCAGGCATGGGCCTTGCCCACTAAATGACAGGGCTCCCCAGTCACTGGAGAGCTACCCCCACACATTCCAAACATGCCTGGGAGAAGAAAGTGCTGCTACTCACAACCAACTGGACCCCAGGGTCTCAGCTTTAAAGTCCTTCCTCATTTCCTGACTGATAGTCGTGCGTTAAAGTCCGCCCAGCGAGCCGGACACCCCGGTTAGTTGTAGGGAGGGCATTTCATGTTTAGCACTTGGTGAGGTCTTTTGTGCTGTCAGGTTTCCAGGTAAATCAAAGGCAGTAGTAGCCCCTGAACGCAGGGCAGGTGCGGCAGAAGGCATGTGTCCAGCGGGTGTGCAGTGCCTGGAGAATTATTTATTTGAGTTCTTGCCTCCAGGCAGGAGACTTTAAGCTTACGAAGAGTGTCTCCTTTCCCCAGCTGACCCGCTCTCATTTGTCTTATTCCCTGCTCTTGAAAATACCTTTCTTAGTTAGTCTTGCTGCAATTTATGCCGCCTTCCACCTAGTGTCAAAAAATATATAAGTGGGGCCACTTTAAAATGAAGCGAGAGGAGCCGCCTTGCCTGCTGTAGGTCTCAAACCCTGAGGGCGTTAAAACAGGGCAAAGTAACCTTTGGTTGGGCCTAAGCAACCTCGAGCCTCAGAGAACTGTTTGAAAATAACAAGAAAGCAGAGATGGCCACCAGGGTATTAGTGATTGCAGCCTGAAAGTTAAAGACATCGCTCTGCTTTCCGCACCAGCAGAAATGTCCTCCTACTGATGTAGGTGTTCCTCTCCCTCCCTCCTTCCTATGCCCCAATTCCCCAGAATGATTCTCAGTGAAAAATGAACAAACCCCGACAAAGTCGTTTTATCCTCACCAGAGCAATGTCTGAGCTTGTGCTCGGACCAGTGCGCCCCAAACAGCTCTCCTGGGTCTGAATTAAATGCTTGTTGCCTTGCTTTGAAAGGCCTTTGATTTTTCTGTGTCGCCAGGTGGGCGTCCACATTCTATGCCCTCAGAGGCACTGTAGCACCTAGCTTGGCTCACTGTGACACCTGGGCTCTGGAGCTGGGTAATGTTTAACCCACCTCTGTTCTTATTAACTGTCATTAGCTGTGTACACGAGAGCAGTTTTACTGTATAAACAGGCGTGACAATAATGGTGCCCACCTCATTGGATTTTTGGGAAGTTAAGGGAAATTCCTGGCATTCAGGGCAAGAAGCAACAACTGTCCGTTCAAAAGTCTCCTCACACAAAACATTGCATGGCTTTACCAAAGCGTAAGAAATTCTCAATTCTTTTTGTCATTTTGGCATTAAATTAGTTAAAGCTCCAATTTAAAATGCAAATATTGGGAAGTCGTGGAGTACAGAGCATGTGTGCTATTTATCTTTGTGTCCTTGGCATCCAACCCGCAGAAGGTGGGCACCGAATGACTGCTGGTGAACAGCCCAACGGTGAATCAGGTCACAGTGACAGCGGACCCTGACCGCATGCTCACTAAAGGTCAGGCTATGTCTTAGGGCAGGGGTAGGCAACCTTTTTGTGAGTGCGTGCCCAAACCAGCAAAATCTCTGACTCAAAATTCTCCTGCTTGCCAACCCTAATTTTTTTAGAACATGTTACGCCTACTTGATATCTCTTAAGGTGTATGTATGTGAAGAACCTTGAAGAAATAATAAAATTCATTCAAGTGACAAAAACACAGTATATGATGATGAAAAATACATTTATATTTTAATGTATACATGTACACTGATAGTCCGACAGAAAACTTTATGACTCTATTTGATATTATCAGTGGGACTTTGCTGCTCCATCACTGATGACAGAGATTTTACATCAATG
>NW_006287679.1:572665-579901 GCF_000327345.1 Myotis davidii
AAAATGCCCTTTCCCTCTCTCGTCAATCCATGTTTATGGTCTTTAAGATAACTTGTATGTAAAATTATTTATTTATCTAAGATGCACCTACACTGAATTTATCTGAAAAATAAAAAAGTCGATATTAAGGAAAAAATTGTAAATGGAAGATTATAAGAGAGGGTTTCGTGTACCAGCAAAAGTTACTGGCGTGCCATGTTTGGCACGCGTGCCAGGGGTTGCCCACCCCTGTCCTAGGTGCTTCACACATGCTTTGAGCTACTTAATCCTTAGGCAGGTAGCTTTAGCATTTCCACTTCGCAGGAGGAAACGGAGGCTCCAGGGAGGTTGACTTGCCCAAGTTCACGTAGTTTGTAAGTGTGACCTTGAAAAAAGGACTCGGTAGCTCTCGCCCAAGACCTCTCACCCGAGGCCAGCTCCCCCGGCCAGGTGGGTGCCGAGGGGAGAGAGGGAGTGCGGCGGCTTTTCTTCAAAGAACACTTGCACAGGATGGCACCGTTCTCAGTTGGCACTCTGCTGTCCGCCGTGGCCATTCTCCACCTGACACATGCGCTTAGGCTGTCGGCCCGGCCCACGTTTATTTGTACGCCCAGGGCTCAGACAGGTCCATAGATTACAGTTACATAGCCTCATGCCTCAGCCTAGCTTGTCAGAGCTGAGCACTCGTCAGGACGTCATAGGCTCTTCATGTCCAGTCCTAAGCTGCCTGCTCTTGTGGGGGTGGCTCCAGCTGGCCACCACCCCATGCGGCCCACACAGCGGGCACTTATAAAGGAAGACTCCCTCACGGGGTGTTTGTATGAACTCTTCGCCCACCCTCATCCTTGCATCTTACTCTGTCCCTTTCTCACATCTTCTGACCTTGTGAATCATCTAACTCACACTCCTTAATGCGTTTTCATCACTCCCAGGATGAAGTCTCACCCCCTGCAAGGATTCACAACACCAAGCAGTCCGTGGCCTGTCTGCCTCTCAGGCTACACCAGCCCCCTGCGCCTCCTTCAGTTTCTTACCAACGAGCAGGATGTTTTCACCTCATAAAGATGGGAGAGTGGTTTTTCTATAACTGTTAGGCACTCGCCTTCTAGTGACGGAAAGGCTGTGTTTACCAACACGATTCTTGTTTTTTTTGTTTGTTTTTTATGTTTTGTTTTTTTTTTTTTTTTTTTTTTTTTTTTTTTTTTTTTTTTTTTTTTTTTTTTTAGGGCTGGATACATACCAGCAAACAGCTCACAATTTAAATCACTTCCTTGGAGTATTGGGACTACACTCTAACCAACTGAGCTACCTGGCCTGGGCTTAAGTCACTTCTTTTTAACTCCCTTCAACCACTGAATCAGTTTTCTGCTTTTGTAACTGACACCAAGGTTCGGCTGCCTGTCACCACAAAAGCCAAACTCCTGAGACAGGTGAACAAGAAAAGAGGTTTATTCAAGTGCTGGCCACCTGGGAAGATGGGGGACGCTTGTCAAAAGCCCATCTCCCACTTCAGTGCAGGCAGAGGTTCTCATAAGGAGGGAGAGGAAAAGCAGGGCACAGAAACCAAGAGGAAGGGGTTGAAAAATTATCCACATGCAGGCCACACAGTCCATTCCCATAAGGGCCTCAAACCTGGTCAAGTGATGGCCTGTGTGTCATCCTGGTCTTTGTCCCCCTGGCTTATGTGATTCTGGTTCTATGGTTGAAGGTCAGCAAATCTCTCAGAACTGAGATGATTGAAGGTAAAAGTCTGCATCTTTTTTAATTGGTTTCAGAGAGGAAGGGAGAAGGAGAGACAGAAACATCCTATCTAATAAAAGAGAAACATGGTAATTGGCATATGACTGCTATCGTTCCCATTGGCTAATCAGGGTGATATGCAAATTAACTGCCAGGCAGCTTGAAACTAACATGAGGCTTGTTTGCTTCAGGTACAGAGGACTCCAATGTTCCCCGCCTGCCTTGCCGGCATCTGAGCCTGCAGTTTGAGACATAGTTACAAATATAGAAGCTAAACAAAACCCCAGAAACCTGCTTTCAGCGAGCTGGGATCTCAGAGCTGGAGTTGAAACAATGTTTCGATAATAGAACCCAAACAAACCAGATACCTGCTTGCAGCAGCAGAGGCCTCAGAGCTGGAGCCAGAGCTAAAGCTGGCCCAGAATACAAAAAGAAAAAAAGGAGCAGATGGGAGCTTCAGTCACCCACCAGCCTGAAAACAGCCCTCAGCCCTCACCCAGACTGGCCAGGCACCCCAGTGGGGACCCCCACCCTGATCCAGAACCCCCTTCAGGACAAACCAGCCAACCCCCACCCGTGCGCCAGGCCTCTATCTTATATAGTAAAAGGGTAATATGCCTCCCAGCACCGGGATCAGCGCCCAAACTCCCTGATCGCCCTGTGGCTCTGTGTGTGACAGGGGGCAGCACCCCACCCCCCTGATTGGCCCTGCTCTGTGCGTGACAGGGGGCGGCACCACAACCTCCCCATTGCCCCTGCCTTGAGTGTGACAGGGGGGGGTGCCCCAACCCCCCATTCGGCCCTACCCTAAGCATGACTGAGGGTAGCAATGCAATCTCCCTATCTGCCCTGCTCTGTGCATGACAGGGGGCAGAGCCCGAACGCCCTGATTGGCCCTGCTCTGTGCGTGACAGGGGGCGGCACCACAACCTCCCCATTGCCCCTGCCTTGAGTGTGACAGGGGGGGGTGCCCCAACCCCCCATTCGGCCCTACCCTAAGCATGACTGAGGGTAGCAATGCAATCTCCCTATCTGCCCTGCTCTGTGCATGACAGGGGGCAGAGCCCGAACGCCCTGATTGGCCCTGCTCTGTGCGTGACAGGGGGCGGCACCACAACCTCCCCATTGCCCCTGCCTTGAGTGTGACAGGGGGTGGTGCCCCAACCCCCCATTCGGCCCTACCCTAAGCATGACTGAGGGTAGCAATGCAATCTCCCTATCTGCCCTGCTCTGTGCATGACAGGGGGCAGCGCCCCAACTCCCCAATCGGCCCTGCTCTGAGCCCAACCAGGGGCTGCACCTAGAGATTGGGCCTGCCCTCTGCCACCCAGGAGCAGGCCTAAGCCAGCAGGTCATTATCTCTCGAGGGGTCCCAGACTGCGAGAGGGCACAGGCCGGGCTGAGGGACCCCCCTCCTCCCCGAGTGCACAAATTTTTGTGTACCAGGCCTCTAGTCCTATATAATAAAAGGGTAATATGCAAATAGACTAAATGGCAGACAACCCAACAACCAACCAAAGAGTAATATGCTAATGATATGCTAAGGCTGCTCAACCACTTGCTATGACATGCACTGACCACCAGGGTGAAGATGCTCCAACCAGTAGGTTAGCTTGCTGCTGGAATCCAGCCAATCGGGACTGAGCAAGACAGGCCAGACATGCCCTAGAGCCCTCCTGTTGTCTCTCCCTGCTGGCCAACCTCCCGCATCCCTTCCCGGCCTCGATCATGCACTGGTGGGGTCCCTCAGCCTGGCCTTCACCCTCTCATAATCCGGGATGCCTTGGGGAATGTTGGAGAGCCATTTTCAGCCCAATCCTGCAGGCCAGCTGGAGGGGCCCCACGGTGCATGAATTCGTGCACTGGGCCTCTAGTCAATAATGAGAGAGATTCACTGATCAGCTGCCTCCTGCATGCCCCCCATAGGGGATTGTGTCTGCAACCCAGGCAGGTGCCCTGACCAGGAATCAGTGACCTCCTGGTTCATAGGTCGACGCTCAACCACTGAGCCACACCAACCAGGCTGGAGTCTGCGTCTTCTGAGGTTAGTTCCTAGGATTCTTATACAAACGCGCTATTTATCTACAAGCTACATAGTCAGAGTCAGTGTTTACAGAAGCCAGGTCCAAGGATGGTGGGGGTTACAGTGGTAGGGACACTGCTGAACTTTCATATTTGCTGTAGTCACATAATATGTGCCTTTCAGAGGAAAGTCCGAAAGGCCCACAGCACAAAGGCTTCATGGACTCCCTACAGGCTTGCAGGAAGACCCCGTCTCCTCCAGCTGTAATATTTGGGGAGGTAAACAGACCAATAGGCTGAACACTCCTTGAGAATAGGGCCTTATTTGGGGGTCTTTGGCAGAATTTGGCATTTGCTAGACTGAATGGAAAGGGGTGGAGTCTTGGAAGAAGAGAAGGAGAAGCTCCTAGCACTCATTGCAGACCTGCCCTGAAGCAAGTGCTTTGTTACATTGTATCCTCGAATCCTCAGACAACTCTGTGAAGAAACACAGTACCCCCTGTTAGAGGAGGCAGCAGACCAGAGCAGTTAAACCAGGACTCGCCTGGCGGGGCAGTGGCAGTGTGGGAACCCCCATGACCCCCAGCTGGGTCCCGGCTACCCTCAGCTCAGGCCCCGCTCCCTTTTCCCTGCACCCACGAGGCCCTGTTCTCAAGCCTCTAGTGAGGGCCTCTTGACATCGCAAGAGCCAGCAACTCAGTCGCCCTTCACAGTTTGTCAGATTCCGTTTGCCACGCTGGCAGCACCCAGTTTCCGAGAAGGGAGCTCAGCGCCAGTCCGCCTGCAGCCCGGCCTGGACACTCAGATGTCGCCGCCTGGTTGGGGTGTATTGAAGTCTCACTCACAGGTGCCTGCATCACGGAATTAGTCTTGCTGCTTTTTCCGGGATAGGGAGTATTGGATTGTTGAACTGGGTCTAACAGGGAACATTTATTTTTTTGAGGAGCCTAAGTTTTTGTTAAATGCTGAGATGTATTTGGGGGATTTAATTGCTGTAGACATGGAAACAGGAACATTTGGGTTATGTTACAGTTGCCAATCTCTCATACACACCAACAATCTGTCTCCTTTCGAAGTCAGACAGTTGGCAGAAAACCTTGGGCATATGAAGTTGCAATTGTTCTCAGAAATTGAACATCAGCCTCCGATCCTCACTGCGCATCGCAGCCATCCCCGCCCGCATGCACCCGGCTCCAGCTCACCTCGCCTTGCAAGGGGCAGGGACTTGATGCTCCCCATCTCCGCTGTGGGGTCGCCAGCTGCGGGGAGAAGGCCGTGAAACGCAGGAACTAATCTATTTCCTAGCAACCAAAGAAACCATTTCTCCCCTGTCAGCCGGAATGCTCAGATGTATGTTAGCCGCAAAGGCCCCTTCTCCCCATAGTGAACCCTGTGTTTGCAGGCAGATTTACCGCCAGCTAGCGTGGCACTCTGTCCTGGCGTCCCCAAGCTCGCATGCTTGCCATTTGGAGCCCCCCAAAATACGACTGGGTGAGTGCTGGCTACTAATGTGCTCAATGCCATGCCTGGCAGACCGACACCTGCCTAATTACCAGGAAGATTACTGGCACTGTTCATTGAATGGTTGTAAAACTCGGGTAAAGTCAGATGGTAGTCAAATCCGTTTTATTTTTATTTTTTTAAATATATTTTATTGATTTTTTACAGAGAGGAAGGGAGAGGGGTAGAGAGTTAGAAACACCGATGAGAGAGAAACATCGATCAGCTGCCTCCTGCACACCCCCTATTGGGGATGTGCCCGCAACCAAGGTACATGCCCTTGACCGGAATCGAATCTGGGACCCTTGAGTCCATCCACTGAGCCAAACCGGTCAGGGCAATCGTTTTCAATTTACTAGGGTGGCTACTGAAAGTCTTTCCTGCTGTAGAATAAACAGGCACAAAGCACGCTAACCAGACTAATCTGGAGACATGGCCACAGAGGCAGCGCTTGCTGAGCAATTAGCGGTCAGGGTCAGCGATGCCACCGACCCGGCGTGGGCATGGACGGTGGCAGATGGTCGTGCTCTGTGAAGCCGTGTGCTGGCGACTGTTCTGACGGAGTGGGCTGGCGCGCGCCGATTCGATTGCCAAGAATCACCTCCACCTTAAGCCGCACTGGGCTTCCTGGGGACTGCAGGTCTGTCCCCTGTAACTGGATGACACTTCCCTGATACAGCTCCTCACGCGGGTCCTCGGTTTCCCCGGAGGGGCCTGGTCTTGGGGCCTTGCTGCGCTGAGCCCCTGGGATGACCTGTTCTAACATCACGTCCTACCTGCCTGATCCTGGCCCAGGGAGCAAGGAAGAAGTGTAAATTCTTGGACCCACCCCAGACCTAGCGAGTCAGAATCGCCTCCTAACAAGATGCCAGGTGCTTCCTGTGCACATTAGAGACGAAGAAACGCCACTCCTCACGGGTCTTCCAAGCTGTCCCAGGACAAGGCTTGTCTGAGGTGCTCAATGAACACCCTGTCTCCTGCCCTCCCTAAGGGATCCCCCCACAGAGGGGCTAGGAGGAACCTGGGTGCCTGATGCCTTCCTTTTCCGGAGAGAAAGTCATGACTCTGCTCAGACCCCGTGGGTCTTGGTCCTGGTTGTACATTAGAACCACTTGGTGAGCTTTTAAAAACACACCGGAGCCTCCACTCACCTGGGGGCAGGGGAGCGGGCACTTCCCTGGGATTCCGATGTGCAGCTGCTGTGCCAGCCCGGGTTCCCAGATTCAGTAGTTCTCAAAACAAAACAAAACAACAGGCGTCCGTAGCCCAGTAGCACCAGCAGGGCCTGGGGCCGTGTCAGAAATGCACTCTGAGGGCCTCCTGCTAAGCCCCTGGACGCGGGAGGGGCCCCAGCTCTGTGCTTCACTGTGTTGTCCAGGCCAGACTGGCTGCGTAACGTGTGGGCCAGAGCCAGGTGAAAACACAGGGCCCTGGGCAGCAATTACTGGGAATCTCACGATGCTGACAGCACGACACTGAGCCAGACCGAGAGTCATCTGAGCACCCCGGGGCCGGCTCTGCCTGGGCTGGTGGCACACAGGCTCGCGTTCTTCTGCTCAGCCTGGCCAGCGGCCCCGAGGCCAGCTCTGTGACTTCATCCCACTGTCCAGGCGGGAAACAGAGCAAAGCCCAGGGCCACTGGTTGGCTGACTATCTTGAGCGTCAGTTGCTGCCCCCCTTCACCCTCCTCCTGCTGCAGGAGCTGTCAGCCCCGAGCCAGCCCGCTCTCACTGTGGTGAGGACCTGCTGCAGCAGAGGGCCCTGCAAGGTCTCCACGGCGGCCCCAAGCACTCTGCTCTGTCAGAATGCACGGCTCACAAGCACAGGTTTTTGGTTGGTTTATCCTTTGCCAACAAGTACCTGGAGGCTCACACAGGGACAGAGCCAGCAAGGGTCAGAGTCAGAATTTCAATCCAGTCCTTCTCTCACTTTTTAAAATTTTTTCTTTTCTCCTTTCCTTTCTCTTTCCTCTCTCCTCTCTCCTCTCTCCTCTCT
>NW_006287679.1:580201-581239 GCF_000327345.1 Myotis davidii
TCTTTTAATCCAGGCCCCTCTGATCCCTACTTCCTCCCACATTTCTGGCTGCCAGTGCTCTAAACATTACAGAATAACTGTGCCCCCGCCTTGTCGGTTTGAAAAGGAAAGGAGTGAAGCACCAGGGAAAGAAGTTAAAGTCTTCAGGAATCTAGAAAAAGAGAAGGCCCTTCAATTACACCGGGAGAGGGAGCTCTAAGGCAGTGGTTCTCAACCTTTTGGCCCTTGAAATACAGTTCCCCATAAAATTATTTTCGTTGCTACTTCATAACTGTAATGTTGCTACTGTTATGAATCGTACTGTAAATATCTGATATGTAGGAAGGTCTTAGTCGACCCCTGGGAAAGGGTCGTTTGACCGCCAAAGGGGTCGCAACCCACAGGTTGGGAACTGCTGCTCTAAGGGGACACCACTGATCCCATGCTGCGCTGGGTGTCTTGGAGCAGTTACTTCCCCACTCCAGTCTGATTCCCCCTCTATATTCCAGGTGTGGTCATAACACCCACCTTTGAAGTTTAACGTTTAAAGAGCCAACTATGACTCTTAGCACATCGTAAGCACTCAATAAAAGATGGTCGTTGTTACTATTACTAAGCAGACCTTTGCCCCTCATCAGGGGGATTGTATTTTAATCCTCACTCAATAATATCTTGTTATTGATTTTTGGGGAGAGAGAGAGAAACATTGATGTGTGAGAGAAGCATCTATCAGTTGCCGCCCGTATGCACCCTGATTGGGGATCAAACCTGCAACCCAGGTGTGTGTCCTGAGCAGACAGCCTTTTCGGTGTTTGGGACACCCTCCAGCCACCTGAGACCCGGGCTGGGCCGGCCAGTGGGAGTTTTGAGTAAAAGTGTTTGCTCCCCCTCTCTCTACCTCCCCTCCCCCAACACCTTTCTCCTCCCTCCCAATGGGAGACCTGAGCTTCTGTCCCAACTCACCACCGGGTCGTTTAGACCTGGGACTCGTAGCAACGGTCTCTGGGCCTTGGTTCCCTCATCTGACAGTAACAGGCTTGACCCAGGGACCATTTGTAG
>NW_006287679.1:581282-595904 GCF_000327345.1 Myotis davidii
CATTTGGGTTCTTGAAAGACATTGGAAAAGAGCTTTGGGAAGGAGAGGCTCCTGGGCCAGTTCCCTGAGACTGATGTTGGTGTGCCCTTGTGTGCACTGGAAGGAGGTGGGGACAGAAATCCCAGCCGACCCTGGGGGTCTGGTTCAAGAGTCACCTGCCATTTCCATGAGGACTGTCAGGACTCTCGGCCCTGGGGGGACCCTATTCGGCCACCAAAGCTGCTTAGGGGACATTGATTTTAAGCTGTTTATTAAAAAACAAAAAAACTCAGAAAGAACCTTTGATCCTTCCCCAGTCCCCGCCCAAGAGACTCAGACAGAGAAACCTGCTCAGGAGGGAGTCCTGGATGCCACCTCAGCCTCATCTGGTCCAGCCTCATCTGGTCCAGCCTCATCTGGTCCAACCTCATCTGCCTCAGCCTCATCTGGTCCAGCCTCATCTGGTCCAGCCTCATCTTGTCCAGCCTCGTCTTGTCCAGCCTCGTCTTGTCCAGCCTCGTCTGGTTCAGCCTGGTACAGGAGGCTTTGGCAGTGCCTGTTGGCTGGACTCCCAAGCCCCAGAGCTTCTGCCTCGGGGGACTTGCCTGCCACAGTGTTCCACTCTCACCAGCCTGCAAGTCTCTTGTGGTCCCTCCTAAAACCTGACACCCCTCCCTCCCCCACCCTGGCTTTTCCTTTGTCCAGGAAAGCCTTGCACCCCAACGTGGCCTCCCTGTCTCTGGGAATGTTCATTGTTGTGAGGACACGGGATTCCTCCAAGGTGTTGCAGGAAAGGCATTTTAGGGACACACATCCCAGGATTTGAGGGGCGAGGTTTAGTGGAGCAAAAACAAAAGCCCACCCTCCAAGCACAGGGCTCAGTGAGTTCCCTGTGGGAGAAGCCCAGCCTCTGGCTGCCTGTCCTCACAGAGCAGGGGCGCCAGGACCCCAGCGGGGCATTCGCTGCGTGGAGGCTCCATCCTGCTTCCTCTCTGCTCAGTGGGCCATGCGGCCACTGCACAGTGTGCGACCCAGGCCTCATCTCGCTTTGACTGTCTCCTTGGGCTCAGGAAGAGCCGCTTTCCTTCAAACCAGCCAGAGCCTTTCCTGTTCTCCTGTTGCGCGGTCCCCTGCCCACCCTTTCCCCAGGCTTTCCCCGCCCAGCACATCTGGTTGACAGGCAGGTGCCCAGAAGAGGAATTCCCCCTTTGTCACCCCCCTAATCTGAGGAGACTGGAGAGTGGTCTTTCCTGCCTTCTTGGGGACCAGCCTCTTCGGGGGAGGGTGCAGCGGTTCCCTGGAGGGTCTGGGAAGTGCCTCTCCCAGGAATCCAGCTTAATTGGGGGTCTGGCTTCCTTCCCTTGTTACTCCCTAGCCAGTGGCCGCTGTCACCGGCCGACTTGCCTGTGTCACCCCTGATTCTGTTCCTGCCCTGCTGGTTGGTTACTGTGCAGCCAGAATTGACGAGGCGGGAAGAACAGTGTTCATATCTGTTCAGCCCCCACCCCCATGAGCACAGGTCGGAGCTCTGAGTAACATGAACTGTGGCAGCTCCAGTTCTCGCCTTTGCACGCGGGTCCCCAGAAGCCGGCTCCGAGGGGACCGTGAGCAGGACGTCCTCTTGGGACCCATGTCTGGGGAAGGGGAGGAGGAGGCGAGCTGGCAGAGGGATGGGGAGCGGCGGGGCGGCCACAGGAAGGCCATGGCGCTCCAGGGCGTTCTGCTAGGAGCACCTCAGAGTCGTCTGAGTGGGGGTGGGAGGTCAGGACTTTACACCCCAAGAACAGGGGTGCGGGCCTTGCTGGGAGCAGCTTTCCTCAGCCAGGCCATCCTTGCAGGCCACTGAGCGCCTGCGCTGGGCGGCTCCGGGCGGGGCCCAGGTGCCTTGTTCCTGCGAGGGAAGGTGCTCCAGGCGGCACCCACCACCCCCTGTCCTGGCCGCTGCGGAGGAATCCCCACCTCCGTGGCCTCCGCCTGGGCAGCGCACTTGGTGGTGGTGATGTAGTCCTCCGTGTCCGCCGCCCTGGCGGGGAGGTGGCGTTCTGTCCATGTGAGCACTGGGTGAGCCCAGCTGTCGGTGCCAGTGCTGACCGTAGGCCAGGTTTGAATGTCACCAACTTCCTGGACAGCCCTTCACCGTGAGCGCCCAGCAGCCAGCGGGGATGCACGGCCTGGAGGGGCTGCGCACTGCTGTGCCTCCCACACGCAGCGGCCCAGGGAGCTGTGCCCAGTAACCCCCACCAGGCCAGCCATGAGGATGGAGTGCTGCTCGTCAGCAACGGCCGGGGCTGTTAGAAGTGCGCTCGCTCGCACCATGAGGTCAAAGGCGTTCATGGAGAACGGAGGCTCAGGTCTCAGGGACAGGCCCGCGAGTTGTCCGGACAGTAGGAATGCAGCGCAGCCTCTGGGCTGCCTGTAAGGGCTTCACTAGGCACAACTGCCCCACAGTCTCAGGCCCAGGAATGGCTGCAACAAAGCGGGTCCTCTGACCATTTCTGTGCTTGCTTGCTAATTAAGAGCTGAGAAACCCTAAGTGTGGTAGAGTCTCCTTTAAAACGCAGGCGCCTTCAGCGACAGCTCGGTCTGCAAACACCAGGTTTACTGCTTCTCAGGTGCTGCGGTTCTGTGCAAACTGAAGGCAAGGCCAGACCCAGGAAGGTGGTGCCGAGGCGCCATCCTCGCCCCACGTGGCGGCCTCAGAGCCAAGCCTGCGGGGTGCCTGAGCTGGGCCTGCGCACAGGAGGAGGCCTCGGGGTGCCCGAGCTGGGCCTGTGGACTGAGAAAGAACCCAGGAGTTGTTCTCAGCCAAACTCTCGGGCCGCTCGCAGCTGATGTCCGTGCCCCGTTATGCTCACTGCAGGCCTAGAGGCAAGTGCTAGTGTGTCTATTCATTTGATTAGTGAGGAAACCGAGCCTCAGCGCGATTGAATGACTCACGCTGAGGTCCTCACTGCTGGGCAAACCAGGACTGGACCGGACGGAGTGGTGCCAGGACTGGACCGGACGGAGCAGTGCCAGGCCTGTGTGCTTCACTGGCCGTGCTGCCCGCAGAGGGATGCAGGGAGGGGCCAGGGCTCCTTAGCTGGCTGTCACTGGTCCCAGTTACCAAGTGCTAAGATAGCCCACGCAGCTGCGCTTGCACACCTGTGAGCACCTCTCTCAAAGTCTTCCGCCAATCAATCCAGTGTCTTGAAGTTCACCAATTTTATTTCATTTCACAAATGAGAGTTTACTTCTAATATTCCTCAGGCTGGTTAACAGGCCCAGATTTCCTAAATAAACAAACAAGACTTACTCTCGGTCTGTGGCCAGGCAGGCCGGTCTGTGGCCACTGCCATGTGGTGAGCCTCCAAGACCCTCAGCACGGCTCTCCAACCTGCCTTCCTCGCTCCTTCCAGAGGGAACAAATGTGCCGCCTACCGGTTCATGTTGGTATGTGTGTGCTAAGAGGGCACAGGGCGGCATCAGAAGGTGGAGCTAATTATGGGAACAGCCGAGTCCAGGCAGGGCCTGGGGAAGCATGAGCCTCTTGAGTCTCTCAGTGAGCAGAACCAGCTTCTGGCTGGTGAGAGGGACGACTCTGAACTCAGCATCCTGGTGTCGACCAGGAGGTCAGCCCCGCTGCAGCCTCGCACTCGCCTCGCTGGGCCACACAACTGAGCTTTCCCTGCCCAGGGAGTAGGCTCCACTCACTCAGGCCAGGCTGGGCGTGCGGGGCCCACGTCCCCAAGAGCAGCCCCAGCCAGAGAGGAATGGGAGCTGGAGGACAAAGGCCCTGCTGCCCACAGAGACGGCAGGCTCCCTAAGGCCCCCGTTGCCCTCCCTCAGCTTCCTGTCTCCTACCTGGCCTCCTGGAACACCAGGCAAATGAACTGTTTGCACTCAGATATTTGTTTCAGGATCTACTTCTGTGGGGACCAAGATGCCTGCTTCAGTCCCTGCTCTGCCACTGGCCAGTGGTAAGTCTTTGGGCACGTCCCGGTCATCTGGACCTCAGCGCTCTCCCCTAGATGGTGAGCCAATAAAGTCAGACAAATGTCACAAGGCAGTGTGAGCATTCAAGGAAACATTCTGTGTGAATGGCTTAGGATAGCACGGCATGCAGCAGGCACTCAATCAGTGCTAGCACTGTTGTTGTTTATTATTGTAATGACCCATAGCTTCTGAGATGTGAAGGCTGTGTCTATAAATTCAGCCTGACAACGCTGGCTCTCAGATCTCACACACACTCTGGCTGAATTTCCCTGATGACTCCAGAAGTCCTAATTTCTTTATTCCTTTAACACATCTTCAACAAATACTGACTTAACACCTATTGTATCATAGACCTGGTGCCATGGTGACATGAAAATAAGATGTGATCCCTGTCCCCAGGAAGAGAGACACACCCACTCAGCCACTGCCCAGGGCAAGCTGTGAGGAGTGCCCCAGACATGTGCCAATGAAGGAGACGGTGAGCTGGGAAGAGGCTGAAGTCACTACATCTGGTGAGGAGGGAGTGGTGCTGGAGGTGGGTTTGGAAGTTGGGTAGATTTTCTATAGAGGAGATTGGGGGAGAGAATGTGACAAGGGTGGGTACATCGGGCCCTCTGGAGAGCACGCATCTCTATCTCATGGCAGGTTCAAAGGTGATGACCCTCCACCTAAATTCTTCAAAGGTGACGAGGTGGTGATGTGCCTGACACAGCTTGTTGTGTGCCAGGAGCCACAGCGACTGTGCTCCATGACAGCTCATCCAATCTCACCATCAAGGCCAGATCCTGCTGGCTGCACTCTCCAGGGAGGGAGGCTGAGGGCCAGAGGGCAGGGTCCCCCCTGAGCTCCCTTGGGCATGGAGTGCTGGGCTGGCCCAGAAGCTGGGCAGTGGGGGCCCCAGGGGCACTCTGCACCGCCTCTCAAGAGCAGTGGCACCTCGCGGGCTTGAAGGGCACATGTGGCTGTGATGCTGACGAGATACTACATGAGACACTAAAAGAAACCCTTGATCCCCGTGAAGAGGTTGCCAAAGGATGAAGATGGTTCTAGAACAGCCGTGGGCAAACTACAGCCAGCGGGCTGGATCCGGCCTGTTCAGCTGTTCTATCCGGCCCGCGGAGCCAAAAGAGCGGAGGGTTCTCTTGCTCTCCCCTCCGCTCCTTCACCAGTAGCAGTGTTAACATGGCAACTTCAGGAAACACGGCCGCAGCTCCTTCTTCTGAGTCCAGTTTAAGAACCCATTGTGGCCCTCGAGTCAAAAAGTTTGTCCATCCCTGGACTAGAAGTTGCAGGTCACCGTAGCAATGCACCCGTCAGCCGGTCATGCCCAGGCTGGTGCTCACCAGTTTCTGAACCCAGCTTTGGCCCTGCCCAGGCCCCTCCCCAGCCCTGCTGGGGAAGCCTCCTGCCTGTGGCCTGTGCTTGGCACTCAGTGCCCAGAGGTGAGGGGAGCCGGTCTGCAGCTGGGGTGCTTCTCCAGAGCCCGGCCTCCAGTGCCTCCCATGGGGATAGTGTGGCTGGTTGAGCCCAGTGGAGGCAGGGCAGGACTTTCCTGTTTGTTTATCTTCCCTCCAGGGGGCAGGAAGGAATGTGCAGGGGCTCCAACTGGGTGGCGAGGGACTCATTCATCATTTCCTTGCCCATGCGGAGTGAGCTGCAGGAAATCTGGGGCAAGGACGACACAGCTGGGAGTCTCAGGGTCTCTCCAGCACGGAGTTCACAATGGGACCAAAGCTGCCAGCTGATGTGTTTTATTTGTCCTACTGGTGCTTAAAAATGGTTTATAAATAGATGCTGACATTTTTTAAAGGGAAATATTGCACGTAACATAGTGTCCAGAGCCCGGCCAGCGTGGCTCAGTTGGCTGAGCCTTGTCCCATGCACCAAGAGGTCACCAGTTCAATTCCCAGTCAGGGCGCATGCCCAGGTTTGGGGCTCCATCCCAGTAAAGGGCATGCTGGAAGCAGCCGATAGATGTTTCTCGCTCCCTTTCCCTTCATCTCTCTCCAAAATCAATAAAAACATTTTTTAAAAGATTGTATCCAGAAATTGGAAGATCTGGGCCTAAATTCCTGAAAGTCAACAATTTGGGGAGCTGAGCAGGTGATAGACAGCTGAACAGAGCCCCCAGCCCCTGGCTTTAGGCCCCTCGAGTTTGTGAGCCCAGCTGAAAGGAAGGGCACCCTACACCTGACCATGATTCAGCAACAGAGCCATGGCCATCGTGGCCCAGAGGATGCTTCCAGAGTGAGTTCTAGGGTAGATTAAGGTGCCCACACACCCAGAGAACCCAGTGTGATGGGTCACGGGGTGAAGGACAGAATACATCAGAATCAGGGCCTGGCACGCTTCATCCAATGTAATTCTCCTGCAGAGCCCTAAGCAGATGAGAGAGGAGACTGTGAATCACCATCCAGACAGCAGTTTATCATAACGCAGCAAAGAGGTGGCACAGAAGGGAAAGCAATGATGCGAAGGCAGGGGCGGAGGCAGCCACAGAAGATGGGTCTTCAGTGCACGAGAAGCTGCGGGGAATCCAGCTGGGCTCCCACTGACTTGGCCTCACCCCAAACACAGGGGGCCTCACCAGTCGGGCCTGAGCTCTAAGTTCTGCCTCAGGGTCTGATGTGTATGGAGACAGTGCCTGCTGGTGCCAAGTACACGGAACTAGAAGTCAATTAGGGCCACCCTTAACCCTGGTCTGTCGGGTGGTTGTTTGCCGTGGTTGTGTGACTTTGGAGTTACTTAACTGCTCCAAGTCTCATCTTCCTCATCTATGGAGAGAGGTAAACGTGACAGATGCGAGGTGGTGCCAGAGGCCACGGCCAGTGCTCACTGAGCGACACTGTCCTCAGCGTGATGTCGGGAGAGGTGCAGCTTGGACATCGCCCAGTGAGTGGCACTGTGACAGACATGAAACTGGAGACAGAGTGACTGGTTATAGGTTGAACAATACCCTGCATATATCCACAGTCTAACCCCCAGAACCTGTGAACATGTTCCCTTACACGGTAAAAGGGACTTGCAAATATGATTAAGTTAAGAACCTTGAGATGCGAGATTATCCTCATAAGATAGATGAGCATCAGAATCACAGAGAGAAGAAGAGAGGGAGGTGGAATCAGGTGTGAGAGAAGAGAGAGTCTCTGCTGCTGGCTTTGAAGATGGAGGAAGGACTGCTTACCTAGGAACACAGGTGGCCTTCAGCCCTGGAGAAAGCAAGGAAGTTCCCCCTGGAGCCTGCAATAAGGATGCAGCCTGCCATGGCTTGGTGCTTTGACTTCCAGAGCTATCCTTCCTATATAATAAAAGGCAAATATACAAAGTGTCCAGTCGTTCTGGTCGTCTGTTCAACCAATCAAAGCATAATATGCTAATGATATGCTAAGACTGCTCAACCGCTTGCTATGACGTGCACTGACCACCAGGGGGCAGACGCTCTGACCAGTAGGTTAGCTTGCTGCTGGGGTCCAGCTGATCAGGACTGAGCAAGATGGGCCGGGCATGCCCTGGAGCCCTCCTGTGGTCCCTCCCTGGCTGGCCAACTTCCCATATTCCTCCCAAGCCCTGATTGTGTACCAGTGGGGTCCTTTGGCCTGGCTTGTACCCTCTTGCCACCCAGGACCCCTCTGGGGATGTCGGAGAGCCAGTTTCAGCCTGATCTTGCAGGCCAGGCCAAGGGACCCCATTGGTGCACGAATTCGTGCACCGGGCCTCTAGTAAAGAAATAATGCTGTATTGGTTTTGCCTACTAATCTTGTGGCAATTTATTGCAGTCACAGAGGAAACTAATACAGATGTTGTCAACCATTGTGTAGCTGTACACTGTGTTAAGGGCTTTTATGAATTACCTTCTCCCATCCTCACAGCGGCCCTTTGACACAAGTATTATTGTCATCCTCACTTGAAAGTTAAAAATGCTGTTTGGAGAGATTGAACTCTGAAGTGCCCATTTCTCTGTTCTACTGCCCTAACCAGGTAGGCCCCTGCTTGCTTTATTTTAGCTGCCTCTCTAGTTCCCTCTCAAGTCCACCTGTCCCGGGGCCCAATCTCTTGGGCTATTTCTCTGCTCCTATGAATGTGTTTTTCCCTTCACTCTGCCTATAGTTCCTGAGCCCTGCCAGGGCCACGCCTTGTTTAAATGTCAGGAGAAGTATATACAAAAGGTGTCCGCTCCAGAGGAGTCACCATCCCTCGCTCTGAAAAGTGTCCTTTTTTTTGACAAAATTTTAGCCGTGCTGTGGACTGACTTCTCCGCCTCAGAATGCCTGTGTGGAAGCCTGACCTCTGACGTGATGGCCTTCAGCAGCGGGGCCCTGGGAGATAATCACACTCAGGTGAGGCCGTGAGGGGAAGTGCCCAAGTGAAATCACTGTCCTTATGATGAGAGACACCAGACAGTTCTCTTTCTCTGTCTCCCTCTGCCAAGTGAGGACAGCGAGAAGGCAGCGTCCGCAACCAGGAGGAGGGCCCTCCCCCAAACGAACCATCTGGCACCTGGGCCGTGGACTTCCAGCCGCCAGAGCTGTGAGGAATGCATGTGGGCGTGTCAGCCAGTCTGTGGTACTTTGTTATACCAGCCTGAGCAGACAAGACAGCCTACAAAACAAAGGAACTACAAGACAAACAGAACCCTGCAGCCCAAACGGTGCTACCGGTGTGTGGCCAGCGGGCGGCAGGGGGCTGCCTGGATGGCACTGATGGTCCTGCTGCGGGTACTCGTGCGTCTATAACCCCCACCCCTGAGTGTGGGCTGGCTCAGCAACAGAACAGAGCAAGACGAGGATACGTCACTTCCATAGTTACATGACAAAGGCTTGCCATGTCCGGCTGCTATCACTCGCCTTCCTGGCTTAAATAAAGCCAGTGTCCTGTTAGGAGCTACTCTGCAGCGAGGCCCTGGGCAGGGAACTGAGGGTGGCCTCCGGTGAGAGGCTCGGCCTGGCAGCCAGCCGAGGGCGACGTCCTGCCCACAGCCACGGAGCTTGGAAGTAGTTGTGTCCCCAGCTGAGCACTCAGGTGAGACCCTGGCCAAAGCCTGGACTGCGACCTTGCAGGGACACACACCAGCGTTCTCGGACGCCTCACTCAGACACTGGGAGAGAGAGATGCTGTTTTAACTTGCTAAGTTGTGGTAATTTGTTGCAGTTACAAATAACTAATACAATGTGAGAGCACAAATTTAGTCACCTGTCCTACCGCCCGAGTTCAAATCTTGCTCGTACCGTGTGCTCCGGTAACCTGAGCTATGCCTCGTCCGCTCTCAGAGCTTTGGTTTTCCCCTGCGGCGAAACAAGCCCAGAGCCCACCGGCACTCACCTGCGTAGCTGGTATTATTCTTTAAGTGCCAAGGAGTCACAGAAGAGGAGACTCAACATTCCCTGAGATAAGAGAACAGTAACTAGAGCAGCACTTGTTTTGAGCTCTGTGGCTTCTGAGCACGTGGGAATTACTGAGTGCGATCCTCACTGCACTGCTTCTCGGCTCCCCGAGATTTCGCCCCCGGGGATACCTGGAGAGATCGTGGCGGTCACACTGGTGGCGGGTGCTCCTGGCCAGGGGGACTGCTAAGCATTCTACGTGTGGGGCAGCCCTCGGCAGTGACAGGAGAGCCGGGCCTGAGCCCTCCTGGCGGCTGGGCGTAGGTCCCACGCAGGCGCGTAAAGGAGAGAACAGCTGAGAAGGGGTGGGTCGCAGGAGGGGTGGGGGGGATCCAATGGGTGGTACGTAGCTAAGCTGGGGCAGAAGTCTGTCCCCAGGCCCCAAATCATGGCTTTTCCTTCATCTCCACTTTCCGACCACACCCGTCTGGAGGCCCACTGGTTCCGGCCTGGAGGCACGGAAGGATGGCAGCCCAGCGCAGGGCCCGGTTGTGGCGGTGCCAGGCTCCGCAGTGGGGTGGGCAGCAGGACTGTGGGCGGGCTCTTCCAGGAAAGATATCTCAGTCCCACCGGCGGGAGGGGAGCAGGGCTCAGAGGCAGTTCCCCAAGACCCGGGGCACTCTTACCTCAGTGTAAGCTTAGGCTCCGCTAATGACACTCCCCAGGAACCATGTCCCATCGCGGCCGCTCCTCAGCCACACCTGAGCTCATGTGACAGACGGGAACTGCCTCCGAGAGACAGGTGACGGCTGGTGAAAGGGCACGCGGAGCCTGGGTTCCCACAGGCCTTTCAACTGCAAGTTCACATTCAGTTCCACACCAGGCATGTCTGGTGTTTGTGTGAGGGCGGAGGGGACATAAAACATGTATTGTTTGAGGAAATTTGCAGCCTAGAGGGGAAGTGGAGTTGTAAGCTGGTGACAAATGACAGCAGGCGTGGTGGCATGGGCTTCAGGTGGTCGCAGCAGAGGACAGAGGGCAGCTTCAGGGAGGAGGTGGCCCCTGAGCTGACGCTGAAACTGCAGGCAGAAGAGCCAACGTCCCAAGTCAAACAATAGCTTCACTTGTTAAAAGCGGTTTCTGCCTCCAGATGGGTTGAAAAGTAAATTCTCCTTCAGAGTCCAGCCGCCCCAGGGGCCGAGCTGCAGGGGCGCCCCTTCCCTCCCTGTGCACAGCCGCCCAGCTCGCGGCTTCTGACCTGAGGGGATGCAGGGCGCCTGCGGGTCCCATCCTCCTCGCCCTACACTGTCTGTGAGCCATGCCTCTTGTCACCACTCCTGCACTTTTGTTTTTCCATTTTCTGCTCATTAAAGTAGTTACAGAACCACACTAACCACACCCCCGTGCCACCCCAGCCCCCAGCGGGGAGGGCTCCCTGGTCCTGCGCAGAACCTGACTCCCACCTGTGAAGGTCACCTGCGCCCTCAGGGCAGAAGGCGGAAGGTGCAGGTGACAAACCCATTCCTTTACTCATCACTCCACTCACTCCCTATGATCACATCCCCACTCCGCGGCCCTGTTTCAGGGGGTGGGAGACAGAGCAAAATGTTAACAAATGCATAACCAACGTAGTTCAACATGGGATGAGCAGGGTCGCAAATCAAATGTGGACTATCCAGCTAAGTTTAAGCATCAGATGAAAGAAGCACCTTTGTTTTAACAGGTGTATTTCCCAAAACCCCACCTGCATTTGCATTGTATTTCCTTTTAGGCAGCCCCAGCGGGAAGACAATCAACCAGCAAAGGGCCTGGTTTCTCACGCAGGGCCCACCGGAGGCGGAGCCCGGTGTCCAGCGTCCGCATTGAGACTCATTGCACCAAATGGTTTGCAGCAACTTGAGGGGCTGGAGAGCTAAGCCCAACCCTCAGGGAGGGTGGGCGGGGCCCAGCTGGAGGGAAGCCTTGGGGAGACCTCAGCTCTGTTGTACAGGGAACGTGAAGGCAACCTGCCTTACAGCAAACTGATCACAGACTCTAACTGCATCCAGAAAGTACCTTCCTGGCAACCCCTAGGCCAGTGTTTCATCGAATAACTCCGGACTCAGTCTGGCCAAGTGGCACTAAAACGACTGTCACAGACGGAAGGGGAGGGTGCCCACAGGCATCGGGGCCTCTCTGAGGTTGGGACCTTTAAACTGAGGTTGAAACACTGAGCTGCATTTTAAGAGCTAGGAGATCAGAACAAACACTTCAGATAAAGAGAGTAGTAGGTGATCCCTGACCTGTGTGCTCAGTGGTTAGAGCGCCAACTGCTCACCAAAGGGTCTGGGTTTCAATTCCCGCCAGAGTGCATGCGGGAGGCAACCAGTCGATGTGTGCCTCTCACATCCATGTCTTTCTCTCTTCCTCCCTCCCTTCCACTCTCTCTAAAAATCAATGGAAAATATATCCTGATAAAAAATGTGGCTCTCAATACTGGTAAAGGCCCTGAGGTAGGAAACTGTCTTATTTTAGGAACAACAGAAGGTCCAGGTGGCTGGAATGGAACCAGGGGAAGGGTGGCCCTGGCTGTGTGGGAGGGGACGTGGGACTGGCTGCGTCTGCAGCCAGAACTCAGACTGTTACTGTTTGTAAAAGATGGAGAGAGAGAGAGAAGAGAGAGAGAGAGAGAGAGAGAGAGAGAGAGAGAGAGAGAGAGAAGAGAGAGAGAAAAGAGAGAGAGAGAAGAGGGAGAAGAGAGTGGGCCTTTGAAAAAAGCTTCGTCCTGCAGGACCTGGTTCCTGTTAAGCTATTTGCTTGCTTAAGTTCCAGGGCCATCTAAGGCGCACAGGCCGTTATCACACTGAAGGTGCCTGGGACTCCACAGAAGAAGGCCAACCCTTATTATGTCTGAAAAGGAACCTTTTTAAGAGCTGAATCATTTAATGAGCACCCCCTGTGAGGCCCCTTCAGGTTAGAGACTTTCCCCTCAATCTTGGCGCTCAAGAGCCTTCCTTCTGGAGGCAGGGATTGCCAGATGGCAGTCAGCTGTTTGCAAGAAGTAGCTGAACATGAGTCCACACTAACTCCGGTCTGTGTCCGGGGTCTGAGGTTTGTTTAAGGGACGATGCCAGCGATGTTCCTGGCACACAAATAAACCAGTGTAGCGTATTAATCTGCACTGGAATTTCACCGGCAGCTTGTTTCCTGGAAAGTGCAAAGGTATCTGTGCGCCCTCAGCATTGAGCCCTCAACTGCTGCCTGGCCGCTGGAGATCCCTGGCATCGTAACTAGAGTTTGCCTATTGCCTCCAACGACCAGAATGGACATCACCATTGGGAAGAGCACCTCTTTTCTCCTGACCTATATTTCTCTCTACTTTTTAAATGAGGGTTTTCTACTCTGAACTGTCATTCAGCTGGAGAAGTCTGGTTCCCAGGGACGTATACGGTGCTGCACTGTCCCCAGCCATGTGCTTGGTTTGGCTCTCTCTCCCCACCCCACTACAGCTCAAATAGAATATAGTCATATTAGTTATCGATTGCTGCGAAGCAAGTTACCCCTAAAATTCAGTGGCTTAAAACAACAGACACACCAGCCCACCATTTCTGCGGGTTTGGGAGCGCTCGGGGGTTCCTTTGGCTCTGTTGTGGCTCGGGTGCCAGAGGGGCTGTGGCCACCTGAAGGTTTGCTGGCTGTTCGCAGAGGCCTCGGTTCCTCGCCACGTGGGCCTCTTCAGTTGGTGGGCAGTGTCCTGACAGGGTGCTGCCTTCGCCAGAATGACTGGCTCTAGAGAGAAAGGAGGAAGCTCGGATGCCTTTGACCATGTAGTCTTGAAAGTCGGACATCAATTCTACCACAGCTGTGTGTTAGCAGTGAGTCACTCAGCCCAGCCCACTCACGGGGAGGGGAGTGTCTTCCGAGAGGAGAGTGAAAACATGCGGACTATGTTAAACGACTGCAGCCTGTCCTCCGTGCACATGGAGAGCTGTCACCCCAGGCCCCTGGCATGTGCTTTTCTAGGTCTGTCCCAGCCTACCCCAAGTCACTCATACGACTGGGGCTCTAATTGTCTCTCCTCTTCCTGCAGAACGTTTTCTGAGCACATGGGCCTGGCAAAAGGACTCCGCACACCACAGACACCGCTGCTCTCCTGCTTTGAGTATCACTTAACTACGAGGCAGTAATTGGCAAACTCTCCCTCCCCTGGCCCTCGGGTAAGCCCTTGATTGGAGACCGAGATGGAGGGAAGTGGGGTGTAAAATAAGAGGGTTTTGTGTCTTTAACTCCCGTAGATGAGCGTTTTGTCCCACCGCCTCCCTGGGAGAGGGCAGGAGTGCACAGGCCAGGCTTGGGGGAGGGCCTGCCCAAGAGGCAGCCAGTCCCTCTGACAGAGGAAGTGGGAGCCGGACCCCGCTTGGACTGCTGCCAGGGCAACTCGACCTCAGGCAGAGCTCCCCTGGGAGAGCTGAGACAAGGATTTGGGTGTAAGATGTTTCTTCAGGAGACCCCGGAAATGGGCAAAAAGGAGCGGGTCATTACGCACCTGCTCCCTGGATGCTGGAGGCTCATCACACTGCAGAAACTTGGGAAACGGCTCTCCCCCACCTCAGAGTCCAACTGCGGGCAGACAGGAAGTTGGGTTATTTACCCGCCGACTCCCAGCAGACGTGGCCTGGGCGCTGCTCCCGGGGAGTGCAGCCCTCTGGTCTACCAGTGCATGAGGTCTGGGGGCTGTGTAACAAAGTACCACAAACTGAGGGGCTTAAAACCCCAGAAATGTGTTGTCTCCCAGCTCTGGAGGTCAGAAGTCTAACACTGAGGTGTTGGCCAGGCCAGGCTCCCTGAGAAGGTGCCAGGGAAGGGACTGGCCCAGGCCTCTGCCAGTTTCTGGTGCCCTCGGGTGTCCTTGGCTGTGGTGCACAGCTCCAGCCCTCTGCCTTCACTTCACTCCCTCTGTGCGTGTCTGGCTGTGTCCAGATTTCCCTTTTATGAAGACCCCAGGCACGTCAGGTTAGGGCCCACCTAGCAACCTCGTTCTACTCTCTCTAAGGAGCCCGCTTCTAGGTGTGTCTCGCTCCGAGTGCTGAGGGCTAGGACTCCCACATGTACTCTTGGTTGCACAATTACAACCCATAGCACCCTGTGTGTTTAGGCTGCTGCCAGTTGTTGGAAGCATGGCTGTGCATCCAGTAGGGATCCTGGCCTAGGATCTTCGGGGCTGGCCCTGGGCGTGGCATTCTGTTGGGTTACATTTGGAAGAGCCAAGGCTTTGAGGTACCAGACACAGCACAGGAGAGAGGGGCCCGCTGTAGGGATCCCCACTGTCCAGAGGCTTCCATTCTGTTGAGCTGTCACATCCCATTCC
>NW_006287679.1:595945-599293 GCF_000327345.1 Myotis davidii
GCTGCAGCCCCCACCTGGTCTCACAGCATCTCATTGGACCTGCCTGAGAATACAGTGTCTTAGTAGGTGTTACGGGCTGAATTGTGTCTTTCCAAAAGTCATATGTTGGAGCCCTAACCCCCATACCTCACAATGTGACTATATTTGGAGATAGAGCCTTTAAAGAGGTGATTAAATTAAAATGAGATCAGCAGGGTAGGCCCTAATTAAATCTGACTGTGTCCTTATAAAAAGAGGACATTTGGATGCACAAAGATACACAGAGCCAAGACCATGTGAGGCACAGTGGGAGGCAGCCACCTGCAGGCAAGAAGAGAGGCCACGGGGGAAACCAGCCCTGCAGACACCTTGATCTTGGACTTCCAGCCTCCAGAGCTATGAGACAGGGCTGCTGTGTAAGCTGCCCATCTGTGGGGTTTCGTTTGGCAGTGCTAGCAGACTAATACAAAGTTAATGTGCTGGACTTTCCCTGGGCCAAGAGCCCACAGAGAGAGGCGGGTGGCTCCACAGTCCACCATGAGTCTACTGAGGAGCTTATGTGGGAGGCATGTCTGGTGGCAGCAAGAAGGCACAGTGTCCTCCACCTCTGGGCAGGCACTTGGGGTTGTGTGGAACAGGGCAGGGCACAAAGGGGTCCTGGAGTGCCCCCTGCCCGGCTAAGAGGAAGCGCCTCCATGCTTGCCCAGAGCACCAGCACATCTGGGCACAGGTGAGGGTGAGGGTCAGGGAAGCCCCCTGCGCCAGGGTCCCACAGCGTCCTCTACACACGTGTGCGTGGAGAAGTCTTGACCAGGCCATGCCCCTCCTGCTAAAGTCCGTCAGAGCCTGCGCAGTGCCTGACCAATGAAACACAGGGTCCTAATGCAGCCCCAGCGCAGGGCTCCACGCTCTTCTGCTGCCATTGCACCTGCACTCCCCCCTCACGGCCTTGCCTTCACTCTTCCCTCTGCCTGGAAGCTGCTCTCTCGAAGCGCCTCACCTCGTTTGTATGCACTCATTCTTCCAGTTTCTGCTCCAAATCATCTCAGAGAGGCCCGCCTGGCCAGTGTGGAGTCCCTTCCCCTCCCCGTGTCCTGGCCTCAGAGGCTGGTTCTGGGCCTTTGAGTCTGGGCGATCAGAAGCCTGGCAACCCCACGCTCTGTATCTTGGAATATTATTGCTCAGAACTGGCTCTCATGTTGGGAGGAAGCGCAGACAGCCAGGAAGGAACCTGGAGCCATGGCCCACGGTCGGGCCATCTCAGCAGCCAGCCAGCACCAACCAACCAGCCATGCGAGCCAGCACCTCAGAATGATCCTCCAGCCCCAACTGAACCCCCACCTAGAGGGCATTCAAACTGACACTCCATGGCGCAGAGGAGACCACTAAGGTTTGGGGTGATGGATTACACAGCAGTAGACAATGAGAACTCCAGCTTATGTAACCAATCAACACCTACGCATCACTGTTTTAACCCGTCATCAAATTTGTCATGATTACATTTATTTAGCATCTTTATTTCCTGTCTCTCACCACCACTAGAACACACTCTCCAGGAAGGTGGCAATCTTGGCTTTCTTACTCACCACTAAATCCATAAGAGAAGATGCTCAATAAATATTTGTTGAATGAATAAGTGAATGAGTGAGAAAGTGAGTGAATGAATTCCCTTTAAGCTCCTAATTCAGAAGAATAAGAGAAGTTGATCCAGTTGAAAGACTGTTGAAACAAAGATGCTCTGAGCCTCCTTGCTTTGCATGGGACTCTCCACTTTTCTGCAGGGAACGCTGGTCTCATAGTTACTTTCGTGGCTTGAAAAGTGGGGTCCGTCCGGCAGAGAAAAGCTCACTCTGAGGAAGGAGTCTTTCCCTCGGAGCTTTCCTGGGGCTCCGGACTAGCGAGGCCTGGCGCCAGGGCCCTGTTGCAAACCTGCAAGCCTGCTGCCTCACTCTGTTTCAAAGGTGTGCTCCAAGTTTGCTTTTTAACCCTTAGATCAACTTTACCCTCTTTTATCTTTTCTTTCCCTTCCCTTCTCCTCCTTCTCTCTCTCTCCCCCCTCCTCTCTCTCTTCCCCTTTTTTCTCTTCTATCTTCCTCTTAATGCATAACACTCCAAACATTCAAATGTCATACACACAGAGTATTTCCACAGAGCCATATTACTATAAACATTCTAGAAGGAAAGCTGACCCAAACACAGGCCCATCTAGGTTGCTTTTGGCAAAATAAGGTTTCAGCATTCCAAACTATCACCCTCATCTCCTGTTGGGTTTTTCCATTACTGCCAAGTCACATGTTTCCCTGGTCCTTGAACTTGCCCCACGATGACCCTTCCAAAAAACACATAGATAGAGAATACAGATAGATAAATGATAGATAGATAGATGATAGATGATAGACGATAGATAGGTAGCATAGATACATACATAGATAGATAGATACAGAAATGATAGAAACTTTTTTTCACCCTCCTTCTCCTGGGATAGACTCGCTCCCCCTAACAGCAGCACTGCCTCTGAAACAGAGAACTGATTGAAGCTGGTGTTTGGAGCTGAAGGATGTGTCTGCCCAGCTAGTCTTGGCCTGTCAAGCTGGAAAGCATGAGATGGGGCGGGACAGGGTCCCACCATGTTCCTAGAGCCTGGCCTTACTGCTGTGCCTACAGCAGCCAATGAAACCCACAGAGAGGGCCTTCAGGCCCAGCCTTTCTAGGGACCCACCCACAGGTTCTGTGGGTCAGAGTTCAAAACAAGTCACCATGGGCCAACCAGGCAGACACTGCCAAGCCCACCTTCACCCCAGGCTCACCTTCACCCCAACCCACTCCCTCACCAACTAGGTAACATGGCTGACTGCCAACTGGGAGATTTCTCTTGCTGCTGGAACCCCTGTGAGCAGCCCTCAACTGAAGTGGTGGGCTTTGGCGTATAAAATCCCAGATCTATCACTCTGCAGCTGCGTAGGTGTTTGTTCTATTGGCTCCAAGGGTTTCTTCATGGGATCTAAGCTCTAGGGACCCCAGAGCAGCTGTCTTGTAAGCATGAGATTTACTGAGTGCTATCCTCCTTTCTCTTGATCCCCACTTGCCTACTGGTGTTGACTTCCTTCTCAGATAAAATGCCTGCACTCTAATCCTGCTCAGGGACCACTTCTGAAGGACCCCAAACTCAGCACCTGGCGCTCATTCACAAGCACCCCTTCAATGCCTTCCCTATACCACAGGCTGTGAGACTGTGGCTCATACAAGATGCTGGAGACAGGGCCCCTGTCTTAGTTGGCAAGACTGGTTCATCCAACCAATGACAACATAAGACTGTGCATGAGGAATCTTTCAGAGAGCCGTGTGTGTGCGTGTGTGTGTGTGTGTGTG
>NW_006287679.1:599349-615569 GCF_000327345.1 Myotis davidii
AGTGATGGTGGCTTGGGCCATAGTGGTAGAGGAGAAGGAAAAGTAGAAGAGGAGAAGGAGAAGGAGAAGGAGAAGGAGAAGGAGAAGGAGGAGAAGGAGAAGGAGAAGGAGAAGGAAGGAGAAGGAGAAGGAGAAGCATCCACCAACTGTTCAGCTGGAGCCTGAGGTTGGTGTGTCCCTGGACCTGCATCTTTGTGCATCCACACCTCTCAGAGGGCTCTGCTCCTGAGAGGACTTGGCTTGCAGGGCAGCTCCAATTAACCAAGCCCCCAGGTGTAAATCAGAATGCCAAGCTGTGAACTCAGGACCCACACAGGAAAGTTCAAAAGCCATTAGGTTGTTGGGGAGCCATGAAACAGGGGCAAGGTTGGGGTGCAGCAGAGATGCCCAGAGGTTTTCAGACTAAGAAGATGGAGGCTGAGGTCATTCTGTGCTGCGGTTTGAACGTTCCTTAGAAGGAGAAGGCATTTTCAGAAGGTCCAGTGGGTGAGGCTGGGGTTCAAGAACAACAAAGTATGTAGCAGCCACTGTGAGAAAAGCCATGGGGAATGAACAAATCAGAATGAGAAAAATTTTGAGCAAGAGTAAGTCCCACTAACACCACAGATAGACACACTCAAATCATATGGACTTGAACCTGGCCAAGCACTGGGCTTTCCAATCAGGCAGACCCAGGGCTTAAATCACTCCACTGGGACTGAGCTGTGGGGACAATGGGTGTAATAATGTGCCAGGCTCCTGAGGTGTCAGTGAGGTCACTCATGAGAAGTGCTGAGCACGGAGCCAGGCTCATAGAGGTGCTCAGTAAATGGCAGCCATCTGAACCATTTCATTTGTTGTTGTTGAGTTTCCATCCTCTTGGCTTTCTGCAGGTTGGGGACAGTACCAAGAATGCGGGTGTCATCCATATTTGACAGTAGTCAATGGTTCAGTAGTTGGACAAGGGAATCCATGTGACAAGAGAGCCCAAGGTTGAAGTGAAGGTCAAATGCAATCAGGAGGGGCAGGGAGTGTTTTCCAACTTCGTGATGTGTACAGCCGCCTGGGCCTGATGGAGAGCATGTCCTGATGCAGCAGGTCTGGGCTGGCACCGAGAGCTGCATTTCAACAAGCTCCCTGGTGACGTCGAAGCTGTTGGTTTTCAGCCGCAGGGACCGGAGGCTTGGAGGATACCTGCAAGCTGAGAAGAAAAGAAGGATTGGAAGTTGAAATATGAAATCCAAATATGTCAAAGACAGTCAGCAGGACACTTCGAGTTCTACTTCTACCACCACCTGGTGCTGAGCCATCCGGTACGGCAGCACCAGCCCAGGTGGCCATTGGCACTTGGTGTTAGTCCTGCCTGAGATGTGCTGAATATGCAAAATACACACTGAATTTGAAGACTGGGTACAAAAAAATGTGAAATATGTCAATACTTTTAAAAAATATTGATTACATGTTAAAGTGATCATGCTTAGAATATATATACATATATATTCCTCGCCTGAGGATACGTTTATTGATTTGAGAGAAAGAAACATTAATGTGAGAGAGAAACATTGATGGGCTGCCTCCCGCATACGTGGCCTGACTGGGGATGGAACTCACAACCTAGCTATGTGCCTTGACCGGGAATTGAACCTGAAACCTTCTGTATGGAACAACACTCCAACCAACTGAGCCGCCTGGATAGGGCAGTGTTTTTGATACATTATGTTAAATAAAATTTCTGTTTACTTTTTAAAATGTGGCTACTAGAGCCAAAACCGGTTTGGCTTGGTGGATAGAGCGTCGGCCTGCAGACTCAAGGGTCCCAGATTCGATTCCGGTCAAGGGCATGTACCTTGGTTGCAGGCACATCCCTAGTAGGAGGTGTGCAGGAGGCAGCCGATCGATGTTTCTCTCTCATCGATGTTTCTAGCTCTCTATCCCTCCCCCTTCCTTTCTGTAAAAAATCAATAAAAATATATTTTAAAATGTGGCTACTAGAAAATTCAAAATTATGTTTGTTCTCACATTACATTTCTATTCAACAGCATTGATCTAGAAAAGCCTCGTGCTCCTGCCCCTCTGGGCTCCTGCCCCACATTCACCCTCAGCAATTCCCGTGACGCCTACGGAACTCTGGCTGGCGGTCTGCTCAGGGGGCAGCCCACACAGCCAGCCGCTGGGAGGGGAGGCAGAAACAGACCTGCCCCCCTCTAGGCACAGCTGTTTCCACGGGGCCCTGAGGAGGCCTGGACCCCGGAGATGCCAGATGCCACCCCCCAGTGCCTTCTGTTGGGGACTCATCTTTTCCACGTTCCCACCCCTTCCTGGATGAACGGTGATTAGCAGGCCGGCTGGCAGCCTCAAAGAGTGCCCACAGCAAGGACTGTGACCCTTGCAGAGAGCTCCACCAGCCACTGGCCCAGGAGGGGCTGGGAACAGGGCACTCTCGAGTGTCTCCTTGCAAAGAAAGACACACACAAACGTCTCCAGTGTCCTTCCTACCACAGTGTTTTTCCTGCCACAGTGTTTTTCCTGCCACAGCGTCCTTCCTGCCACGGCATCCTTCCTGCCACAGCGTCCTTCCTGTCACGGCGTCTTTCCTGCCACGGCTTCCGGCATCCCTCCTGCCATGGCATCTTTCCGGCCACAGCATCCTTCCTGCCACAGTGTCCTTCCTGCCACAGCGTCCTTCCTGCCACAGCATCCTTCCTGCCATGGACTCCCCATGAGCAGCTGGGCTGTCACTTCCTGCTGGCCGCATGGGAGGTGGGATTGGAAATGTTGTACCAGGTCATATATTCTTCCAGTGGCTTCTATGCTCCCAATAGATTCTCTTCCAGGAAAGTGTTTCCCAAGCCCAGCACTCAGGCCTTCCCACGCTGGGATCTTGTCCCGAGCAGGTCCCAGGCACCTCAGAACGTGTTAAGAATGAGCCTGGCCAGCGTGGCTCAGTGGTTGTGTCCACCTATGAACCAGGAGGTCACAGTTGGATTCCTGGTCAGGGCACATGCCTGGGTTTCAGGCTCGATCCCCAGTAAGGAGCGTGCAGGAGGCAGCCAACTCATGATCCTCTCTCACTGATGTTTCTATCTCCCTCTCCCTTCTTCTCTGAAATCAATAAAAATATTTTTTAAAATGATGCTTCAAAATCCATAAATTTTTATTTCCATGCAGTTAAATAAAAATGAGAAGAAAAGCTCTTTTATCAAGTGGGAACTACAGGCAAAGTTGGGTTGGCAAAGAGGCAGCAGAAGGACCTTCAGTCATTGCACTAACTTCTTGCTAATCAAGCTTCAGTCTCCTCATACATAGAATGGGCATAGTAATGGCATGTACTACATAGGGTCACTCAGGGGATTAAATGAGAGAGTCTGTGCAAAGAGGTCAGCAAGGTAAACACTCACATCTAACCATTAAAAACTAAGTAAAATAAAATATATGGGAGTGAACTCTAAGAAGCTAGACAGATAGAATGCCATGGACCGAAACCCATCAGAAAGCCCCAAATTGGAGCGATGAGATTGACTGGGGAGGATCCCCCTTCCTGGCAGTGGCCTCTGCCGTTGTGTGGGGAGGGGAGAAGGCGCCCTAAGGCTCGTGGGCGGTGGCCCTTGTCAACCGGTCAGCAGAGCAGTCCAGGCCCCAGCATTGTCACCTCCAGGGCAAAATGAAATGCAGGCCCCTTGCTCAAAATTCAAGAAAACGTGCCAGTGAAGCTATTAAAATGGAAAACATTGTTTCATTCTTCCACTGGTCTCTGCCGCTGTCCCTCCCCTGCGTTTCTATTTGCTGCTTAATGTCCCACTCTCTCAGGCAGGGGATATGCACCCGGCAGCGCAGCCCAACACAGGCGCCCGGACCCTGTGGTGCAGGCTAGCACCCACATCACCTCCTCTACCCCACCCCCAGAGCTGCCAGGGTCCCCCACCAGACTGACACTCCTGCCCCAGCCAGGTGTGGGCAAGTCACTCTCCCTGGATTGCAACCTCCAAGTGGGGACCCTCCCTGCTGCTGCCTACCACACCTGCCCACACGCAGTGTCTGCCTTGTTCCTAGACACCACCCATCCTTGACTCTTCACATGGTGAGTGCCTAGGCCTCTGTCAGGTGAGGCAGTGTTGATTGCTGGGGGGGCCAGGTGGGGGCCATGTGTGGGGGGCCAGGTGGGGGTGGCTGCAGGTGCTGAGCAGTGAGGGTGGGGGGAGACCTAGAGCTGGAGAGGAAGCACACATTCCATGTTCCCGTAAGAACTGACTTACAAGGCCTAACATCAAACATATAATTACTAGAGGCCCAGTGCACAAAATTCATTTGGTGCACAGCCAACCTGCATCCTCTCCAATCTGGGACACCTCAGGGGATATCTGACTGCCAGTTTGGGCCCCAGAAACTGGCAGTTGGACATCCCTCTTACAATCTGGGACCACTGGCTCCTAACTGCTCACCTACCTGCCTGCCTGATCCCCCCTAACTGCCCCCTCTGCTGGCCTAGTTGCCTCCAACTGCCCCCTCTGCTGGCCTGGTCACCCTATGCAGCCTGCGGTTCAGTCGTTTGGTCATCCCTCACTAACCCCCCTGCTGGCCTTGTTGCCCCACACAGCCTACTTTTCAGTTGTTACTATTATTGATTTGTAGGGAGAGTGGAAGAGAGAGGTAAAGACAGAGAGAAACATATTGATTGGTTGCCTCCTGCACTAGCTCCAACCAGGGCCTGGACCAGGGAGGAGTCTGCAACCAAGGTGCATGCCCTTGATTGGAATTGAACCTGGGACTCTTTGGTCTGCAGGCCGATGCTCTATCCACTGAGCCAAACTGGCTAGAGCTAAACATATAATTACTAGAGGCCCAAAATTGGTGCACTCGGGAGTGGGGGGAGGGGGTCCCTCAGCTCGGCCTGCACACTCTCACAGTCTGGGAGACCTCAGGGGATGTCCAACTGATGGCTTAGGGCAGCAGTCAGACATCCTTAGCCCTGCCGCGGAGGCGGGACAGGCTCCCACCACCACTGCTGTACTCTCCAGCCATGAGCCAGACTTCTGGCTGAGCACTGCTTCACCTGTGGGAGCACACTGACCGCCAGGGGAGAGCTCCTGCATTGAGCATCTGCCCCCTGGTGGTCAGTGCATCGCCCTTTGGTTGATTTGCATAATTGCCTTTTATTATATAAGATTAACAGTTTCAAGATGGTGGCTGCAGAGGACCAGACACCTGAGTGGGCTGAGCTGGAGACCCGCCCAGCAGCGCCTCTTGGGTGACTCAGGCCCTGAGTGGACGCAGCAGCTGCACCACAGCCCAGCACGGGTTCCTCTCCCACGTAGAACCCGGGTCTGATCCCCGCTCTATCCCTCACTTGGTTGGTGGCCTTGGACAAGTCGTTTAGCCTCCCCAAGCTTCAGTGTCTGCCTCTGTAACATGAGAATTATAATAGAACCCAACTCAAAGAATTGTTACAAGGATTAAAGGAGACTATGCAAGTGCGGTTTAGAATGGTGCTTGGATAAAACAAGACCTTGAAAACTGCTAGCAATTGCTAGCAAAGTGACTTTTAAAGGGACACATCCTTCTCCAGGTGTACCACTTGGAGATGCAATCCCTCCCACTTCCTGAAACCCAGGGACCTTGCTCTCCTTTTCATGGAACCTGGTGAGCAGCTAAGGGGAACACACCAGTGGGTGGACTCCCCTAACAATGAAGACGCGAGAGCTTACCCACTTCCAGATGTGCGAGCTGGCGTGCTTTGCTTCTATCACAAGCCCAACCTTGGCATCCCACGGCGGACAGGAAGCTGAAAGGCGGCACATGGCTTCTGCCTGGCCCCTCAGGTCCTTCTCTGATGCTGACTTCATCCACATTTCCTACAGAGCCCTCACCTCCCAGGAGAGTGCACTGCCTGCAGAACCTCAAGGGAAGCACATCTAGTTCCTCCTTCCATGTGCTTAGTGACCGTCTCTTTACTGAAAATAAGCTGCCAAGGACAGTCATGGTCTGTTTCAGGTTTTGCCCAGTACCAACCCTCCTGGTGCCGTGCATGACCCTGCCTACGGGAGGCAACACATGTGTCAAGTTAGTGGAAATCTGCATGGATGGATGGATGGATGGATGGATGGATGGATGAATGGATGGATGGATGGTTGGATGGTTGGATGGATGGATGGATGGATGGATGGATGGATGGATGGTTGGATGGTTGGTTGGATGGATGGCTGGATGGATGGATGGATGGATGGTTGGATGGATGGATAGATGGATGGATGGATGGATGGATGGATGGATGGCTGGATGGATGGTTGGATGGTTGGATGGATGGATGGCTGGATGGCTGGATGGATGGATGGTTGGATGGTTGGTTGGATGGATGGCTGGATGGATGGATGGATGGATGGTTGGATGGATGGATAGATGGATGGATGGATGGATGGATGGATGGATGGCTGGATGGATGGTTGGATGGTTGGATGGATGGATGGCTGGATGGCTGGATGGATGGATGGTTGGATGGTTGGTTGGATGGATGGCTGGATGGATGGATGGATGGATGGTTGGATGGATGGATAGATGGATGGATGGATGGATGGATGGATGGATGGCTGGATGGATGGTTGGATGGTTGGATGGATGGATGGATGGATGGATGGATGGATGGATGGATGGATGGTTGGATGGTTGGATGGTTGGATGGATGGAGTGAGGGTTACATTGCATGATCTCCAAGGTAATTCTCGGCTCTGACGATCTATTCTATGGTAAGTCTACTTCATTGCTCCTGTGTCTTCCCTTGAAGGAGGAAGTTGGGAGCTTCAGTGCCTTCTCTTCATGCAATGAACCATGCATGCAAGAATGTAAATCCGCAGTGTGGGTGGGTGGGTTGCAAGTTCCTGCACTGGTGAGGGAGTGAGAGCTGTAGCTCCTAGTTCTGAGGGAGGTGGTTAGACTCCAGGAGAGCAAGGAATCCTTGCCCCCCTGACTTTTCCTCCCTAGAGAGAACATCTAGATGCATTTCAGCTCCAGGCCAGAAAAGCAGCAAAACCAGCCACAGCTGACATCAGGCCCTGCTGCATTGGGTAAGGACCCCTGCCCTGGTGCCAGCCAATCAGTCAGTGGAGACCCTGACCTGAAAGGACACCCCTGGAAAGCTGCTGAAGATTCTATTGAGACCTTCCCCTGGACCCTCCCCTAAACCTCACCCTTAAAACCCTTAGGATGGAGGACCCCGTGCCCCTCCCTCCCAGGAGCACAGGGAGCCTGTCCCTCCTCTCCCCTCCCCCAGGCACATTGCCATCACTTCCTCACTCTCAAGCTTCTAGGGCTCATCCTTTGCCTCGGGAACTGGTTTCCTAAGCCCTTTTCTTCTAGGAATGAATTCTTCCACCTCTGTGATTTACCAATACACGTCCTCTTACAGTTTGGGTCTTGGCTCTGATTTCTTTCCAGGCCAGAACCCAGTACCAAGGTTGCTGAACCCAGGTCCCTTCTGACCCCGCAGGTCTAACACCCGGTATGGGCCCTGCCGCCTACGCCAGTCCCATCTCAGTCCTGGTGAAGCTTTGCTTCCAGCTGTGTCGCCTCTTTAGGTCTCTGGGGCTCCTGCTCTGTCCTAGGGAGCTGGGCCCACACGGGTCCCGGGCAGTCAGACGGGGACTGGGGCACGTCCTTGGCACAGGAAGAGCTGGAACCTCTGTATGCAATCCTTCTGGCACACGAGCGCCCCCAGCAGATGGCCATCGGAACGGCAACTGGGCACTGACTGGGCGCCATGGGCTTCCTGGGGGATGAAGTCCCTTGGCATCACTTAGCTCTTGTTTTCATGCTCATCTTCACCTCCTCTCCCCCAGGGTGGAGTCTTTTAGTTTGTTGGGCAAAACAATGGGTTCTGTAACTACGCATGCAAATGTTCCTGCCTTCAATTTAAACCCGTGTTCTATTAACTCAGTGTTCAGGATTTCCATGCCTCCTTTCCACTTTGTTTTCTGATTCTATAGTGATTGTTTCCCCCAACGCAGTGGGTGACTCAGTCCAACTGTAGCAAGGAAGGCAGACCCAGGCGGGACTGCTCCCCTTCCAAGTCGGAACAGCCTCCAGGGTCCTGTGCAACTGCAGCTTCTGACTCAGGTGCTGGGGGGAGGGAGGGAGGTTGGGATGCAGCAATCCTAACAGACTCTCCACAAGAGGCTCTATTTGAATAGCAAGGCTCCATGAGGAAAAGGAAAGGAAAAGAGCAGGAAGAATAGGCACATGTCTAATATTTACTATGGAAGATTGTACCCATTTTGTACCACATGCAAACTTGATGCTAGGACAAGTTTGGAGAAAGAAACGGGGGAGAGAAGGGGGGGGAGAGAGGAGAGAGAGGAGAGATAGACAAGAGAGAGAGAGAGAGAGGAGAGGGTGAGAAGAGAGAGGAGTGAGAGATGGCAGGGAGAGAGAGGTGAGAGAGGGAGGAGAGAGAGGTGAGAGAGAGAGGGAGGGGAGAGAGAGGAGAAACAGAGAGGGAAGGGAGAGGACAGAGAGAAGAGAGAAAGGAAGGAGAGAGGAGAGAGAGAGGGAGGAGATAGAGAGGAGAAAGAGCAGAGAGGGGGGGAGAAGAGTGAGAGGAGACAGAGGAGAAAGAAAGGAGAGAGAGAAGAGGGAGGGAGGGAGAGAGAGGAGAGGGAGGAGAGAGAAAGGACAGAGAAAGAGGAGAGAGGGGGGAGAGAGGATAGAGAGAGGAGAGAGAGCGAGGTACAATCAAGGTCTACTCTTCAGCTTTTGCTCCAAACTGAGGCTGAAAACCACGTGGTGAGTGGAGAACTTGTCAGCAGTCCATTTTCACAACCCGAGAGGGAGCAGAGCTAAGGAAGAGAGAAATGGAGGCAGTGAGGCAGCAGAGCAGCACAGGTTTCCCACGGGCCCAGAGATCACCCCACAGGCAGGCAGGCAGGACAGGGCTGCCTGGCTCCCCATGCCAGGCACTCCTTTCCACTGAGGGAACGCTGGCCCTCTTTCTGCACATCTGCCCCCCCAGATGAAAAGTACTCTGCCTGCTGCAGCTCTGGGCTGTGCCCTCACACACTGCTCCCCAGATTCTTCCCCGTTGCTCCCCAGATGCTTGGGCTAACTGGAGCCGAGACGGGGAGACGGCTTTGAGCTTCAAGCGGCATTTCCTCCTGCTTCTTGGCAAGGCTCCAGGGCACTGTCTCCAGAGCAGAGCAGCAGCCAGCACTTCCAGTCCAGAGTGTCTAGTGGCCTGGCCTAGGGCCCTCGAGGGGAGGATGGCGTCTCCCCTGGCTGCTGGGTCTGTTTCAGGAAGTGGGGCAAAGGCAGCCCTAACTGGACTAGATGCTCGGAAGCCCTCAGGGGCCACTTCTTCGAGATCCATTGGGATCTTCAGCTCAAATGCCTGCAAGAGTCCTTGCGTTTCCTTTCCAGCCAAAGGACAGAGAGCCCTCTAACCCTCCAGAGAACAACTGAGCAGGGTTGCAAGACTACAGCCACCGGCTAAGTGGCGGGGACTCCGCTTGCCTTCAGGGGAAAGGTCTGGATTGAGGCTTCGCTTGACTCTCCAGCTAGTGGATCCATGGTCAGGGATCACAAACTCATGCTGACAGGGCCCAGCAGGAAACAGAAATGAGCCAGGAGGGCTGTGCATAGGGAGGGAGGGCGGGGGAGGGGCAGCCCAGGATCACCGCCTTCAGGTCGGCCTGCAGGCCCAGCTTTCCCAGGTCTGGGGCTTTGGGGAGAGATTCTAGAAATCTTTTAAAAAGGTAATAGCAGGATTGATAATGTGCCAGGCGCTGCCGTGAGCACTCTGGATATTTCGCCCGATTGGATTCTCACCACAACCTGTGGAGGAACATACTATTTTTATCCTCATTTCATGGCTGAAGGAACCAAAGCTCAGGGCGGTTAAATAATTTGCCCAAACTGGGAAAGTGGCAAAGCTGGGAATTGATTCTAGGCGTGTGGCTACAAGTCCAAGTCCATGTCCATCCATGCCCTGACCGCCGGGCTCTCCTGCTGGCCAGAAGTCCGGGCTCCTTCTGTTACACAGACAATGGTTTCTGCTGCTGCGCAGAGAACCACCACGACTCAGCAGCTTTCAGCAGGTCAGAAATAGAGGGCTCCATGGGGCTCTCTGATTAGGGTCTTGCAAGGGTAAAGCGCGGTGCTAATCAGGCTGGGCTCTGGTCTGGAGGCTCCGGGCAACATCAGCTCTGGAGCCCATTGGGTTGTCGGCGGAATTCAGTGCCTGTGGTTGTCTGATGGGCACCACTTCCCTCTGGCTGAGGCCGGGCTGCTCTAGGCCTCTAGAGGCACCTGGGGCCCTGCACACGGTCACTGCGCGGGGAGCTCCCTGATGTCCCTCCTGCCACTGGCCAGGGAAATGCTTCCACTTCAAAGACTCACCTGATTGGTCAGGCCCGCCCCGAAAATCTTCTCAATCCACGAAGTGATTTGAGACTATAATTCCATTTGTAAAATCCCTCAGAGCAGTGCCCAGGTTCACGCTGAATACCCAGGGGGGGGGCATCGGGGTGGGTGGGGCATACTAGAAATCTCCTTACCCAGCCCTCAACTCTGAGCTACAGAAATCTCATTTATGAAAACACAGCGTCCACAGGAAGGCGCTAGCCTCCCACCTTGGTGCTCTCTTTTGTTTGCTCGGATCTTTCCAGCACCCTCTGGGTGCCAGCTGTGGGCGGGCACTGGGAACACAGTCCATAAGCAAGACAGGCACAGCCTGCCCCCGACCTGGCAGACACCGCATTGCCAGGCACCCATGGCAGCCGTGGGAGTCCACTCAGTGCAACGGCAGTCACCGTCCCGGGGGCCGTCCCTGCTGTCTACTTGAGTATGTATTTCTCGTCATTATATGCCCCACAAACCAAGTTTGTCTTTTCCTCTCTGAATAGTTATGACCTCAAACTGCTCAGACTCCCTCTGGGCCTCCCTGGGACTCCATTCAAACATGGCCCACCACTAACACCTCTGCTCTATGTCTCTGCCAAGCTCAGGGAGGAGGAGGGAGCTGAAGGGAGCAGGAGGGAGCTGGAGGGAGCAGGAGGGAGCAGAAGGGAGCAGGAGGGGGCAGAAGGGAGCGGGGGGGGGAAGGAGGGGGCAGGAGGGGGCAGAAGGGAGCGGGGGGGGGAAGGAGGGGGCAGGAGGGGGCAGAAGGGAGCGGGGGGGGGAAGGAGGGGGCAGGAGGGGGCAGAAGGGAGCGGGGGGGGGAAGGAGGGGGCAGGAGGGGGCAGAAGGGAGCGGGGGGGGGAAGGAGGGGGCAGGAGGGGGCAGAAGGGAGCGGGGGGGGGAAGGAGGGGGCAGGAGGGGGCAGAAGGGAGCGGGGGGGGGAAGGAGGGGGCAGGAGGGGGCAGAAGGGAGCGGGGGGGGGAAGGAGGGGGCAGGAGGGGGCAGAAGGGAGCGGGGGGGGGAAGGAGGGGGCAGGAGGGGGCAGAAGGGAGCGGGGGGGGGAAGGAGGGGGCAGGAGGGGGCAGAAGGGAGCGGGGGGGGGAAGGAGGGGGCAGGAGGGGGCAGAAGGGAGCGGGGGGGGGAAGGAGGGGGCAGGAGGGGGCAGAAGGGAGCGGGGGGGGGAAGGAGGGGGCAGGAGGGGGCAGAAGGGAGCGGGGGGGGGAAGGAGGGGGCAGGAGGGGGCAGAAGGGAGCGGGGGGGGGAAGGAGGGGGCAGGAGGGGGCAGAAGGGAGCGGGGGGGGGAAGGAGGGGGCAGGAGGGGGCAGAAGGGAGCGGGGGGGGGAAGGAGGGGGCAGGAGGGGGCAGAAGGGAGCGGGGGGGGGAAGGAGGGGGCAGGAGGGGGCAGAAGGGAGCGGGGGGGGGAAGGAGGGGGCAGGAGGGGGCAGAAGGGAGCGGGGGGGGGAAGGAGGGGGCAGGAGGGGGCAGAAGGGAGCGGGGGGGGGAAGGAGGGGGCAGGAGGGGGCAGAAGGGAGCGGGGGGGGGAAGGAGGGGGCAGGAGGGGGCAGAAGGGAGCGGGGGGGGGAAGGAGGGGGCAGGAGGGGGCAGGAGGGAGCAGGAGGGAGCAGAGAGAGTGCTGAGGGGGAGCAGAGAGGGCACTGAGGGGGAGTAGAGGGGGCTGAGGGGGAGCAGAGAGGGGGCTGAGGGGGAGGAGAGAGGGGGCTGAGGGGAGCAGAGGGGGCGCAGTGAGCATGCAGCATCTGAGGACCAGGGAGCAGGCTCCCCATCAGAACTGTGAGGAGCAAAGGCCTGGAGTTTGTCAGCTCCCAGGCGTTGGTGCTTCTGTTAGAGCAAAGAAAACAGAGTCAGACCCAGCTCTCAGCCCTGCACCCTCGGTAGGAAACGTGCCCGCACTGTCCGAGCTCGAGGCATGAGCCCATCTGCCCTCGGACAGCCTTGTCCGGTGCCCTCTCTCCTCTACCCTTCCCTCCCGTGGGATCAGCCACTTGCTCTCACATCTGCACCTGGTGGCTGCTGCTGGAACCCCTGACGGTCGGGGAGGGTTCCCTGCTGGAGCCTGAGTGCCAAGGGAAGCCCAATGAAGTCACCCAATAGCCTTGAAGGGAAGGCTCAGGAGGGACCCCTCCCTCTGGCTGCCCAGCAGGGGAGCTCGTCCCTGGCAGGAGCATGGGCTCCTCACTGCCAGGGGCCCGGGCGCTTCTCAGAGGCGCCCACGCTCTGTCACGGTCCCACTCGGCCTCTTCCAGTGCGTGGGCCAGCCTGGGGGAAGCAGGGGTGAGAAACCATCACTGGGTGTGTTTGTGCATGTGTGTGTGAGTGTGTGTGTATGTGTATGTGTGTGTGCATGTGTGTGAGTGTGTGTATGTGCGTATGTGCGTGCATGAGCATGTATGTGCATGTGCGTGTGTGCAGGTGCGTGCGTGAACATGTGTGCATGTGAGTGTGTGAGTGTGTTATATGTGCGCACGTGCATACGTGCATGTATGTGCGCATGTGCGTGTGTGTGCAGGTGTTGTGCATGTGCATGCATGTGTATGCATGTGAACATGTACTGTGTGTGCATGCACTTGTGTGCGTACGTGTGTTGTGTGCACATGCACACATGCACAGGGCAGGGCTCACTTGATGGAAAAGCTCCCTTCGAGGTTGGGCTGGAGCGTCCCAGGCTGCGCACCAGCGGGGAACGTGGGCAGCAGACAGACGAGTCCCCGGACTCCTTCCCAGCTCACAGCCCTGCATCGCAAAGCCCCTCTGGTCAGCGTCCTTCGGAGCCCAAGTCCCAGTCAGGGAAGCAGTGCTCTCCCCCTACGCAGGGCCCGCCTCCGCCTGTCTGCTCCTCCCTTAAAGGCGGGGGAGGGGGAGCAGTGTCCCCGAGAGCAGTCCCCACCCAGCCAGGACCCAGGACGTGTGTGAGCAAATTAAATTCACAGATGACCACCCTGACACACAGAAAGGCCAAAGGCCAGCCTGGTGTCAGAGCAAGGTCAAACCTGCCTGGGACTCCCAGTCAGGAATGGCTGCCGGGAAGCAGGGGCTCTCGGCCACTCAGCTCTTCTGCCCCTGGCCATTTGGTTTGGGGCTAAGTGTCTGAGGCGGTGACATTCCACTTTGACTTTGATGTTCATAGCACATCCGGGAGCCCTGAATTCTACACTGCGGGCGTGGACACAAAGGGCGCCATGGGAAGTAGCCTCACAGGCTGATCTGAGTGTGAATTCCTAACTGGACCATCATGCTAGGTAGTCACGCCTCAAGCCTATTACTTCTTTTTTGTTGTTTTAGAGAGAGGAAGGGGAGAGAGAGAGAGAGAGAGAGAGAGAGAGAAACATTGGTTGCCTCCCACACCCACCCCGACCGGGGATCGAACCTCCACTGGGTAAGTGCCCTGACCAGGAATGGAACCCGCCACCTTTTGATGTACTGGACAGTGCTCCCACCAACTGAGCCACCTGGGCCAGGGCCGACCTGTCTGTTCTCAGTAGCAGCCTGTGAAATAAGCCCTCACCTCCCTTGGGGGGAAGCAACTTGCTGATGATCCTGCTCTCTCCCCTCCCTGGAATCTTCCCTAAGTTTCCTCCTAATCCCAAATTCATAAAAGAAGCTGCTTCTAGAAGGGCTGTTCTCAGAGCTTGCATCTCCGTCTGCTGGATCTTGCCTCCAGGCATGTCCGCTTTGTTAGGAGAGTTCTCCGCAAGCGCAGACACTCTCCTGGGCACCTCTCACCATCACCCTGCGTCACCCTGGGCGCGAGCTATTGGGTCGCAGTATCAGCGTGCTGTACCGTCCCTGGGCCCTTGTCTGGCACAGCGTGCGGCTGGCTTTCTCTGGAATGTGTGGGCTTTCCGCATTGTCCCTGCTCCAAGCCTCACAAGGAAATTGGAAACAGGGTGTCCAAAGCACCGAGGGCTCAGGTTGCAGTTCTGCTGAAGGCAAAGCTAGCAAACATTCTGTCTCTGGAGGCTGTGGGCCGCTGGAAATGAACTTGGACTGTTCTGGGGCGGGGAGAGGAGGCGAGAAGCACCGACACTGATGGGGTGGGGGTGGGGGGGCTGCTGGACAGGCTGGCCCTGCACTGAGCCCCACCATGTGGCAGGGTGAGGCCCTGGACCTGCGGGGTCTGCCGTCTCCAGGCAGGTAGGGGGGTCACTGACTGGATTGTCGGACACCCCAGCTGCTGTGGCAGGACTGCTGGGCAGCGACATGGGGAAAACAGGCATCCCAGCTGTTGTGAGACTCTTACTGCCTCACCTCCCACAGCCCATCCACTGCTCCTCTCCCGGCCCCTGCCGTGTGCCAGGCCCCTGCTGGGCTCTTTTGTTTCCCTGTCACATGATCTTCTCTTTGTTCAGGCTCAGCCTGCACCCCCTCCTCAGAGAGCTTCCCATCCCACCCTTCCGCCTCCAGTGGTTTCGGTGGCCTCACCTGGTCCAGGGCTGTTCCTGTCACTGGCTGTCACTCTGTGGGAGGCAGTGTCCGTGCGGACAGGGCCATGTTCGCCGAGTTCTCCGTGCTCGGGGCTAAGTGCTCTAAATGCGCAGTCTGCTTGCCGCCCCCATTTCACAGGAGAGGAAACCGAGGCACAGTTTATTCATGATTTGCTAAATGAATGAGCAAAACTGAGGCCCCTTCCCTGAAGACATAATGTGTTTATGCTGTAGCTTCTTACGTACTTGCTCATGTCCGCTCCTGGGGTCATGACCCCAGGCGGGAGTGTAGGGCAATGAACGCCCTGCGCAGGGTCTGTGCGGCCGTGACTGCCTCACAGTGTCTGCCTGTGGGGAGCCCAGTGCTCGTTCTGAGCGTCAGGGCCCTCGTGAGTCAAACAAAACAAAACGCTGGGGAGACGCTGGCAGCCAGGACCTCGCTCGCAGTCATTCTCAGCCCGGGCCCCTGGCTGTGCGAGCTCCTGTCTGGTACCGAATCCTGCCCAGCCTCAGCGCCTGCAGGACCCCTTTCTCACTCCCTAACCTCTAGGCAGGGCTGCGCTGTGCCGGCCCACGGAGATCGGCCAGCGAGGCCGCCCGCCCCGCTCTCGCATTGAGCTCTAGCAGCCGTGAGGTTCCGAGGAGCAGCCTGGGCCTGGGAATGGGCAGCACCGGTGGATGGGACCCAGGCTCCTGCAAGCTGCCCGGCCGCGTTGGCCCAGACAGAAGTGAGAAGGGCCCTGTGGTGGCCGCAGCCCTGAGGTCGGCTGGTCACGGGGCCTGTGACTGACAGGGGTCTCGGAGGACGTCTTCCTGGGCCACCAGGCTCCTGGCGCTGCGGCCGGGAGGGCGAGCGGATGACCGTCCTTGGCACACCTTCCCCGACCTCAGGCCACGCCTGCCTTTGGCAGGTGCCTTGTATTCCCTGGTGTCAGTCCCAGAGGCGAGGAAAGACCCCTGAGGAGGACCTACTGGTGTCCCCAAGGCGCACAGTGTTTAGTGACCTGACTGGAGCCCCGGAACACGCCCTGACCTTTCTTCCTTTAATTTGGAACCAAAACAACGAGGAAGACCCCCCGGAACTCTGGGAGCTGCGCCAAGCTCAGCCGAGCTTCCACTGGCTGTTGCCAGTTTCCGGGGTGGATGCCTGTGTGACGGCCATTCTCACCTGCTGTGGTTGCTGGCCCCACCGGCCAGTGCAGGACGAGGCCCTGTGCCGGGAGCCGGTTCATCCTTGCTGTTTCAAGGGACCTGGCATATATGGCATACTGTTCTTAATATGTTTGCTCACCTTCTTGGCGCTGTGTTTTAACCAAGGTCACCTCTCCGAGAAAGGTTGTTTCCCCAGGTAGGGATTTTCCCCTGAAGTTAGGGAGGGAATAAAACCTCTTAACTGCCAGGCGGGTAATTAATCACTTTAAC